>NW_022060073.1:1078938-1378938 GCF_007399415.2 Gopherus evgoodei | reverse complement strand
TGGTGACAGGGCAGAACACGCCCGGGGGTGCTGGGGGCCGGGAATGGAGCCACGGGGGGGCAGGGCCGGCATGGCCAGCAGGAACTGGGGGGGAGCAGATTGGGAGGGTCTAGGGGGGCTCGAGCAGGGATGGGGGGGCTCGGGAGGTGACTGAGGGTCGCAGGGGCAGGCACGGGGGGGTTGGAAGGAGATTGGAGGGCAGGCGGGGACTGGGGGGACTCGGGAGGGGATTGGGGGCGCGCGGGGAGGGCTCGGGAGGGGATTGGGGGCGGGGGGCTCGCATAGGGAGGGGGCGGGGATTGGGGGCGGGGCCGGCGCGGCCAGAAGGAACTGGCGGGGCGCAGATTGGGGGAGGGTCCGGGGGCCGGGGGGGCTCAGGAGGAGATTGGGGGCGGGGCCGGGGTGGCTCGGGAGGGGGCTCGGGTGGAGATGGGGAGGGGGCGGGGCCGGGGGGGGGCTCGCGAGGGGGCCAGGGGGACTCGGGAGGGGGCGGGGCTAGGGGGCTCGGGAGGGGGCTCGGGTGGAGATGGGGAGGGGGCGGGGCCGGGGGGGGACTCGCGAGGGGGCGGGGCCGGGGGGCTCGGGAGGAGATTGGGGGGCGGGGCCGGGGGGGGACTCGCGAGGGGGCCAGGGGGACTCGGGAGGGGGCGGGGCTAGGGGGCTCGGGAGGGGGCTCGGGTGGAGATGGGGAGGGGGCGGGGCCGGGGGGGGACTCGCGAGGGGGTGGGGCCGGGGGGCTCGGGAGGAGATTGGGGGGCGGGGCCGGGGGGGGACTCGCGAGGGGGCCAGGGGGACTCGGGAGGGGGCGGGGCTAGGGGGCTCGGGAGGGGGCTCGGGTGGAGATTGGGGGGCGGGGCCGGGGGGGGACTCGCGAGGGGGCCAGGGGGGCTCGGGAGGGGAAGGGGGCGGGGCGGGGGGGCTCGCGCGGTACTTGCCAGGGCGGGGCTGACCGAACCCGACATGGCCGCAGGTGGCAGCTCCGAGCCGGGCGCGACCCCGACCCCGATCCCGAAGCTCCGCTGCGCCTCGCTGCTCCGCGCGCCCGCCCCTTGCGGAAGTGACGCACTCGGGGGGCGGGGACGTCAAACAACTCCTGGCAGCCGCAGAGCCCAGGCCGGCCCCGCCCCCAGCCGCGCGCCCAATGCCCCGCCCACGCCAGCGGGGGGCGGGGCCGCTGCACGGACCAATGGGCGCTCTGCACCTCCCCCTAACGGCCCCCGGAGCAACGGCTCCACAACCCCCGGACTGTCCCATGGATCGGGGGGGGAGCAGGGAGCGGACTGACCCAGGACTCCGGGGGGGAGCAGGGAGCGGACTGACCCATGGATCGGGGGGGAGCGGACTGACCCATGGATGGGGGGGAGGAAGCGGACTGATCCAGGACTCGGGGGGGGCAGGAAGCGGACTGACCCATGGATCTGGGGGGAGCGGACTGACCCAGGACTCGGGGGGAGAGGGAGCGGACTGACCCATGGATCGGGGGGGTAGGAAGCGGACTGACCCAGGACTCCGGGGGGGGGCAGGGAGCGGACTGACCCATGGATCTGGGGGGAGGAAGCGGACTGACCCATGGATCGGGGGGGAGGAAGCGGACTGATCCAGGACTCGGGGGGGGGGCAGGAAGCGGACTGACCCATGGATCGGGGGGGTAGGAAGCGGACTGACCCAGGACTCGGGGGGGGGCAGGAAGCGGACTGACCCATGGATCTGGGAAGGGGAGGGGGCAAGGACTGGGCTCAGTCCTGGTTCTTCTGGGGACCCCACCAGCCCAGGCAGTGGGTGGGGGGCAGAGAGGAGGCCAGGGGTCTAGGTCTGTGCACTGGATCCATCCCTGAGACCCCAATATCACACCCCACTGCTCTCTCTTGGGCCCAACCCCCGTGGTCCTTGCACTGACCAGGGTTGTCTTGGAAGGGGGCAGCCAGAGTGACAGATCTGGGTGAGGAGTGTGCTAACTGTCCGTCACGTGGGCAAAATTAAGGGGCAATTAAATGCCCTGTTGTGTTGTGAGAGCTGAAAGAAAGGAAAGCCACTACGCAAGGTACTGGCAAGGCCAGACCCAGAGGTAAGCCCTGCGGCTGATGGAATTTCCTGGGAACTGATTGCCACACGGGCTGGTGCAGCTCTTGTGTCTGGGTGTGAGAAAGCCCAGAGAAAGGAGCAGGCAGCGAGAGAAGCAGTGGTGGCCATGGCCTGGAGAGGGAGGCTCAGGGCTGGCTGGAGGGGCAGACATGGGACTAGTAAGGGAACTACCTGTGTGCTTCTGCTGTGTCCAGGGAACCAGGACCTAGTGTGGTGTTTGTGAATGAACTGGATTGTGCCACAGCAATACCGGCTGACATGAATCAGCCCTTTCTCCCCATGATGGAAACTGCCTGCAAGGCCCCCGCTGTCAGCTAAAGCCAACCACTCACACAGAGGGGCAAGAACACTGCAGGCCCCATGCTGGGAGAGCTGGAGGAGGTAGGGGACAGGGAAACCAGAGGGCTGGAGGCCACATCTGCCTTGGGCCCAACCTCTGGCTGACAGGGTGTGGGGGAAGTATGGCCCCAACTTCCAGCCACCTCAGGGGGCAAAGGAGACCCCGGGGCTCTGCCTAGGAACCTGCGGCTGCTCCCTCCCTTGCTGTGGACCTCCCCGCCAGTGCAATGGGCCGATGGCCCCATGGCTGGGCTGCCCCTTGGCTCTCTGCAATTCACCGTGGTGGAGATAATATAATATATGGAGATATACCTATCTCCTAGAACTGGAAGGGATGTGCCGGAGCCAGAGGGAGCTGGGACCCCTGATGGAGGATGGGCATGGGGCTTGGCTGGATGACAAGGTAGCAGTGGCCTAAGAACCCTTCCTCAGAGACAAAGGAGTGGGGGGCATGGCAAACCCTTGGGGGACCAACCCACCACAGGGGCGAGCTCAGGCCTTGCCCAGCCCCAAGCTGAAAGGAGGCTGCTGAGCTCAGCTCTGGGATTCCTTTGTAAGCGCTTCCGCGCCTGCCAGCCCCTCCTCCATCACCCTGCCCCACTTCCTATGCCCAGCTTCCCCCATCCTACACCACCACCTTTCTGCTTCCCCGCCACCCCTCACTGTCCACCCAGCCCAGCTGCATGGACCCAGCCAGGAGTGCTGCAGGGTAATGCTGCACCATGCTGCACCTTCTCAGGCTGTTCCTGAGTCCTTGGGGACCTGGGGGTACGGGCGTAGCCGCCCTGCACATCCACGCAGGCTCGGAGCACTGACACCAGGCAGCTTGTCCAGTTGCCCTCCACTCCCCCCTCCTGCTCCCAGGGGAGCTCTCGGGAAGCAGGCTCCTGCATCGGGCAGGGCTGGCAGAGGGAGGAGGGGGCGTTTCTGGGGTGCAGTCAGAGCAGTGTGGGCAGCCCAGCAATGGCTGTTGCCCCTCACCCCCTGTCCAGCAAGAGGAGGCTGGCCCTGGGGCCCAGTTGAGGGGTTGCCTCTCTCATTGTGCTGATCCATCACCCATCCGCTGGCTCTTGGGCGCTGTGGGCTTGCAGCGAGCGGTGCCCTGACCTGTGGTGCGGCTGTGGGCTTGCAATGGGCTCATGGGTGGTGGCTATGGGCAGTGCCCTGCCCCATGGCGGTTGTGGGCTCCTGGCAGGCAGTGCCCTACCCTGCGGCGGGTGGCTGTGGGGTAGCGGGTGGTGGCTGTGGGCAGTGCCCTGTCCCATGGCAGTTGTGGGCTCCTGGCAGGCAGTGCCCTACCCTGCGGCGGGCGGCTGTGGGGTAGCGGGTGGTGGCTGTGGGCGGTGCCCTGTCCCATGGCAGCTGGCTCCCAAATAATCAGGTGTATTAACTCTACATGGATGTGCCAGGCCTAGCTTAATGCACACTGCTGCTCCCCCTTGCTTCCAACACAGAAAAAGGAGGCCACCAGCAGAACCCCCACACCCTTCTGAGGAACCGACCCTGTCCCTATATGCCACTGGTAGTTGAACCAGCTCATGGCTTCAGTGATGCTGTGAGACTCAGACAGCAGCAATGTGGCCTCATACACTTTAATGGGAGTCAGAGGACACCGGCTGTGGCTCGTGTCTCCTTTGCAGCAGAGAGGGCAGCTGAAAGCTAGTTGTGCGGTGTGGGAGCATCTCACTTTTGTCTGCAGTCAATGAATGGGACTGGAAAAGACCAAGGTCACTACTTTGATCTGACGACCAAAATCCATCTTGTTTTCCTTCAACTTCCTTGTGCTCTCCCACTGGAACATGGCCCAATCTTACATAAGAACGGCCAGACTGGGTCAGACCAATGGTCCATCTAGCCCAGTGTCCTGTCTGCCGACTGGCCACAGGGAATCATCAAGTGATCCATCCTGTCGCCCAGTCCCAGCTTCTGGCAAACAGAAGCCAGGGACACCATGTTCAACCAACCCAAAGCCTTCAGCCGCACACCAGTCATGTAGCCAAGAGATCACCTCCAACACTTTCTGCCTTGCCACATGGGGGCTGGTGGACTCTCAAAGACGTTCACTTGGACTTCCCTTTACTTCTGCTCCCTTCCAAGCTGCCCGAGGCCTCCTATAATCTGTGTGGTTCCATGGGCTGCTGTGTCATTGGTTTCAATGTGCGTCAGCAGCCCTGGAGGAGACCTGCCAGCCAGCCTCTGAATCCCATGGTTACAGCTCCTGTTTTCACGCGGGCAGACAGCACTGTCCCGTGGGCTTGTGTCCCTGCCTGAATTCTCTTCCACTCCTCTTGGAGTCACCACTGACGACTGGTTGCATTCTTGCAACGGTGGAACCAACTCTAGCCGTAGCTGCTTATTTCAGACCGCAACAACCCCCAGCCCCGGGTTTGTCCTCTGTATATTTTTGTTCCAGGTTCTCCTGTCCTTGATTTCCTGAGTATCTGAAAACATTTTGATCGGTCTAGCTGGGCTGAGAGCCTCCTGGCTCTGTGCCCTCGGTCAGACGTTGCCAGTCTGCTGCTTTGGTTCCTCCTCGCTCCACTTCCCTCGTTGCTGATCCTTTCCCTTGGGGCGGCGGGACAATGATGTCTGAATCTGGTTCTGCAGCATGCAGGAAAACAAAAGCTTCTTGGACATTGTGACGTACAGTACCAGACCAGGTATCTTCTCCTCTGGTGTAGCTGGAAATCTGTTCTGTCCTCTGGCAGACAAAAGCAGCACAGCCAGGGCAGGGCAGAGCAGAGCAGCAGTTCCCTCATCCGTGGTATAGAGCCACACCTTAGACAGGATCAAGCTGCCTCTCTGACCTCTCCCCAGTTTGCCCCTCCTGTTTACCTGGCAGGTGACCTGGATTAAGCCTCACTGCTCAGCTCTCTCCTTTGCAAACAGGTCAGGAATACATAGAGTCAAACACAAGTGTTGTTCAAAGCCCCAGGGGTCCCAGCAACAAGGGCCTTCCCTGAGATACAGACCTGTCTCCCCTCTCCGTTTGCTAGCAGCTGGGAGTGGGTGACGGGATGGATCACTGGATGATTCCCTGTTCTGTTCACTCCCTCTGAGGCGCCTGGCACTGGCCAGACAGCTGACAAGACACTGGGCTAGAGGAGCATTGGTCTGACCCAGTCTGGCTGTTCTTATGTTCTCGTCAGTCCAGGGCCCACAGCCCAGCCATGCAGCCCTCACAGAGAACAACCGACCAACACTCACAAGTCCCTTTACCTGCAAGCCCGTGGGGTCACTGACACCCCGTTTCCACTCCCGAACCTTTCCAAGGGGGTGTTTTGGGGGAGGAGCCACCGATTTGGGAACATTTTTCTTTGCAAATCCGGGAGTTCCACAGCTCAGCCACATCAGAGCAACTGAGAGGGTGAAGAGACGTGGTGCGTGGGGAGATTTATCCTGTCACGAGGAGCCAGTGAAAACCCAGCTCCTAGTCAAACTCCACGACCAAAGTAGCAGTGGGGCGGGGGTGCCCCGTAAGAGCCTATTGCTCAGGAAGGAAGCTGCAGGTGGGCAGGCAGCTGGGCGGTGGTGGGGAGCTGTCACTCGGGGTGTCATGTACAACCCACCAAACCCCAAATGGAAAGGAGTCATCACCACACCCAGGCACGTGCCTTTGGTGAACTCACACTGGTCTCTGCCACTGATTTAGTTGTAAGGAGGTGGGACTGAGGAACCAACTTCTGCCCTGTACGTGCCCACAGCAAGCAGAACACAGCTCAGAGCCCCAGGGCCGTTTCCTTTCCAGGACTCCCCAGCACCTGGAGCCCGCAGCCAGACCACCCCATGAAGTGAGGCCAGTCAAAGCTGCTCCATGCAGCCACAGCACCGGTGTCTCTTACCAGCTCAGATCCCAGAAGCTCGGCAGGGCTGGTGGCTATAGGGGGTGCTAATGCCCCGGCATGGTGCTAGAAGGTCTGTGCTGCAGGGAGCAGGGTGGGGGCTCAGTAGGGGCACTGACCCCAGTGCCGGGCCAGGGGCACGGGGCTGTTCATAGTCTGCAGGGGCCTGGTCCATGCAGCCAGGCCAAAGTCACTGGGCTGAGCTGTTTGTGGGGGGCAGCAACTCCCCCCAGAACACATAGGCTGTCCGCTACCCTGCCCGAGCCAGCAGCTCCCTGCAGAGCTGGCTGCAGGCAGAGAGCCTGGCCCAGCCCTCTCCTGCTGATGGCTGTGGGGGCCTTGTCTCAGGGAGTTCTGTGCCCAGCTGCCCTCGCAGAGGCGCATTGCATGCTGGGATCTGTAGTCCCAAGGGAGACTGGCTGTGGTTTGCTCTAGGAGGCAGGTTGGGGAATGTGCCACCCTGCCAGGCAGGGCCGGCGCTTCCATTTAGGCGACGGGGCACCAGGATTGGGGGGGGCGGGGCAATTTTGCCGCCCTCGGCGGCAATTCGGCAGCAGGGGGTCCTTCTGCGCTCCGGGTCTTCAGCGGCAATTCTGCGGCGGGTCCTTCACTCCCTCCGGGACCCGCCACTGAAGTGCCCTGAAGACTGGGAGCACGGAAGGACCCCCGCCTAGGGCGCCAAAACCCCTGGCGCCGCTCCTGCTGCCAGGCACGCCTTGGCTGGCCATGCCAGGGAGGGTAGAACAGAACCACAGAGCCATGGAGCTTTGAGGCTACTTGGCTGCTCTGTTTCTAACCACAAATACGTGGCTGGGCTCTGTCCCCAGGCTGGGGAGCCCAGCTGCTCAGGGCTCTGCGCTCTTGGTGCAGGGCAGGCTGGGCACCTTCCAGCGCCGCGTGCCGTGCAGCCGCAGGGAGAGCCACTCCTGCTGGGTGCTCGGAAGGTAGGACTCCGGGGTGCAGCTGCCTTGCAGGTGGCTGAGGAGGTCGGAGCTCTGGGTCTCCAGGGCGGTGCTGTTGCGCAAGGCCTGCACATCCAGGCTCTCCAGGCTGTTCAGGCTGCCCGTGGGGAAGTCCTGAGTGCGGACGCCGTTGCGTGAGCCTGGGCCAAGGAGAGGAGATGTCAGCTGGGGGGGGGGGTGGCATGAGGGGAGGCTAGTTGGGGGCGGGGCTAGGAGAGGTTAGCCAGGGGGGCGAAGCTAGGAGAGGTTAGCCAGGGGGGCGAAGCTAGGAGAGGTTAGCCGGGGGGAAGGGGGGGGGGGTAAAGGCAGGTTAGCTGTGGGACAAGGGGCAGAGGGGAGGTTAGCTGTGGGAGGGGTCGTGAGGGGTTGTTAGCCTGTGGGGGGCAGGGGGAAGGTTAACTGTGCAGGGGTCGTGAGGGGTAGTTAGCCTGGGCGGGGCAGGGGGAGGTTAGCTGTGGGGTGGGAGGCTTGTGAGGGGTAGTTAGCTATGGAGGGCGGGGTCGTGAGGGGTGGTTAGTCGGGGGGGCAGAGGGGAGGTTAGCTATGGACGGGGGGGTCGTGAGGGGTAGTTAGCCTGGGCGGGGCAGGGGGAGGTTAGCTGTGAGGCAGGGGGGTCATGAGAGGTGGTTAGCCCGGGGGGGGCAGAGGGGAGGTTAGCTATGGGGGGGTTGTGAGGGGTGGTTAGCCTGGGTGGGGCAGGGGAAGGTTAGCTGTGGGGCGGGGGGCTTGTGAGGGGTAGTTAGCCTGTGGGGGGGTTGTGAGGGATGGTTAGCCGGGGGGGCAGAGGGGAAGTTAGCTATGGAGGGGGGCGGGTCGTGAGGGGTGGTTAGCCTGGGCGGGGCAGGGGGAGGTTATCTGTGAGGCAGGGGGGTCGTGAGGGGTGGTTAGCCTGGGGGGGGCAGAGGGGAGGTTAGCTATGGGGGGGGGTCGTGAGGGGTGGTTAGCCTGGGCAGGGCAGGGCAGGGGGAGGTTAGCTCTGAGGCAGGGGGGTCGTGAGGGGTGGTTAGCCCGGGGGGGGCAGAGGGGAGGTTAGCTATGGGGGGGGTTGTGAGGGGTGGTTAGCCTGGGCAGGGCAAGGCAGGGGGCGGTTAGCTGTGGGGCGGGGAGCTCGTGAGGGGTAGTTAGCCTGTGGGGAGGTCGTGAGACGTGGTTAGCTGGGGGGGGGGCAGAGGGCACGTTAGCTGTGGGGTGTCGTGAGGGGTGGTTAGCCTGGGCCATCCTCCGACTGCCCTGGTCCCCCGCCCTGCTGGGGCTGATCAGAGCTGGGGGAGGCGATGCCCCAGGCCGGGGGAGGCGGTGCACCACGCAGACTCCTGCCCGCTCCGTACGAACAGCTGCTCCCCCTGGAATCACTCAGCGCATGCGCAGGGGTCTGGGGCGAGTTCATCTGGGGAGCTGGGCAGTGGCCCCTTGGACAGGATCTTGCCATCTGCGGAGGAGCCCAAACCCAGTAGCACGGGGGATCCCAGCCCACTGCCCCCTGGCTGAGTAGCCCTCAGCTTGGCTGAGCCATCCCAGGGTATCTCCCAGCCACCCATACCCAGCCCCACCACCTACGGGAGGGCCTCAGTCAGGGGATACTGCTCCCCTGTGCCCAGCTGGGCCACGGACAGGCACCTCCACTTCGACGGGCGCCCACTAGCCTCCCTGCCACCGCTGGGCCCAGGGGTGCCGTGCAGGGTGGAGCCGGTCCCCCCCAGTGCCCCCCCCGGCCGGTGCAGAGCTGAGCAAGTCCAGCTGGTCCCCGGGCCTGGGAGCAGGACTCCATGTGCTCAGCACATGCACATTGATTGTGCGCCGGGAACAGCACCCAACAGAACCCATCTCTGGGCACGTCCGGGCTCCAATCTCTGACCCGCCCTCAGGCAGCTGGCTGGGGCAGCCCAGCCCCACGGCACTCACAGCACTTGCGGAAGGACTCCCAGGTGTGGGAGGGCAGGCAGGCCTTGCTGCTGGGCTGCTGCAAGAGGCAGACGATGGCGTTGTCCATCTGCTGGAAGATGCGCAGCGACAGCACCGACTGCTTGATCTCAGGCGACAGGCCGGACTCCTCCGACTGCACCAGCTGCCGCACGGTGTCGAAGTCCTGCTTCAGCTGCAAGGCACCCTGCAGGCTGGGGAGCCCCGGGTGAGAGTGGGGAAGAGATCGCAGCCCTGGGCGCCCCCAATTCCAACCCGCAGTCCCCTGGGACCCGAGCCCTGGGTGCCCCCCATTCCCGACCCACAGCCCCCTGGTACCCCAGCTCTGGGCTCCCCCCAGCTCTGCTAGTGCTCCCCAATCCTAACCCGCAGCCCCCTAGCACCCCAGCCCTGGGCGTCCCCCAATCCTGACCTGCAGCTCCCTGGTACCCCAGCCCTGGGCTCCCTCCAGCTCTGCTAGTGCCCCCAAATCCGGACTCGCAGCCTCCCACCCCGTGAGCTTCATTACCTGAACTTGATTTTCTGGGTGAGGATGTGATCCATCCAGGCTTCCACGAAGGCTGATATGACATGGGTGAGCGCGGGCACCTGGGACTCGCGCGGGAGCAGCTGGATGCCCTGCAGGACCTGGCCCAGGACACTCTGGGCGGCGGCCAAGGCGTACTCACCTGGGGTGCTCGGCAGGTCTGAAAGAGGTGGAGAAGGGGGCAACATTACCCCTGCCATGGCTGGAAGGAGCTGTGAGGGGTGTATGCCCCACACTGGCACTGCCAGGGTTACAGGGAGCTGGGGAGCTCTTCAGGGCACCCGGGTGCAACTCCACAGCGTGGTAGGCCCAATGCAGACGGCCAGCTGGGTGGCTGCAGGCAGGAAGAGCCCAGGGAGAGCTGGCAGCACTGGCCAGGGGGCCGGGCCCAGATCTCCCAGGCGAGCGCTGGAAGGGCCACACGAGGGCGGCAGCAGGGAGTTCAATTCCCACCTTGGGGAGCCTGGAGCAGATCCGGAGCTGTGGGAAGGGCCTGCTGACAGGCAGAGCAGGGAGGGGGTATGACTAGGCAGACCCTGCCAGGTCCCCGGCTGGAGCCCAGAGGAGGGTGGGGCTGGCAAGGAGATGGGCAAATCCTGGGGAGAGGGAGGAAGGACTCGGTGTGAGGCCGATGGACCGTTTGTGGGACGCTCCACCGGGGGCGGCTCTAGACATTTCGCCGCCCCAAGCATGGGGGGCGCTCTGCCAGTCACCGGTCCCGTGGCTTCGGTAGACCTTCCGCAGGCGGGACCAGCGGACCCTCTGCAGGCATGCCGCCGAAGGCAACCTGCCTGCCACTCTCCTGGCGACCGGCAGAGCGCCCCCCACAGCATGCCGCCCCAAGCACGCGCTTGGCGTGGTGGGGCCTGGAGCCGCCCCTGCGCTCCACCCCCGAAGGGCAACACTTTACAGTGACCCACTGTGGCCCCAAAGAGCCGGCTGTGCCAGCTCGGCCCCCAGGGGGCGCTGGCTGCCGAATCGCTTGCCCACTGGAGGGAGGGGCGGGATGGAGGAGGGCAGCACTCACACTGCGCCCCCAGCAGCAGGTACCTCCAGTTCTCACTGGGACCAGTGGGGCAGCACCAGGCCCAGAGACTCAGGCTGCAGCCAGCCCAGCATGCTGGGGTTAGTGATCCCTGCAGGGAGAGCCGGGTCAGCGGCCTGCTAGCAGGGGCTGAACCCAGAGCCAGTGCTCCAGGCTGCCTTGGCAGGGCAGGGCAGGGCAGGGCCGGGCCAGGACAGACCTGGGCAAGAAGGAAGCTGCTGTCAGCTTGACATGCCAGCTATGAGCAGCTCTGCCCACTGGATCTGTCGGCGGGCAGGGGCTGGGCACAGGACACGGAGGGACGTACCTGCACGGAGGCCTGCTCTCCAGTGCTTGCCCAGCGGCATGGTCTGGCCGAAGATCTCTGCCGACATCCGCTTGCAGTTGGTGGAGAACATCCGCAGCACGTCCTGTGAGAAGCTCTGGGGAACAGAGGGGGAGCTGGGCTGGCACCCCACCCTTGGGAACTGGCAGCTTAGTCCAGCAAGCATGGCAGCGCCCTGCCAGGACGCAGTAGGGTCCTGGGCACGTGTGCCAGGAGATGGAACAGAGCCAGCCTCCATTCAGCGCCGCCAATCTGGAGCTGGCCCCACTCCCAGCCTCCGTCCAGCGCCGCCACCATGTGGCCGGCCCCGCCCCCAGCCTACCCAGCACCGCACACTCCACACCACCCATCTGACTGGAGCTGCCACCAGCCGTTCCCCCTACAACCTGCCCACCTGGATCACAGCCAGTCCCCTCCCTCCCCCCCCACCCCCCAGCCCTGCCCTGCGGCCCAGAACAGGGCAGGGGACAGCCAGGTGCAGGGGTTTCCAGCCCGGGCCCAGCTCTGTGGCCCAGCTCCCCGGGCTCGCCAGAGGAGTGCGGCCAAGCCTGGCCCCTTCTCCCAGAAGGGCTGCGGCTCACAGAGGAAGGGGCTGGCCTAAGGCAGGGACCCTCCCCTGAAGCCCTGAAACCTGAACCCTACGCAGCCACCGTGAGGCAGGGCAGGGTCCCCTACCTGGATTCTGGCAGCAGTGGAGTGGATCTGTAGGCACAGTTGCCGCTCCTGGTGGGAGCCAAGGGCCGGCCGCACCCACCTGGGGCTGTCCCCCACCTCAGGGAAGGCCCCACTCACAAGCTCCGCCAACCTGGTGGTCTCTGCCTTTAACAACTGCCGAGGAGAGGAAGACGTGAAGCCCTGAGCTCAGCCATAGGCAAAGAGAGCCTGGCTGGGGGCCAGCTGCAGCCCCCCCCCCCCCCCCCCCCCGGGCTTGGGATCCCAGCCCCACCACCGCTGTGCCTGGGCACACTACAGGGAGGGACGCTGGCTTGGGAGCAGCTGGTGCTGGGGGTCGGTTGTCTCCATGACTCCCTATGGCTGCCGGAGGGAGAGGCCGCAGGCCCAGCCAGCAGCTCCCTGGCTGCGGGTCCCGGCCCGAGGAAGTGTCCCAGGAGCCATACTTGCCTGGAGATCTCCCTGGGTGACGAGCAGGAATGGGCAGAGGGACCAGGCCGCAAGGTGCTGATAGGCCTTGGCCATGAGCCAGGAGCAGGAGGCCTGCCCCGTGGCCAGACAGCGAGTCAGCAGCTCCAGCCGGAGGCTCGGGGAGACGAGGTTGCTGCTCGCTGCAAGGAGGGACAATGGGTTAATGGGCAAAGCCAGGAGACCCCGTGGTATAGAGTGAGCTGGCACAGGGGACAGCCCAGCAGGATGAGGACTCGTGGGGCGCGGGGGGGAGGAAGGCAGTGCCAGGGGTGGCCCTGGAAGGGGGGGGGGATTGGCGCTGGGGTGGTGGGGTCGGGCAGTGCCAGGGGCGGCCTGGGGGCGCGAGGGGGATGGTGTGAGGATTCAGGGCCGGGAAGTGCCAGGGGCAGCCTTAGGGGCATGGCAGCATCTGGGGTGGCCTGGGGGTGGGGAGAACAGGCAGTGCCAGGGGCGGCCTGGGGGCGCGAGGGGGATGGTCTGAGGATTCAGGGCCGGGAAGTGCTAGGGGCAGCCTTAGGGGCATGGGAGTGGGGCCGGGCAGCACCTGGGGTGGCCTGGGGGTGGGGGGAACAGGCAGTGCCAGGGTGGCCTGGGGGTGCAAGGGGGATGGTGTGGGGATTCGGAGCTGGGAAGTGCCAGGGGCAGCCTTAGGGGCATGGGAGTGGGGCCGGGCAGCATCCGGGGTGGCCTGGGGATGGGGGGAACAGGCACTGCCAGGGCCCTAGAAGCTGATTTCTCAGCAGAGCACTGGGGCACATGTCCCCACGGTGAGCGCCCCCTCTGGCTGATACAGAACCCTGCTCCACCTCCCTGAGTCTCCAGCCCTGCAGCCGAGAGAGCCCTCACTCACCAGTCCTTGCAGTGAGCGGAGGCTCCAGGCATTTCAGGGCGAAGGCCAGGGGAGGGTGGAGCTCCCGGAGCAGCTGCGCAGTCCTGCTGTGCGCCGTGCCCACTGTCCTAGGCCCAGGCACGCACTTATCGCTGAGGCTGGAACCCAGGGCCTGGCAGAGCCCTGCGGAGAGGGGAGAGCACCACGGTGGGGGAGGGAGATGCTGCCACCACCAGGGGCCCCTGAAACACCCTGCCTCTGTCCCCCCGAGGTCACCGCAGAGCCTCCCCACTCCCAGCGTGCCCCCAAAGTACCCCACGCAGGGCTCCCTGTTCCCAGAGCCCCTCCAGTCCCAGTGCCAGCAGCCAGGTCTCCCCACAGCACTCCTGCCGGCCTCAGGGCCTCCAGGCCAGCAGCCCCTGGGCCTTACCTCGGTCCCAGCTCTGGAAGACAGCCTGAGAGATCAGACACAGGCACAGGCGCCGTAGCGCCGCTTCGCACTCCGGGGGCACATGGGCTGCAAGCAAACACGGGTGAGCACCACGACAGGGAGGGCCGGCTTTAGGCTGATTCGCCTGATTCCCCTAAATCGGGCCCCACGCCCAAGCCCCGATATGGCGTACGGGCAAGAGCCCCAGGCTCAGCTGCTGTTCCAGCTGCCTCTGCTGCCCCGATCCTTTAAATAGCCATCTGAGCCCCACCGCTTCCCCAGGGCTCCCACAGCTATTTAAAGGGCTGGGGCAGTGGAAGCAGGGCCCTTTAAATAGCCCCCAAGCCCATGGCTGCTGCTACTACCCTGGTGGGGGAGAGAGGGAGGAGGAGGAGCACTCACCATATAGGGTGGGCTATACCCCCTATACCCGCATCCCCTGCCCACAGCCAGCCCCTGCTGCACCCCCTGCCCGGCCCACAGCCAGCCCGTCTCCAGCCAGCCCCACACTCCCTGCCCTGCCTGAGGTGTACAATAAAGTTCCTCTTAACCAACTCAATATTTATAATATATGACACAATGTACGTAATATATAATTTTGTTATGATTTATATAGTTATGGAAAGTAAATAATACATGGAAGAAGTGAAAGGCACTTTTTTTACGTTTTGTTTTTTTTTTAGTGATCCCTGTCGGGGCCCCGCACTTCCTAAAGCTGGCCCTGAGGACGGGCCCTGCCCCTGGCGGAGGAGGAGGGAATCAGGCCAGTCAGCCTTTGGCTTCCCACTGCTGGTGCCAACCAGGGAGCCAGATACTGCCAGGCCAGGGCAGACCCCTGGCCTGAGACCCCAACTCCTGCACCAGGAGCCATGCCGCAGCCCTGATGGGAAGGATATCTGGGCACCAAAACCTTAACCTGGATGGGAGCCAGCGCCCTCAGAGGGGAGACACACCGTGTCCCAAACCCTCCCCCAAGAGCCAGCCAGTCCCTGAGCTGGGTCCGGATCAGCGCCAGCATCCCTTGGAGAGGAAAGACCTCATGTCCTATTACCTGCCCCCCGATCCAGTCAATCCCTGCCCCAGGGCTGGATCAGAGCCAGCACCCCCTGGAGAGAAAAGACCCTGTGCCCCATTCCCACCCCCCATAACCAACCAGGCCACCACCCTGAGACGGGATTGGAGCCAGCGCCCCCTAGAGGGGATAGGCCCCACGTCCCAGTCCCCACCCCACTGCACTCACCCTGACTCAGTGCCTGGCTCAGCGCCTGTGCCAGCGCAGCTGCTGCCCTTTCTGTGCACTGGGGCAGGCCTCCACAGGGCTGTGCCTGGTCCTGCCGCAGCTCCAGGTGATGGGCCAGCGAGGTGGTGGTGGCCTCCCAGAAGAGCGGGCGGTACTGTGCATACAGAACCTCAGCAGCCTCCGAGTAGAACGCGTCCAGCCAGCGCACAGACTTCCAGCTGGGCAGGGAGGCCGGGCTCAGCCTCTCGTCCAGGTCCAGGCTGGCGGCCGGCGCCATGAGGGGCTCTTGGTCCTCCTCTGCCAGGGGCTTCTGCTTGGGCCTCTTGAGCACATGGTGCCAGAGCGTGTCGGTGGAGGCCACCAAGACTCCCAGAACAAGGTCCAGGAGCTCCTTGTCCTCCCTGCACAGCACCTGCAGCTCCTCAGAGAGGCTCGGGAGCCCCTCCACTATGGGAGGCCCACAGGACCCCACATCTGTCTCGCTGCTGCTGCGGTCCGTGGACCAAGGCACCACAGCATTCTCCCAGTGCACTTGTTCCAGGCTGTCCCTCTGTGCCCGATGCAGGAGCAGCTGGTGGAGTCGGTGGGCAGCCAGCCTGCCTCTCTCGGCTGCCAGCACGCCCAACACCCGACCAATGGGATAGGCCTGAGCGCCAACCCCCACCTCTCCTTTGTGCCGGAGTGGAGTGGCAGGATCAGTCCCCGGCTCGCCAGAGGCTCGCTCCAGGGCCTGGTCGCTCAGCAGGTGGTTGTAGATCTCCAAGCCCTGGAACAGGTCGGAGAGCTGGGCAGGGGAGACGGCGGCGGGGCTGGCCCGTGCCAAGCAGTGCAGCTGCACCTCTACGTAGCGCTCTACCAGGCGGATGGCGTGCAGGGCCAGCAGATCCAGCGCTTGCTTCATGTGTGTCACTGACTCGTGAGGCTGCAGCAGCAGCTCCCGCAGCCAGGGGTCACTGCGCATCTTGCGCTGCAGCCCGCTCCAGTGGCTGGTATGAGTCCGCAGCTCCTCACAGAGTCCCCTGAGCTGCCTGCTCCCCCCAGGGTCCCCTCCCCGGTCCTTCAGCACCAAGAGAGCCAGGAGGTGACGGACGAAATCCGAGGCCCTTTTGAGGCGGTGGCTGTACTCGCGGGAGAGGCGGAGGCGGTGGCGGTGCTGCAGCAGGGCGTGCAAGGTGGCACAGTGCTTGGCTACACAGGGGTGGACAGGGTGGTAGGAGAAGGCGCCCTGGGCCGTGTCACTGGTCGCCGGCTTGACGTGGCCTTGGAAGGTCTCCGTGCGGGGGTTCTCCTGCACACAGAGGCAGCGGCTGAGTCCCAGGAAGCTGTGCTCCACCTGGGCCAGGCGGGTGAGGGTGCCGGGCGAGTCCTCCTCATCGCTGTTGTAGGCACTGGCGCTGGCATGCTGCTGCAGGAGGCGCCGCACACTGGGGTTCACACAGTTCCACAGCAGGGCCTCCGCCTTCTGCAGAGACTTGGCAAAGCCACTCAGGGAGCTGCAGCCTGCAAGGCACGGAGTCTCAGGGAGGAGGAGCCCCCTGTAACCTCCTCCAGCAGCGAAAGCAGAGCCAGACTGGGCTGAACGGAGAGGGCACAATCTGTAGGGGAGCAGAGATATGCCCTCCCACAGCCCGTCATGCCCTTGCAGCTGTGCCTCCAACATTCCCTAGGCACTCCCAGCTCCAGTGGCCTGGGGTATGGGGAACCACAGGGGACCTGCTTTATAGCCCCTGGACCCCCCATAATTACCCCATCCTCAACCCACCACTCTCACATGCTTCTTTGGGGGGACCCCCCCGCCAGCCCTGCCCTGGGGAAAGGAGCGAGACCCCTCGCTGGAGGCCCCAGCACTATGGTGCCTGTGCTGCAGAGGGACAAGGGAGCAGCTCCAGCATAGCTCTGTCTCCCCTGCCTCCCGCTGCTCTCAGAGCTGTGACACGGGACTGCAGGTCCCCCTCTGCCATCTGCAGTTCCCTGCACTTCCTCAGCCTGCCCTGCTTCTTACCCTCCCCCATCCCTGTCTCTGCTGCGCTGGGACCTCAGCTGCCCTTCCCCTGCCTGTAATTCCCAGGGATTAAATGGCCCAGACTGAACAAAAGGAGCTGCAGGAAGGAGGCACAAATGCAATTAAAGGATCAAGGGACTAAAAAGAGCAGCCACCCAAGCCCCAGGTGTCTACCTGAGCTGCAGCAGCCACGCATGCCCTGGCCCGCAGCGAGCAGCCTGTGCCACCACAGGCCGCCAGGGAGTTGTCGTCACAGCCCTCGATTGGGGCTCACGGTCTCTGCCTTCAATGGGAGGCTCTGGTGTCCAGCTCTCCTCCTGCCCGAACCGGTGCTGCCCAGCCCCACCGAGTTTCTGTGCTCACCTGAATCCGCTGACTCCTCTCGCTCCCCCTGCCCAACAGTGGGAGACACCTTCTTGGGCCCCACCAGTGAGCTCAGCGGCGGCAGGATGGAGCCTGAGGCCTGTGACATGCGCGACATGATGAGGATGAAAACAGCGTTCAGGCCAATGCCATCTACTCCGATCATCTGCAAGAGACAAGGGCTGGAGGGTCAACCGCAGCATTGCCCGCAGTGGCAGCTGCCAGCTTAGTTGCCCCTGACCCTGACCCTGACCCCTCCTGAGGACAGCAGCACCCTGACAGCCCTAGTCACACGGACCTCAGCTGCCACCTTAGGGCAGTGCCCCAACCCCCAACCTCCACGTGCAGGGGACAGGCACCCAGAAACTGAGAGGGTGTCCACATTGCAGTGTGAGCCCAGGGTTTGAACTCAGCCTCAAGACTAACCCCCTTCTGCCTACACACAAATCACACTAGCTAACCCAGGGTTTGGACCCAGGGCCCCATGGGGGATAGGGTGGTGGAGAACCTGAGCCTCAGTCAAGCTTGGAGCCAGGGTTCAAGCCCAATGTAGATGCATCAGCCCCAGTGGACTTGTGCTCTGGCAATCTGCCCAACGTAGCCACAATCCCAAGTCCCGACTTTCTTTGTCTTCCTGACAGGCAGCTTGAGCGGCCAGTCAGGTTTCCCCACCTTGCACCAGGAACATGGACTGGAGTGGTCCCGCTTTGGGAGGGTGCAAGAACTCACGGCTCTGGGTGGTTGGACTCAGGCCTGCATAACACAGTGTAGATGCTGCAGCCGCAGGCGGGGCCAGGGTGTAAGAGCTCCACACCGGGCTTAGGGACGAGTGTAGACGCTCAAGGCCAGGGTGTAAGAGCTCCACACCGGGGCGTAGGGACGAGCGTAGACGCTCAAGGCCAGGGTGTAAGAGCTGCACACTGGGGCGTAGGGACGAGCGTAGACGCTCAAGGCCAGGGTGTAAGAGCTGCACACCGGGGCTTAGGGACGAGCGTAGACGCTCAAGGCCAGGGTGTAAGAGCTCCACACCGGGGCGTAGGGACGAGTGTAGACGCTCAAGGCCAGGGTGTAAGAGCTCCACACCGGGGCGTAGGGACGAGCGTAGACGCTCAAGGCCAGGGTGTAAGAGCTCCACACCGGGGCGTAGGGACGAGCGTAGACGCTCAAGGCCAGGGTGTAAGAGCTCCACACCGGGGCGTAGGGACGAGCGTAGACGCTCAAGGCCAGGGTGTAAGAGCTCCACACCGGGGCTTAGGGACGAGCGTAGACGCTCAAGGCCAGGGTGTAAGAGCTCCACACCGGGGCTTAGGGACGAGCGTAGACGCTCAAGGCCAGGGTGTAAGAGCTGCACACCGGGGCTTAGGGACGAGCGTAGACGCTCAAGGCCAGGGTGTAAGAGCTGCACACCGGGGCTTAGGGACGAGCGTAGACGCTCAAGGCCAGGGTGTAAGAGCTCCACACCGGGGCGTAGGGACGAGTGTAGACGCTCAAGGCCAGGGTGTAAGAGCTGCACACCGGGGCGTAGGGACGAGCGTAGACGCTCAAGGCCAGGGTGTAAGAGCTCCACACCGGGGCGTAGGGACGAGTGTAGACGCTCAAGGCCAGGGTGTAAGAGCTGCACACCGGGGCGTAGGGACGAGCGTAGACGCTCAAGGCCAGGGTGTAAGAGCTGCACACCGGGGCGTAGGGACGAGCGTAGACGCTCAAGGCCAGGGTGTAAGAGCTCCACACCGGGGCGTAGGGACGAGTGTAGACGCTCAAGGCCAGGGTGTAAGAGCTCCACACCGGGGCGTAGGGACGAGCGTAGACGCTCAAGGCCAGGGTGTAAGAGCTCCACACCGGGGCGTAGGGACGAGCGTAGACGCTCAAGGCCAGGGTGTAAGAGCTCCACACCGGGGCGTAGGGACGAGCGTAGACGCTCAAGGCCAGTGTGAAAGAGCTGCACACCGGGGCGTAGGGACGAGCGTAGACGCTCAAGGCCAGGGTGTAAGAGCTCCACACCGGGGCGTAGGGACGAGTGTAGACGCTCAAGGCCAGGGTGTAAGAGCTCCACACCGGGGCGTAGGGACGAGCGTAGACGCTCAAGGCAGGGGTGTAAGAGCTCCACACCGGGGCGTAGGGACGAGCGTAGACGCTCAAGGCCAGGGTGTAAGAGCTCCACACCGGGGCGTAGGGACGAGCGTAGACGCTCAAGGCCAGGGTGTAAGAGCTCCACACCGGGGCGTAGGGACGAGTGTAGACGCTCAAGGCCAGGGTGAAAGAGCTGCACACCGGGGCGTAGGGACGAGTGTAGACGCTCAAGGCCAGGGTGTAAGAGCTGCACACCGGGGCGTAGGGACGAGCGTAGACGCTCAAGGCCAGGGTGTAAGAGCTCCACACCGGGGCGTAGGGACGAGCGTAGACGCTCAAGGCCAGGGTGTAAGAGCTCCACACCGGGGCTTAGGGACGAGCGTAGACGCTCAAGGCCAGGGTGTAAGAGCTCCACACCGAGGCGTAGGGACGAGTGTAGACGCTCAAGGCCAGGGTGTAAGAGCTGCACACCGGGGCGTAGGGACGAGCGTAGACGCTCAAGGCCAGGGTGTAAGAGCTCCACACCGGGGCGTAGGGACGAGCGTAGACGCTCAAGGCCAGGGTGTAAGAGCTCCACACCGGGGCGTAGGGACGAGTGTAGACGCTCAAGGCCAGGGTGTAAGAGCTCCACACCGGGGCGTAGGGACGAGCGTAGACGCTCAAGGCCAGGGTGTAAGAGCTCCACACCGGGGCGTAGGGACGAGCGTAGACGCTCAAGGCCAGGGTGTAAGAGCTCCACACCGGGGCGTAGGGACGAGCGTAGACGCTCAAGGCCAGGGTGTAAGAGCTCCACACCGGGGCGTAGGGACGAGTGTAGACGCTCAAGGCCAGGGTGTAAGAGCTCCACACCGGGGCGTAGGGACGAGCGTAGACGCTCAAGGCCAGGGTGTAAGAGCTCCACACCGGGGCGTAGGGACGAGCGTAGACGCTCAAGGCCAGGGTGTAAGAGCTCCACACCGAGGCTTAGGGACGAGTGTAGACGCTCAAGGCCAGGGTGTAAGAGCTGCACACCGGGGCGTAGGGACGAGCGTAGACGCTCAAGGCCAGGGTGTAAGAGCTCCACACCGGGGCGTAGGGACGAGTGTAGACGCTCAAGGCCAGGGTGTAAGAGCTCCACACCGGGGCGTAGGGACGAGCGTAGACGCTCAAGGCCAGGGTGTAAGAGCTCCACACCGGGGCGTAGGGACGAGTGTAGACGCTCAAGGCCAGGGTGTAAGAGCTCCACACCGGGGCGTAGGGACGAGCGTAGACGCTCAAGGCCAGGGTGTAAGAGCTCCACACCGGGGCTTAGGGACGAGTGTAGACGCTCAAGGCCAGGGTGTAAGAGCTCCACACCGGGGCGTAGGGACGAGCGTAGACGCTCAAGGCCAGGGTGTAAGAGCTCCACACCGGGGCTTAGGGACGAGTGTAGACGCTCAAGGCCAGGGTGTAAGAGCTCCACACCGGGGCGTAGGGACGAGTGTAGACGCTCAAGGCCGGGTGTAAGAGCTCCACACCGGGGCGTAGGGACGAGCGTAGACGCTCAAGGCCAGGGTGTAAGAGCTGCACACCGGGGCGTAGGGACGAGTGTAGACGCTCAAGGCCAGGGTGTAAGAGCTCCACACCGGGGCTTAGGGACGAGCGTAGACGCTCAAGGCCAGGGTGTAAGAGCTCCACACCGGGGCGTAGGGACGAGTGTAGACGCTCAAGGCCAGGGTGTAAGAGCTCCACACCGGGGCGTAGGGACGAGTGTAGACGCTCAAGGCCAGGGTGTAAGAGCTGCACACCGGGGCTTAGGGACGAGCGTAGACGCTCATGGCCAGGGTGTAAGAGCTCCACACCGGGGCGTAGTGACGAGTGTAGACGCGCAAGGCCAGGGTGAAAGAGCTCCACACCGGGGCGTAGGGACGAGTGTAGACGCGCAAGGCCAGTGTGTAAGAGCTCCACACCGGGGCGTAGGGACGAGCGTAGACGCTCAAGGCCAGGGTGTAAGAGCTCCACACCGGGGCGTAGGGACGAGCGTAGACGCTCAATGCCAGGGTGTAAGAGCTCCACACCGGGGCGTAGGGACGAGTGTAGACGCTCAAGGCCAGGGTGTAAGAGCTCCACACCGGGGCGTAGGGACGAGTGTAGACGCTCAAGGCCAGGGTGTAAGAGCTGCACACCGGGGCGTAGGGACGAGCTCCACAGCGGGGCTTAGGGACGAGTGTGGACGCTCAGGGCCGGGGTGTAAGAGCTCCACACCGGGGCGTAGGGACGAGCGTAGATGCTCAAGGCCAGGGTGTAAGAGCTCCACACCGGGGCTTAGGGACGAGCGTAGACGCTCAAGGCCAGGGTGTAAGAGCTCCACACCGGGGCGTAGGGACGAGCGTAGACGCTCAAGGCCAGGGTGTAAGAGCTCCACACCGGGGCTTAGGGACGAGTGTAGATGCTCAATGCCAGGGTGTAAGAGCTCCACACCGGGGTTTAGGGACGAGCGTAGATGCTCAATGCCAGGGTGTAAGAGCTCCACACCGGGGTTTAGGGACGAGCGTAGATGCTCAAGGCCAGGGTGTAAGAGCTCCACACCGGGGCTTAGGGACGAGTGTGGACGCTCAAGGCCAGGGTGTAAGAGCTCCACACCGGGGCTTAAGGGGTACGAGCTCCACACGGGGCGTAGGGACGAGCGTAGACGCTCAAGGCCAGGGTGAAAGAGCTCCACACCGGGGCGTAGGGACGAGCGTAGACGCTCAAGGCCAGGGTGTAAGAGCTCCACACCGGGGCGTAGGGACGAGTGTGGACGCTCAAGGCCGGGGTGTAAGAGCTCCACACCGGGGCTTAGGGACGAGCGTAGACGCTCAAGGCCGGGGTGTAAGAGCTCCACACCGGGGCGTAGGGACGAGTGTGGACGCTCAAGGCCGGGGTGTAAGAGCTCCACACCGGGGCGTAGGGACGAGTGTGGACGCTCAAGGCCAGGGTGTAAGAGCTCCACACCGGGGCTTAGGGACGAGCGTAGATGCTCAATGCCAGGGTGTAAGAGCTCCACACCGGGGCTTAGGGACGAGTGTGGACGCTCAAGGCCAGGGTGTAAGAGCTCCACACCGGGGCTTAGG
Organism: Gopherus evgoodei; assembly: GCF_007399415.2. NCBI lineage: Eukaryota > Metazoa > Chordata > Testudines > Testudinidae > Gopherus > Gopherus evgoodei. Next base: position 1,356,749 of record NW_022060073.1, on the reverse strand, counting down.
GACGAGCTCCACACCGGGGCGTAGGGACGAGCGTAGACGCTCAAGGCCAGGGTGAAAGAGCTCCACACCGGGGCGTAGGGACGAGCGTAGACGCTCAAGGCCAGGGTGTAAGAGCTCCACACCGGGGCGTAGGGACGAGTGTGGACGCTCAAGGCCGGGGTGTAAGAGCTCCACACCGGGGCTTAGGGACGAGCGTAGACGCTCAAGGCCAGGGTGTAAGAGCTGCACACCGGGGCGTAGGGACGAGCGTAGACGCTCAAGGCCAGGGTGTAAGAGCTCCACACCGGGGCGTAGGGACGAGTGTAGACGCTCAAGGCCAGGGTGTAAGAGCTCCACACCGGGGCGTAGGGACGAGTGTAGACGCTCAAGGCCAGGGTGTAAGAGCTCCACACCGGGGCGTAGGGACGAGCGTAGACGCTCAAGGCCAGGGTGTAAGAGCTCCACACCGGGGCGTAGGGACGAGTGTAGACGCTCAAGGCCAGGGTGTAAGAGCTGCACACCGGGGCGTAGGGACGAGTGTGGACGCTCAAGGCCGGGGTGTGCGAACCTGAGCTGACGCTGCAGTGCAGACAGACCCAGAACGGGCCCCCGGGCACCGGGGGGGCAGCGCAGGGACACACGTCCCCACACGGGCTCAGCAGGGACAGATGCCGAGGGGTGAGCAGGGCTGGGGGGGCTGCATATCCCAGACTGTGGGGGTGCGGGGGGCCGTCAGCCCCGGCCTGGCTCCCCCTTCCCCGCTGGGGGCCCCGGGGGCAGGCCAGGGGGCGTGGCGTCGGCAGGGGGCGTGGCTCGCCCGGGATTGGCCCCGCCCCCACGACACACCTCCGTGTCCATCCGGGCACTTCAGGGGGCACAGGGCGGCCCGCGGTAGCCATGGTAACCGGCACCTCCGAGGCCGCCCGGAGGCTCCTGGCGCCGGCGGCTCTGGTGGCCGCGGAGCGCCGGCCGCGCCAGCCCCACCCCGGCCCCGACACTCACCGGCCACCGCCGCGCGCCCAACCGCTCCCAGCTCAGGACAGGGCGCTGGGACCTTAGAGCCAATCAGCGAACTAGGAACTGGCACGTGATGGGGATCCCCGCGCTTCAGTTCCCGCCCGCTCTCTCACGTGATAAGGGAAGGCGGCGTCTCTGCACGTCAGGACGGTGATGGGCGGGGCCGAGAGGTGGGCTCTGCCCCTCCCCCTCCGGGGTGCCCCCGGGCGCAGGGGCGGGGCTGCGGGGCGGGGCCACCTGCGGAACTGCTCGCTGCGCCCTCGGGAGCCAGCAGGAGACTGCCCCTGCCATGAGCCCCCGTCACACCCCGGGAGTCCCCCGTGACTCCCCTGGGTCACCCCAGTGATCCCTGCAGAGCCCCCCGAACCCCCTCTGTCACCCCCCATGAACCGCCATGAACCCCCTCTGTCACCCCCACTGAACCCGTGACACCCCCCCGAACCCCCTGTCACCCCCACTGAACCCGTGACACCCACACAGAGCCCCCCCATGAACCCCCTCTGTCACCCCCACTGAACCCGTGACACCCCCACAGAGCCCCCCATGAACCCCCTCTGTCACCCCCACTGAACCCGTGACACCCCCACAGAGCCCCCCATGAACCCCCTCTGTCACCCCCACTGAACCCGTGACACCCCCACAGAGCCCCCCATGAACCCCCTCTGTCACCCCCACTGAACCCGTGACACCCCCACAGAGCCCCCCATGAACCCCCTCTGTCACCCCCACTGAACACGTGACACCCGCACAGAGCCCCCATGAACCCCCTCTGTCACCCCCACTGAACCCCCATGAACCCCCTCTGTCACCCCCACTGAACACGTGACACCCTCACAGAGCCCCCCATGAACCCCCTCTGTCACCCCCATGAACCCCCATGAACCCCCTCTGTCACCCCCACTGAACCTGTGACACCCCCACAGAGCCCCCCATGAACCCCCTCTGTCACCCCCATGAACCCCCTCTGTCACCTCCACTGAACCCGTGACACCCCCACAGAGCCCCCCATGAACCCCCTCTGTCACCCCCACTGAACCCGTGACACCCCCACAGAGCCCCCCATGAACCCCCTCTGTCACCCCCACTGAACACGTGACACCCCCACTGAACCCCCCATGAACCCCCTCTGTCACCCCCACTGAACCCGTGACACCCCTACTGAACCCCCCATGAACCCCCTCTGTCACCCCCACTGAACACGTGACACCCCCACTGAACCCCCCATGAACCCCCTCTGTCACCCCCACTGAACCCGTGACACCCCCACAGAGCCCCCCATGAACCCCCTCTGTCACCCCCACTGAACCCGTGACACCCCCACAGAGCCCCCCATGAACCCCCTCTGTCACCCCCCATGAACCCCCTCTGTCACCCCCACTGAACACGTGACACCCCCACAGAGCCCCCCATGAACCCCCTCTGTCACCCCCACTGAATCCGTGACACCCCCACAGAGCCCCCCATGAACCCCCATGAACCCCCACTGAACCCGTGACACCCACACAGAGCCCCCCATGAACCTCCTATGTCATCCCCACTGAATTCATGAACCCCCTATGTCACCACCACTGAACCCCTGTGACACCCCCACAGAGCCCCCATGAACCCCCTATGTCATCCCCACTGAACACGTGACACCCACACAGAGCCCCCCATGAACCCCCTCTGTCACCCCCACTGAACCCGTGACACCCCCACAGAGCCCCCATAAACCCCCTCTGTCATCCCCACTGAACCCCCATGAACCCCCTATGTCACCCCCACTGAACCCGTGACACGCCCACAGAGCCCCCATGAACCCCCTCTGTCACCCCCACTGAACCCCCCATTAACCCCGTCACCACCACTGAACCCCCCTGAACTGCCTATGTCGCCCCCACTGAACCCCTTACACCCCCACAGAGCCCCCCATGAACCCCCTATGTCATCCCCACTGAATTCATGAACCCCCTATGTCACCACCACTGAACCCCTGTGACACCGCCACAGAGCCCCCATAAACCCCCTATGTCAGGCCTACACAACATACGGCCCGCGGGCCGGGCAGCCCAGAGCCCTTTAAATCCCAGCCGCGACCAGGATTCAAAGGGCTCTGGTCTGCCGGCAGTGGCGGGGAGCCCTGAGCCCTTTGAATCCCAGCCGCGACCAGGATTCAAAGGGCTCTGGTCTGCCGGCAGTGGCGGGGAGCCATGAGCCCTTTGAATCTCAGCTGCAGCCGGGATTCAAAAGGCTCTGGGCTGCCCGCAGAGATTCCCAGCCACAGCTGAGATTTAAAGGGCTCAGGGCTCCCCGCTGCCATGGGCAGCCCAGAGCCCTTTGAATCCCGGCCGCGACCAGGATTCAAAGGGCTCTGGTCTGCCGGCAGTGGCGGGGAGCCCTGAGCCCTTTCAATCTCAGCCGCGACCAGGATTCAAAAGGCTCTGGGCTGCCCGCAGAGATTCCCGGCCACAGCTGAGATTTAAAGGGCTCAGGGCTCCCCGCTGCCATGGGCAGCCCAGAGCCCTTTGAATCCCGGCCGCGGCTCCAGCAGATGGGCTGGGGCTGGGATTTAAAGGGCTTGGGCTCCCCTCAGCAGCAGGAGCTCTGGGCCCTTTAAATCCCTGCCCCAGCCCCACGAAGCTCCGAGTTCCCCCAGCTGCTGGAGCCCCGGGCCCTTTAATTTGCCCCTGACAGCTCCCAGTCGCCTCTTCTGCTGGGCGCCCCTGGCTGATTTAAAATCAAGTATCACCTCCCCACCCCCAACCTTCCTTTTCGGCCCACTGCTGTTTTGGTGGGGCGGCGCTGGGGAAGGAGGGTTTGTTTCTGCAGGGCTGGGCAGTGCTGGGGCGGGGTGTTTCCACGGGGCCGGGGGATTTCAGCCCTCAGCTGTTTTCTCTGGAGTAATGCGGCCCTCGCCGCTTTACGAGTTGTGCAGGCCTGCCCTATGTCATCCCCACTGAACCTCCCATGAACCCCCTATGTCACCCCCACTGAACCCCTGTGACACCCCCACAGAGCCCCCATTAACCCTCTATGTCACCCCCACTGAACCCCTGTGACACCCCCACAGAGCCCCCATTAACTCTCTATGTCACCCCCACTGAACCCCTGTGACACCCCCACAGAGCCCCCATTAACCCTCTATGTCACCCCCACTGAACCCCCTAGGATGCCCCTGCAGAGCCCCCCATGAACTCCCCACGTCACTCCTGAGTGAATCCTCCATGACACCCCCACTGAACCCCTGTGACACCCCCACAGAGCCCCCATTAACCCTCTATGTCACCCCCACTGAACCCCTGTGACACCCCCACAGAGCCCCCATTAACCCTCTATGTCACCCCCACTGAACCCCCTAGGATGCCCCTGCAGAGCCCCCCATGAACTCCCCACGTCACTCCTGAGTGAATCCTCCATGACACCCCCACTGAACCCCTGTGACACCCCCACAGAGCCCCCATTAACCCTCTATATCAGCCCCACTGAACCCCCTAGGATGCCCCTGCAGAGCCCCCCATGAACTCCCCACGTCACTCCTGAGTGAATCCTCCATGACACCCCCACTGAACCCGTGACACCCCCACAGAGCCCCCCATGAACCCCCTCTGTCACCCCCACTGAACCCGTGACACCCCCACAGAGCCCCCATTAACCCTCTATGTCACCCCCACTGAACCCCCTAAGATGCCCCTGCAGAGCCCCCCATGAACTCCCCACGTCACTCCTGAGTGAATCCTCCATGACACCCCCATGAACCCCCTCTGTCACCCCCACTGAACCTGTGACACCCCCACAGAGCTCCCGTGCATCCCCAGTGTCACTCCTGACTGAAACCCCGTGATGTCTCCACGACACTCCCTACAGAGTGCCTACAATGCCCCCGTGACACTCCAACCGAATCCCCTACAACAGCCCCCATGAGCCTCCTGCGACACTTCCTAGAGCCCCCCATGACACCCACCAGAGAGCTCCCTGCAACACCCTCTGTACAGCTCCCCCTGTGATGCCTCTGGCTAAACCCCCGATTCCCCATGAAGAACTCTCTGCAGCACCCTGGTAGGGTTCCATGTTCCCCATAAATTTTGATGCCCCCTGCAGAAAGTGCTGGGCGGAATCTGTGCCTGGGCCCCCTGGATAAGCTGGTGTAGCCAGTGAGTGCTGGAGCCCTGCTGCTACCTGCCCCATAGTGTGCTCTTTGGGGCAGAGACCAGTCAGGCCTTCTCTGCCTAGCATGCCCCAGGCCCTTTCAGAAACAACTCATCCAAGGGCTGGGTAAGGTCTTAGCAGGGAAGGAGGCGAAAAGTCAGGTTGGCTGGGCTGGCCCTCAGCTGGGGCTCTTCCCTCCCTCCCTGCACAGCCTGTGTTATGGGACCTTTACACTTTGCCAAGTAGCCTGATGTGGGGCAACCAGGTGGCAGGCCTGCCACGTAGGTGCCCACTCATCTGCTCCAGCACAGCCTGGGGGAGCATCAGGCTAGCAGGGCCCCCAGATTTATCTGGCACAGGAATGTCTCTCTGTCTATACTTCTGCTCCCCATTCGAATGTGGCTGAGGGCTGACCCGAGCCCAGCGGTCTCCCAGGCCCCTTGTCTCAGCGGCTGCTTTATGCATGAAGGAAGTGGACTGAAAGCCAAGAGTATCCTGAGGTCTAATCCCTGCCAATCTCCTCGTTTAGTGTGTGCCACTGGGTCAGTTGCTTGGCCTCCTTAGCCCAGCCAGCCAGGCCTCCCTGAACACACACGGGATCCGCCCTCTGAGAGAGCAGGGGCGCCTGGGAACCCCAGCCGGGCATTGTTCTGGAAGAACGGATTCCTGAGTCTCCCCTGCTCCCAAGCCGGCTCCAGGCTCCGTGTAGCTGACCCTCCCCTTGAGTTCGTGCTGAACTCACTAGGTGCTGGGGTGTGGGGGGCAGCTGGCTGGGTGACCACAGGGGGCTAATGATGAAGGGAGAGAGCCAGAGCGGGGTTGGGCCATGCCTTGGGTCTGCTGGGCCTTCTGACGTGTTCTTGACAAGGTTTGCTTTATGCTCTTTGGGGAAGTTCTCCAAAGCAGAGCGGGGTCCAGGGGGCGTGTGTGTCGGGGGTCCACGTGCACATTGGGGATGGGCGCGGGGTGCACGCATAGGAAGGTGTGGTCAAGGCTATGCTAGGCTGGGCGGGGGTGGTGCATGCACTGTGCCTTGGGCTGTATGCACACATGGGTGGGTGCTTGTGCGTGCAGAATGGGGTGGGGGTAGGGCAGGTGTGCATGTGCTGGGATCGCTCATCTCCTGCACCAGGAAAAGCTGCTGGACGGGCTTGGCTTCATCGGCACTGCCCTCCCGCAGCTCCCCAGGAGCAGCAAGCGCCTGGACTCTGCTAATTTCTAACTGAACTCTCCCTGCCCCTTCCCGTCAGCAAGGGGCAGGCAGGCCGGGAAGGGGGCAAGGAAGCTGAAGAGGTCAGAGACCTGCACTTTGCTAGGAGGCCACAGAGGTGACACTGGTCCCTGCTGGGCTGCAGTCTATCAGCTGCCCCCTGGGGGAAGCGCCTCAGCTGGGACCAACCTGGCTTTAATGGGGGAGGAGAGATGGTAATGAGGAAAGCCCAGCAGCTGGCCCCAGGGCTGAGCCACTGACTCCTGGCCCTCGCTGCGGAACCCAGTTCTCTGGCTCCCTAGTTTGGTGCCCGCCCCCCACCCCTCCAGCCAGCACAACAGGCCTGGCTGCCGATTTCAGGTCTGGCACATTCCCACAAGCCAGCCAGCTGCACTCTGCCTGCACGTCTCCCTGCCTGAGCCCTGAGCGCATCCGGCCCAGGGACAGGGCTGCGCACTCACCCTGTCGCCTAGGGAAGCCACCCCAGTGCTTCAAGGTGCTTGTGTAACCCACAGGCCTGGCTGGAGCTCAGGAGGCTGTTCGGCAGGATGCAGGAGGAGAGCAGAGGGGAGCAGCAGGGAGAAGGGGGTAGAGAGGTGCAGGGAAGGGGGGGCGGAGGGGTACAGCAATAGGGGAGAGGAGAAGGGGCAGAGAGTGAAAGGGGGGATTAGGGAACAGGAGAAGGGGTGGGGTGCAGTGAAGGGGGATGGGAGAGTGCCACAATGGGGGAGGGGAGAAGGGTGCAGTGGAGGAGGGTGGAGGGGTGCAGCAATGGAAGGGAGAAGGGGCCAAGGGATGCAGGGAAGGGGCACAGGGGTACAGCGATGGGGGAGAGGGGGCAGAGGGGTGCAGCAATGCGGGGAGAGGGGACAGAGGGATGCAGGGAAGGGGGCACAGGGGTACAGCGATGGGGGAGAGGGGGCAGAGGGGTGCAGCAATGCGGGGAGAGGGGACAGAGGGGTGCAGGGAAGGGGGCACAGGGGTACAGCGATGCGGGGAGAGGGGCAGAGGGTGCAGGGAAAGGGGCATAGCCGTACAGCGATGGGGGGAGAGGGGGCAGAGGGGTGCAGTGAAAGGGGATGGAAGGGTGCCGCAGTGGGGGTGCAGCAAAGGGAGCACAGGGAAGGGGGAGGGGTACAGCGATGGGGGGGAGAAGAGGCAGAGGGGTGCAGGGAAGGGGCACAGGGGTACAGCGATGGAGGAAGAGGGGACAGAGGGGTGCAGTGAAAGGGGATGGAAGGGTGCCACAGTGGGGGTGCAGCAAAGGGGGCAGAGGGAAGGGGGGAGGGGTACAGCGATGAAGGAGCAGAGAAGAGGCAGGTTGCAGGGAAGGGGCACAGTGGTACAGTGATGGGGGGAGAGGGAGCTGATGGATGCAGTGAAAGGGGGTGAAGGGTACAGCGATGGGAGAGGGGAGAAGAGGCAGGGTGCAGGGAAGGGGGGCACAGGGGTACAGCGATGTGGGGAGAGGGGGCAGAGGGTTGCAGCGATGCAGGGAGAGGGGGCAGAGGGTGCAGGGAAGGGGCACAGGGGTACAGCGATGGGGGGAGAAGGGGCAGAGGGATGCAGTGAAAGGGGGTGGAAGGGTGCCACAGTAGGGGTGCAGCAAAGGGGGCACAGGGAAGGGGAGCACAGGCGTACAGCGATGGGGGGTGGGGGGCAGACGGGTGCAATGAAAGGGGGTGGAAGGGTGCCACAGTAAAGGGGGCAGAGGGTGGGGGGCACAGGGGTACAGTGATGGGCGGAGGGGGGCAGAGGGGTGCAGTGAAAGGGGGTGAAGGGTACAGCGATGGGGGAGGGGAGAAGAGGCAGGGTGCAGGGAAGGGGGCACAGGGGTACAGCGATGTGGGGAGAGGGGGCACAGGGGTGCAGCGATGCAGGGAGAGGGGGCAGAGGGTGCAGGGAAGGGGCACAGGGGTACAGCGATGGGGGAGAAGGGGCAGAGAGATGCAGTGAAAGGGGATGGAAGGGTGCCACAGTAGGGGTGCAGCAAAGGGCGCACAGGGAAGGGGGTGTCACGGAGTGTGGGGGAGTCCGGCCCTGCACCCCTCTTCCTGGGACTCACAGTGGCTCTCAGCCAGCCAGTAAAACAGAAGGTTTAGTGGACAACAGGAACACAAATTACAGCAGAGCTTGGAGGCCCAACCAGGACCCCTCAATCGAGTCCTTCTGGGGGTTCAGGGTCTTTGGAGCCGAGCTTAGGATTCCCTGAATTCCAACCACCCAGCCCAGAACCGAAACTGAACTGCACTTCCTATAGTCCCTTCCTTTGTCCAGCTTCCTGGGCAAAGGTGCTGACCCCCCCGCCCCCACCTGGCTCAGGTTACAGGCCTAGGTCCTGTCCCTCACATAAAGCCCTCCCCGGCTCTCTCATCCCCCACACAGACAGTCCCTACTCCATCACAGGGAGGCACAGGGATACAGCGATGAGGGGAGGGGGGCAGAGGGGTGCAGTGAAAGGGGGTTGAGGGATGCAGCAATGGAGGGGAGAAGGGGCCGAGGGGTGCAGGGAAGGGGCACGGGTACAGCGATGGGGGGAGAGGGAGCAGAGGGATGCAGTGAAAGGGGATGGAGGGGTGCTGCAATGAGGGAAGGTAGAAGGGATGGGGAGCAGAAAAGGGACAGAGGGGTGCAGCAAAGGAGGAGCAGGGAGGAGGGGCACAGGAAAGCAGTTTCTTATTGGTCAGAAGAAACAAGGGACCCAGGACAGGCCGCACTCCCCCTGGCAGGGGAGTAGGGGGCACCGAATTAGGGAGCCAGAGAACTGGTTCCACAGCTGGGCAGTGAGGGCAAGGAGTCAGTCGCTCAGCCCTGGGGCCAACTGCTGGGCTTTCCCCATTATCAATCTCTCCCCGCCACACACACACCTAGTGCCCCCCTCCCCCGCATGCACACACCTGTGTGAAGCCTGGGTCCCAACCTGGGCTGGGGGAGATGGGCCGGTGCACGACCTCGCTGCGCACTCCCTGTCCCTGCCCTGGCGGTGTGGAGGCGCAGGAACGGTGGGTTTGTGGCAGGATGGAGGTGAACCTGGTGCTGCTCCTGGCTTTCCTGGCACTTGTGGGGAGCTGTTCCCCAAAGGGGCATAGTGCACACGGGCTGGGGGCCAGGACTCCTCGCAGCTTTGGTCGTGACTCAGTGCCGCTCTGCTCTGCGGAGCTTGGCATGGGCGCCCGTCTCCATTAGAACCCTAACCCCGGCCATGTGCCCCATGTGGCAGTTCTCAAAGCTCTTTGCAGACCAGTTAATCCAGGGTAACAAACTAACCTCCCACCTCCAGGGTAACAGCACTGTTCCCACTTTACAGAGGGAAACTGAGGCATGGGGCAGGGGGCTGGCTGCCGCAGGCCAGGCCCATTGGTGTGCATTGGAATCCCAATGCCAGGGCTTAGCTCCCAGCCCACCCCTCTCCCCAGAGGACACTGCTTCTCTGGGTGGCTGGCATTCTGCCCGTACAGCCATTGCCAGCTGGGGCTGGCGACGGGCTACAGTGACTTGTGTCTCCTCTTGCTGGGTTGCGGGGAGAGTTTCAGGGGGTGCCTGGGCAGATGAAGGGTTAGGAGGGCAGGATGCTGGGAATCCACTCTCCCTTGTTCATGTTGTCCCAGCCTGGGGTCCCCCACAGTTACTTATATGGCAAGTCAAGCTGCTTGAAGTCCAGCCAGAGATGTGTCTGTCCCTGGGGAAGGACCCTCTTGGCTCCATAGTCAGCTCAGTGCCTGGGGCTCACCAATGATTCCACCCATAGGGCTGTGGTGTGTTGGAGACATTCACCCCCTTGCCTGGCCTGAGAAACACTCAGCCCCCAAGGGGGAGAACTCCGTGTGCCAGCTGGGGCCCCATGTGACAGGGCTGCTGTGGGGTTAGCTCAGCCTTCCCTCCAATCCCCAGTGACTGGCCTAAGTCCCCTGCTCCCATTGGCACCCCAAAAACACCCAGCGCAGACGCAGTGCTCCCCGCAGTCCTCACCTCAAGGTAGGCATTCCTGTGACTTCTCTCCATGCTGCTCTCCTTGTCCATGGTGGGTCAGCAATGGCCCCACGCAGCTGCCTGCTGCTAAAGCCAGAGAGAAATGATCTTAAGAGCAGCTCTAATTAGCTACTAATCCAGGCAGTCCTGGAGAGGGGGTGGGCGGGCAGGCAGGCAGTCCTCCTCTCTGGAGCAGCCCTCTGAGCACATCCAGCCCTCTGGGGATCCCGCCAGGGTACTGGGGAACCGCAAACCCACATTAGCTTCCTGCCTGCAGTCACAGCGTTGTCCTCAGTTCCCCATCCCGTGTATGATTGTAGGATTCCCCCGGGCACTGGGCTCGCCCACACCTCGAATACTGTGTGCTGTTTTGGCCACATCATCTGAAAAAAAAAATATTACAATGGGAGAAAGTACAGAGGGCAGCGAAGTGATTGTGGGGATGGAACAGCTTCTATATGACAGGTGATTAAACAGATGGGGACAGTTCAGCTTAGAAGAGAGACGACTAAGGGGGGATACATTAGAGGGCTATAAAATCACGGCTGGTGTGGAGATAGTAAAGCAGGAAGTGTTATTTACTCCTTGGCAGAACACAAGAACCAGGGTCACCCAATGACATTAACAGGCAGCAGGTTTAAAACAAACCAAAGAGAGTATTTCTTCACACAACACAGTGGCAACCAGTGGAACTCCTTGCCAGGGGATGCTGTGAAGGACAAAAGTATAACTGGGTTCAAAAAAGAACTAGATATTTAATGGAGGATGGGTCCATCAATGGCTGCTAGCCATCAGGGATGCAATCCCATGCTCTGAATGTCCCTAGCTCAGTGGTCCCCAAACTGTGGGGCATGCCCCAAACATAGGGGATGCAGAATACGGTACAGTACCTAGGCCAGCCCCCATAGAGGGTGGGGAGGGAGAACCACCCAGCCCCTCTCGGCCCCAGGCCAGCTGCATCTCTAACTCTAGCGCAGCTACTCACTGTGATAGTGCTGCCCGTGGGAGCCTGCTGAGGCCACTCAGTTAGGGTGAACTGCAAACAAACCAGATAAACCCCAAACGCTGGTGGTTATTCCAATACTTAGATTTACCAACCAGCACAGAACAGCTTCTGTAGCACCTCACTGGTCACTTAGAAGTCCAAACCATGCAGTTCCCTTAAAGTGTCCAGCCTCAGGCCTCCGTCCAGACACACACGTCAGATAGGATGATGATTCCTGAAAATCTTATCATATAACAGAAAAGGTTCTTCCAATCCCAAAGGATCAGCCACATACCCAGGTTTTATTATAACTTAGCTCTTACCCAAAATACACACTACAGCCAGTTCTTATTACCTAAGCTAAAATGTATTAAAAAAGAAAAGAGAGAGAGTGTTGGTTAAAAGATCAATACACAGACAGACTTGAATTCAGTTCTTGAGGTTCAGATACACGGCAGAGGTGAGCTTGTCGTTGCCAAAAGCCCATTTAGAAATAATCCAGAGGCCCACAGGAAAGGTTGGGGCACCGCTGGCCTGGCCTCGGTGTGCCAGGAGCTGGATCACTCGAGGACTGCTGGCTCAGTTCATGCCCTGGGCGCTGGGCTGCATGGACCATGGGGCTGACCCAGCCTGGCCACTCGCCCTGTCATTGCAGGGAGCCCTGGCAGCTTGGCGGACTGGGGTCTCTGAGCCAGTGAGCGCTGCTGCGGGAGCAGGTGGAGCCCCAGGACCCAGCGTGCTCTCGTGCCCCGAACAAAGATGGCGGGCTCAGGGCTCACGGGCCGTCGTGCCCCGAACAAAGATGGCGTCAGCAGATGACAGTTTCCGGTCCGCTGGCAAAGCGGACTCCTGTGACTGTTTCCGTTCGCGGCGCGGCGCAGAGGATTGTGGGTGCGCTGAGGGGGCTGTTTCCGGTGTGGGAGGGAGGCCACCCCTCCTTGGGCTGATGCCGAACGCGGGACTCGGAGAGGCGGGAGCCCCCGGGGGGCCGGAGCAGGGTCAGTGGAGGGGGGGGGTCTGAGGGGCTGGATGAGGAGGGCGGGTTGAGGCAGTGGGGGGGGTCTGAGGGGCTGGGTGCAGCGGGGAGGTGGGGGGGGGTCTGAGGGGCTGGGTGCAGCGGGGAGGTGTCGGGGGGGTCTGAGGGGCTGGATGAGGAGGGCGGGTTGAGGCAGTGGGGGAGGTCTGAGGGGCTGGGTGCAGCGGGGAGGTGTCGGGGGGTCTGAGGGGCTGGGTGCAGCGGGGAGGTGTCGGGGGGGTCTGAGGGGCTGGGTGCAGCGGGGAGGTGTCGGGGGGTCTGAGGGGCTGGGTGCAGCGGGGAGGTGTCGGGGGGTCTGAGGGGCTGGGTGCAGCGGGGAGGTGGGGGGGGTCTGAGGGGCTGGATGAGGAGGGCGGGTTGAGGCAGTGGGGGAGGTCTGAGGGGCTGGGTGCAGCGGGGAGGTGTCGGGGGGTCTGAGGGGCTGGGTGCAGCGGGGAGGTGTGGGGGGGTCTGAGGGGCTGGATGAGGAGGACGGGTTGAGGCAGTGGGGGGGTCTGAGGGGCTGGGTGCAGCGGGGGGGTCTGAGGGGCTGGATGAGGAGGGCGGGTTGAGGCAGTGGGGGGGTCTGAGGGGCTGGGTGCAGCGGGGGGGGTCTGAGGGGCTGGATGAGGAGGGCGGGTTGAGGCAGGGGGGGGGTCTGAGGGGCTGGGTGCAGCGGGGGGGTCTGAGGGGCTGGATGAGGAGGGCGGGTTGAGGCAGTGGGGGGGTCTGAGGGGCTGGGTGCAGCGGGGGGGTCTGAGGGGCTGGATGAGGAGGGCGGGTTGAGGCAGTGGGGGAGGTCTGAGGGGCTGGATGCAGCGGGGAGGTGTCGGGGGGGTCTGAGGGGCTGGGTGCAGCGGGGAGGTGTCGGGGGGTCTGAGGGGCTGGATGAGGAGGGCGGGTTGAGGCAGTGGGGGGGTCTGAGGGGCTGGGCGCAGCGGGGAGGTGTCGGGGGGTCTGAGGGGCTGGATGAGGAGGGCGGGTTGAGGCAGTGGGGGGGTCTGAGGGGCTGGGTGCAGCGGGGAGGTGTCGGGGGGGTCTGAGGGGCTGGGTGCAGCGGGGGGGTCTGAGGGGCTGGGTGCAGCGGGGAGGTGTCGGGGGGTCTGAGGGGCTGGATGAGGAGGGCGGGTTGAGGCAGTGGGGGGGGGTCTGAGGAGCTGGGTGCAGCGGGGAGGTATCGGGGGGGTCTGAGGGGCTGGGTGCAGCGGGGGGGTCTGAGGGGCTGGGTGCAGCGGGGAGGTGTGGGGGGGTCTGAGGGGCTGGATGAGGAGGGCGGGTTGAGGCAGTGGGGGAGGTCTGAGGGGCTGGGTGCAGCGGGGAGGTGTCGGGGGGGTCTGAGGGGCTGGGTGCAGCGGGGAGGTGTCGGGGGGTCTGAGGGGCTGGGTGCAGCGGGGAGGTGGGGGGGGTCTGAGGGGCTGGATGAGGAGGGCGGGTTGAGGCAGTGGGGGAGGTCTGAGGGGCTGGGTGCAGCGGGGAGGTGTCGGGGGGTCTGAGGGGCTGGGTGCAGCGGGGAGGTGTGGGGGGGTCTGAGGGGCTGGATGAGGAGGACGGGTTGAGGCAGTGGGGGGGTCTGAGGGGCTGGGTGCAGCGGGGGGGTCTGAGGGGCTGGATGAGGAGGGCGGGTTGAGGCAGGGGGGGGGGTCTGAGGGGCTGGGTGCAGCGGGGGGGTCTGAGGGGCTGGATGAGGAGGGCGGGTTGAGGCAGTGGGGGGTCTGAGGGGCTGGGTGCAGCGGGGGGGTCTGAGGGGCTGGATGAGGAGGGCGGGTTGAGGCAGTGGGGGAGGTCTGAGGGGCTGGATGCAGCGGGGAGGTGTCGGGGGGGTCTGAGGGGCTGGGTGCAGCGGGGAGGTGTCGGGGGGTCTGAGGGGCTGGACGAGGAGGGCGGGTTGAGGCAGTGGGGGGGTCTGAGGGGCTGGGCGCAGCGGGGAGGTGTCGGGGGGTCTGAGGGGCTGGATGAGGAGGGCGGGTTGAGGCAGTGGGGGGGTCTGAGGGGCTGGGTGCAGCGGGGAGGTGTCGGGGGGGTCTGAGGGGCTGGGTGCAGCGGGGGGGTCTGAGGGGCTGGGTGCAGCGGGGAGGTGTCGGGGGGTCTGAGGGGCTGGATGAGGAGGGCGGGTTGAGGCAGTGGGGGGGGGTCTGAGGGGCTGGGTGCAGCGGGGAGGTATCGGGGGGGTCTGAGGGGCTGGGTGCAGCGGGGGGGTCTGAGGGGCTGGGTGCAGCGGGGAGGTGTGGGGGGGTCTGAGGGGCTGGATGAGGAGGGCGGGTTGAGGCAGTGGGGGGGTCTGAGGGGCTGGATGAGGAGGGCGGGTTGAGGCAGCGGGGGGGTCTGAGGGGCTGGATGAGGAGGGCGGGTTGAGGCAGTGGGGGGGTCTGAGGGGCTGGATGAGGAGGGCGGGTTGAGGCAGTGGGGGGGTCTGAGGGGCTGGGTGCAGCGGGGAGGTGTGGGGGGGTCTGAGGGGCTGGATGAGGACGGTGCGTTTAGGCAGTGGGGGGGTCTGAGGGGCTGGGCGCAGCGGGGAGGTGTGGGGGGGTCTGAGGGGCTGGATGAGGAGGGCGGGTTGAGGCAGTGGGGGGGGTCTGAGGGGCTGGGTGCAGCGGGGAGGTGTCGGGGGGTCTGAGGGGCTGGATGAGGACGGTGCGTTTAGGCAGTGGGGGGGTCTGAGGGGCTGGGCGCAGCGGGGAGGTGTCGGGGGGTCTGAGGGGCTGGATGAGGAGGGCGGGTTGAGGCAGTGGGGGGGTCTGAGGGGCTGGGTGCAGCGGGGAGGTGGGGGGGGTCTGAGGGGCTGGGTGCAGCGGGGGGGTCTGAGGGGCTGGGTGCAGCGGGGAGGTGTCGGGGGGGTCTGAGGGGCTGGGTGCAGCGGGGGGGTCTGAGGGGCTGGGTGCAGCGGGGAGGTGTCGGGGGGTCTGAGGGGCTGGATGAGGAGGGCGGGTTGAGGCAGTGGGGGGGTCTGAGGGGCTGGGTGCAGCGGGGAGGTGGGGGGGGTCTGAGGGGCTGGATGAGGAGGGCGGGTTGAGGCAGTGGGGGAGGTCTGAGGGGCTGGGTGCAGCGGGGAGGTGTCGGGGGGGGTCTGAGGGGCTGGGTGCAGCGGGGGGGTCTGAGGGGCTGGGTGCAGCGGGGAGGTGTGGGGGGGTCTGAGGGGCTGGATGAGGAGGGCGGGTTGAGGCAGTGGGGGGGTCTGAGGGGCTGGACGAGGAGGGCGGGTTGAGGCAGTGGGGGGGTCTGAGGGGCTGGGTGCAGCGGGGGGGTCTGAGGGGCTGGATGAGGACGGTGCGTTTAGGCAGTGGGGGGGTCTGAGGGGCTGGGCGCAGCGGGGAGGTGTGGGGGGGTCTGAGGGGCTGGATGAGGACGGTGCGTTTAGGCAGTGGGGGGGTCTGAGGGGCTGGGCGCAGCGGGGAGGTGTCGGGGGGTCTGAGGGGCTGGATGAGGAGGGCGGGTTGAGGCAGTGGGGGAGGTCTGAGGGGCTGGGTGCAGCGGGGAGGTGTCGGGGGGGTCTGAGGGGCTGGGTGCAGCGGGGGGGTCTGAGGGGCTGGGTGCAGCGGGGAGGTGTCGGGGGGTCTGAGGGGCTGGATGAGGAGGGCGGGTTGAGGCAGTGGGGGGGGTCTGAGGGGCTGGGCGCAGCGGGGAGGTGTCGGGGGGTCTGAGGGGCTGGATGAGGAGGGCGGGTTGAGGCAGTGGGGGGGTCTGAGGGGCTGGGTGCAGCGGGGAGGTGGGGGGGGGGTGAGGGGCTGGGTGCAGCGGGGGGGTCTGAGGGGCTGGGTGCAGCGGGGAGGTGGGGGGGGTCTGAGGGGCTGGGTGCAGCGGGGGGGTCTGAGGGGCTGGGTGCAGCGGGGAGGTGTCGGGGGGGTCTGAGGGGCTGGGTGCAGCGGGGGGGTCTGAGGGGCTGGGTGCAGCGGGGAGGTGTCGGGGGGTCTGAGGGGCTGGATGAGGAGGGCGGGTTGAGGCAGTGGGGGGGTCTGAGGGGCTGGGTGCAGCGGGGAGGTGGGGGGGGTCTGAGGGGCTGGATGAGGAGGGCGGGTTGAGGCAGTGGGGGAGGTCTGAGGGGCTGGGTGCAGCGGGGAGGTGTCGGGGGGGTCTGAGGGGCTGGGTGCAGCGGGGGGGTCTGAGGGGCTGGGTGCAGCGGGGAGGTGTCGGGGGGTCTGAGGGGCTGGATGAGGAGGGCGGGTTGAGGCAGTGGGGGGGTCTGAGGGGCTGGACGAGGAGGGCGGGTTGAGGCAGTGGGGGGGTCTGAGGGGCTGGGTGCAGCGGGGAGGTGGGGGGGGTCTGAGGGGCTGGATGAGGAGGGCGGGTTGAGGCAGTGGGGGAGGTCTGAGGGGCTGGGTGCAGCGGGGAGGTGTCGGGGGGGTCTGAGGGGCTGGGTGCAGCGGGGGGGTCTGAGGGGCTGGGTGCAGCGGGGAGGTGTCGGGGGGTCTGAGGGGCTGGACGAGGACGGCAGGCTGAGGCAGTGAGCAGTCTGTCCGAGGGGCTGGGCGCAGGGGCGGTTTGGGAGATGTGGGGAGTCTGGGGACATGCAGGAAGAAAGTAACTCCCGAAGCCCAGGCTGTTCTGCTGGGGGCGTGGGAGGGAGCACCCACTGTCTGCGTGGGGAGGAGGAAGTGTTGCCCCCGCTGCCTGGGGGCATGGCCTACCTGGGGCGCTCCCCCCAGTGAGCAAGCGGTGAGGAGATGGTTTGAGCCTGATGCAGGGGTGTTATGGGGATGTCACCGTGGGAGATCTTTGCCCAGCCTGCAGGGGAGGGGGGTGTTTGGGCTGCAGCTCTCTGCGGAGCTGGTGGGTTGGTGTGTTACCTGCCTTCCTGACCCTGTGCACATTCACTTTCGGTTCTGGCCCACTTGGCTGCTGTCTTACAGGGCCCTTCCCGCCGGGTCACTTCCCCCAGAGCCTGCTCCCCAGGTATGGCTGGGACCCCAGCTCAGAGCACCACAAGGAAGAGGTATGTGTCTGCTGTCCCTCTGCCTTCAAGGGAGTGCGTGGGGTGCATCCCCCAAGGGGATCATGGGGCTCCCACCTTCCCAGCCAGACCCTGGGGTGGGGGACGGCCACTGGAGATGGCTGCTGAGTCTCTTGGGCTGGAAGGCATCTGTGCTTTGGCTGCCTGGTTTGCAGGAGGGGATGGGGAGCTTGAGCCAG
The DNA here is from genome assembly GCF_007399415.2 of Gopherus evgoodei. NCBI lineage: Eukaryota > Metazoa > Chordata > Testudines > Testudinidae > Gopherus > Gopherus evgoodei. The sequence continues at coordinate 1,339,325 of NW_022060073.1, read as the reverse complement.
GGCTATGAGAGAATCTCACTCCTGCCTCTTTTGTCTGGTTTGACCAGAGCTTCAAGTTGTGTGCGGCAGTGAGCCCGGGGCGGCGCTAAGGGACCCAGCGGGGGCTGCTGTAACGGGGGGGAGTGCGGCAGTGAGCCGGGGTGGTGCTAAGGGACCTGGCAGGGGCTGCTGTAACCGGGGGAGATGGGGGGGCGTCAGTGAGCCCGGGGTTGTGCTAAGGGACCTGGCAGGGGCTGCTGTAACCGGGGGAGATGGGGGGGCGTCAGTGAGCCCGGGGTGGTGCTAAGGGACCTGGCAGGGGCTGCTGTAACCGGGGGAGATGGGGGGGCGTCAGTGAGCCCGGGGAGGTGCTAAGGGACCTGGCAGGGGCTGCTGTAACAGGGGGAGATGGGGGGGCGGCAGTGAGCCCGGGGTTGTGCTAAGGGACCCGGCAGGGGCTGCTGTAACCGGGGGAGATGGGGGGCGGCAGTGAGCCCGGGATTGTGCTAAGGGACCCGGCAGGGGCTGCTGTAACCGGGGGAGATGGGGGGCGGCAGTGAGCCCGGGGTTGTGCTAAGGGACCCGGCAGGGGCTGCTGTAACCGGGGGAGATGGGGGGCGGCAGTGAGCCCGGGGAGGTGCTTAGGGACCCAGCAGGTGCTGCTGTAACCGGGGGAGATGGGGGGGCGTCAGTGAGCCCGGGGTTGTGCTAAGGGACCCAGCAGGTGCTGCTGTAACAGGGGCAGATGGGGAGCGGCAGTGAGCCCGGGGAGGTGCTTAGGGACCCAGCAGGGGCTGCTGTAACCGGGGGAGATGGGGGGCGGCAGTGAGCCCGGGATTGTGCTAAGGGACCCGGCAGGGGCTGCTGTAACCGGGGGAGATGGGGGGGGCGTCAGTGAGCCCGGGGTTGTGCTAAGGGACCCGGCAGGGGCTGCTGTAACCGGGGGAGATGGGGGGGCGGCAGTGAGCCCGGGGAGGTGCTTAGGGACCCAGCAGGTGCTGCTGTAACCGGGGGAGATGGGGGGGCGTCAGTGAGCCCGGGGTTGTGCTAAGGGACCCAGCAGGTGCTGCTGTAACAGGGGCAGATGGGGAGCGGCAGTGAGCCCGGGGAGGTGCTAAGGGACCTGGCAGGGGCTGCTGTAACCGGGGGAGATGGGGGGCGGCAGTGAGCCCGGGATTGTGCTAAGGGACCCGGCAGGGGCTGCTGTAACAGGGGGAGATGGGGGGGCGGCAGTGAGCCCGGGGTTGTGCTAAGGGACCCGGCAGGGGCTGCTGTAACCGGGGGAGATGGGGGGCGGCAGTGAGCCCGGGGAGGTGCTTAGGGACCCAGCAGGTGCTGCTGTAACCGGGGGAGATGGGGGGGCGTCAGTGAGCCCGGGGTTGTGCTAAGGGACCCAGCAGGTGCTGCTGTAACAGGGGCAGATGGGGAGCGGCAGTGAGCCCGGGGAGGTGCTTAGGGACCCAGCAGGGGCTGCTGTAACAGGGGGAGATGGGGGGCGGCAGTGAGCCCGGGGAGGTGCTTAGGGACCCAGCAGGGGCTGCTGTAACAGGGGGAGATGGGGGGGCGGCAGTGAGCCCGGGGTGGTGTTAAGGGACCCGGCAGGGGCTGCTGTAACCGGGGGAGATGGGGGGGCGTCAGTGAGCCCGGGGTTGTGCTAAGGGACCTGGCAGGGGCTGCTGTAACAGGGGGAGATGGGGGGGCGTCAGTGAGCCCGGGGTGGTGCTAAGGGACCCGGCAGGGGCTGCTGTAACCGGGGGAGATGGGGGGGCATCAGTGAGCCCGGGGAGGTGCTTAGGGACCCAGCAGGGGCTGCTGTAACAGGGGGAGATGGGGGGCGGCAGTGAGCCCAGGGAGGTGCTTAGGGACCCAGCAGGGGCTGCTGTAATGGGTGCGCGGCGCTGAGCTAAGGAACCCACTGGGTCCCGTTGTAACTGGAGGGCGCAGCAGTGAGACCAGTGAGGTGCTAAGGGACCCAGTGGGGGCTGCTGTAACGAGAGGGTGTGGCGGTAACCCTGGGGCAGCGCTAAGGGACCCAGTGGGGGCTGCTGTAACGAGAGGGTGTGGCGGTAACCCTGGGGCAGCGCTAAGGGACCCAGTGGGGGCTGCTGGGGACCTTGAGTCACTAAATGTGGTTCCTTCTTCTAGGATCTCAACAACTTAATGGAGAAGCTGATGATGGAGAACTTGTACGGCTCCCCCAACAGTGCCATGAAGTGTAAAGCCCAGGAGATAGCTGGTATGCGGGGTTGGGAAGGGGAGGCCAGAAGCTTTCCTGGGTGGACCTTGTTGGGTCAGAAGCTCTTGGAGGCAGCATGTCTCCTGTTCCTGTGGAATCAGCCTATCTCCTCAGGCAGAGCAATCCCCAGCCCCTCCTGGCTCCACCCCTGCAGTGCTAACAGTCCACCTGCTTCTGGTGCTTGTATGAGGCGCTGCCGTGCCCAGGGCTTGGGGCTATGCCTAGGGCTTGGGGCCCTGGCGTATACCTGCTGCAGGCAGGCTTCGCGCCCCTCACTTGTTCTCATCCCTGCTTCATGAGCCCTGTTTGCTTCACACACCGCACAGTGAACCTGCGGAACTCCTTGCCAGAGGATGTTGTGAAGGCCAAGACCATAACAGGTTTCAGAAAAGAACTGGATACGTTCATTGAGGACGGGTCTATCGATGGCTAATAGCCAGGATGGGCAGGGATGGTGACCTCAGCCTCTGGTTGCCAGAAGCTGGGAATGAGCAGTTAGGGGATGGATCACTTGATGATTCCCTGTTCTGTTCATTCCCTCTGGGGCATCTGGTACTGGGCACTGTTGGCAGACAGGACACTGGGCTAGATGGACCTTTGGTCTGACCCAGTCTGGCCATTCTTATGTTCTTGGTAAAGTGCTCAGGAACCCCGTGGGGACAAGCCAGCGCTGCCGAGAGGGGCCAGTCCCACAGCCCTGGCCCAGAAGCTCTTTCCGAACGATGCACCCTGCCTTCTGCCAAGTGCCTCACCCTGCCCTGGGAGAATCAGGTTTGCGGTGGAGGGTGGGGTTCAGACTCCATGGGCTGAGAAGTCCTTTGCCTCTGATGAGGCTGCCACAAGGGCACCTGTTGTAGCTTTTTTTTAATTCTCCAGTACACAAGGCCCTGGTAGACTATACTTCCCAGTGTGCAATTCAGGCTGCTTGGAGCACTGCATGCTGGGAGAGTAGCCTCTGGGGCCACTGCGGCAGGGTACAGACAGAGGACTCAGCTGGGTGCTCTTTCCCCTCTTAGTTTGTGACCAATCCTGGCATGGTTCGAATCTGCGTGGGGCTGGGGAGTGAATACCCATCCAAAGACCTGTTAGTCAGCGCCCTGACCTGGACATTCCCCAGCCACGTGCATCATGACATTACCTGTATCGCGGCAGAGCCAAGCAGCCCCAGTTGTAGCCCAGGACTTGGTTGCGCTGGGCACTGTGTACGTACAGCCCCAGTTGCAGCCCCAGAGACCTCACAGTTGAAGTACAGGACAAGATGTAGACAGACAGAGGACCAGAGCTATGGGCTGGAGGCATGTATGGGGTGGGATCCTGTCAGCAGATCATCCCGTCCCTGCTAAAACCCAGTGGTGGAGGAAATTCATCCACATTCTAGGATTAGGTCTACACTCCAGAGAAAACCCACAGCACCCAGTCTCAGAGCCCAACTCAACTGATTTGGGCTTGCACTACAGGGCTTAAACCAGCAATGTAGACGTTCCTGCTTGGGCTGGAGGCTGGGATCCGAGCCACTGGCTGGGTTTCAGAGCCCTAGTGGGAAGCTTTGCACTGCTAGTTTTAGCCTTGCGAGTTTGACTCTTTTGACTGGGCTTTGTGATGTGGCCTTGCAGGTTTCTCTTTGCAGTGTCGCGGTCCCCTGGGGGACTTGGGAATGAAGTTTCCCCAGAGTGAGAGCCCCTCCTAGGCTGGGATTTTGAACTGCCAGGAATCTCCCATCCCCTCCGGCCCCATCCTGACAAGCCCACCCCCTGCCCTTCACCACAGAGTCTGGGCAGCTCCCATGGCAGATTGACAGAAGTAGGGAAGGCCTTGGGGGTCTGTGGAATCTCAGGCTCCTCCCTCGGCAGGGAGGGGTTTGGGGTGAGTTGGTTTATTTCCGTGTTTTGGTTTTGGGATGGGGCTGTTCTGTCCCTGATCACGCGAGCTTGGGGAGTGCTGGGGACTAAGAGGCTTGGAGTGAGGGGGCGCATCGAGAACTCCACTCCCTGGGAGGTATAGGCTGGTGGAGTCATGCACTGGGGACCGTCTCTGGAGTGTTGCTGGAACCTGGTGGGGGGTGGTACAGCACAGGCCATTGCTGCATGGGGTTGAGCGCCTGCCGTGCTCTCCCTATGCAGACTCGGACGAAGAGCTCTGCTATTACTATGACAACGATGGGGATTATTACGAGGATGATGATGAGGAGAAATGGGATGTTTCCAGCAAGGAATGCGATGCAAAGACTGACGAGGACTCAGTCCCTGGCACCTTCTGTGGCTTCAGGAAATCCTTCCTGTGCAAGGACACCTCACCAGCTCCCCCGCCCCAGAGCTCACTGGACTATCAACTGCTGGACCTGAAACTGCCCCAGAGGCAGCGGGTGACCGCAGAGGTGAGCAGAGCCCTGAGGTCATCCTCTTTCCCTTCTGTTCCCCTGGGCTGTCTGTCCTCTCCCGCAGTCGGTCCGTGTAACAGGGTGTAGCAGGGACCCCTTTGCTCCTGCCCCTGCTCTGCTCCAAAAAGCACTCCGAGACCACCTGGCTCAGCAATCACCGGTGCAGTTTATTTACAGTGTGACACTCCCCCCCACCTTCTCACCATATACAGCTTGGGGGGTTCAGTCTGAAGGACTCCCCAGCCTTTGCAGCCAAAAGAGAAGAGCTTCCACTCTCTGGCTTTCCCCCTTTTTGTCTGCCCCCCATTGGCTTCCTTCCTCTGAGGCTTTTGTGCAGCCCCAGGCTAGTCAAGCTGGCCGTTGTTTTCCCTTTGCCAGTCATGCACAGGTTTCTCTAGCCAGCTCCAATTTACCTACCTTAGTGGCAGAGGGCTGGCTTAGGAGTTCCTGCCTAGCACCCTGTCACAGTCCCCTGGAAGACCCACTCTGGCCAGGGCAGGATGAGGCCCTCCACGCATTTGCTAAGGGCTTTGTCCACTGTGGTCCCTCCTGCATCTCTGCCAAGGAGGACCTGCTGGCAGTATCCTGGCTGCAGAGCAGAGTGGACAGAACTTGGGGAGCATTGGCCCATCCAGCCCAGAGAACCACCCAGGGATTCCTGCATCCAGCCCCAGGCATTTGTGCATTTGAGCAGCAGCCTCTCTTTGGCCTGGGCTACACTGGTGGGGGAGGGGGTCAGGGGGGTCGAACTAAGATACGCAACTTCCGCTGTGCTATTTGCATAGCTGAAGTCGAAGTATCTTAGTTCGACTTCCCTGGCCGTCCTCATGGCTGCGAGTTGACCGCTGCAGCTCCCCCGTTGACTCCACTTACTCCTCCTGCCGAGGTGGAGTACAGGTGTCGATTCGGGGATCGATTTATCGCTTCTACACGAGCCGCGATGACTCAATCCCCGATACATCGAACACTACTCAGCTATCCGGCGGGTAGTATAGATGTGCCCGTAGAACACACAGTGCACCACGTCCCTGCTGAAACACGTCCCACGTGGGGCTAGTCTGAACTGGGCTTGCTTTGGCTCCTAGCCATTGGTCCTGCCCTTGTGTGCTCGCCTTAGGCTCTCAGAAGTCTCCTCCCTGGGGAGGACGTACTCCTCGTCCCCTCAGGGCTCACTCTTGGTTCAGCTGAATAGACCGAGCTGCTTGTGCCTCTCCTGAAGGTCAATGCTCAGAGCATCCTCAGAGCTCTTTCCAGTTTGTCACCCAGCCATGAGCCGCTGTCCCAGCGAAGGACGCACTGATGCTGCAGACAGAGCTGTTAACACCGCCTGGCTCCTGCTCACCACCCCTCTGCCTGCCCAGCTACAGGCCACGCTCCCCTATTAGATCCAGCACGGCACTACCAGGAGCACATGCTCAGCTGCCTATCTGCCACGGCTCCCTGCTCTGGACCTTGGTTCTGCTGTCCCTGCAGTGTGATTTCCTGTGGGGGAAGGGGTCCTTCTCATCATCACCTGTGATCTCCTGGGGTGTAGAAACTCTGGGTTCCAGCAGTGTGCCCCTACCCCCAGTTGGGCAGGGCTGGCTGAGGTGGGGCTGTGCCCAGCTGGTGTGGTTCTCTCCCCAGGAAGCGGAGAAGAACGCCAAGGAGCTGGTAGCTGAGGAGGAGCGAGTTAAAAGGAAAGCAGAGAAGAAAAGACTTAAGAAGAAGGTGAGTGCCCAGGGCTGCGTTCTCCCGCCCGCCTGGCGTGCCTGCTTCCTCCTCCGCGTTCTCCCGCCCGCCTGGCGTGCCTGCTTCCTCCACGTTCTCCTGCCCGCCTGGCGTGCCTGCTTCCTCCTCCGCGTTCTCCTCCTGGCCAGTGACCCCAGGGGATAGGGTGGGCATCTCACCTGCAGTGCCAGTGGCACAGACCCCACCACACCAGTGACAGCGCTTGCCTCCCCCCAGCAACGCACGTGCTGTTCTCTCACCCCCAAGCAGGGCAGGGAGGCTGTGGCCAGGAGATGGGTTTGTTTGGGGCCCATACCAGCTCTGTTGGCAGAATGGACGTGACAGCAAACTCAGCCTCTGTCATGCCAGCGAGGCAAGGGTCCTCCGCTGGCACTCATATCCAGGGTCTCCCAGCCTGACTCGTGACAGATTGGGGGTGCAGGGATTCCAGCTGTGGGGAGACCTTCCCCTTGTTCCCTGTCCAGCCAACCAGCTGTGCTGCACAGCCTGATGGATCCTCTGGAGGGCAAACTTCTGGTTCTCTGCTACCCAGTTGCACTGTGTTTTGAACTCTCAAGCTCCATCTCTCAGCCTGTGGGAAGGGGCCATGTCGAGTTCAGTCCCCTCCTCATACTCCTTGAGGAGGTTGGTGTCAAGCAGCCCCATAGGAGCGGGCAGACTGAACGGGGTCTGGGCTAATAGCGGGCAGACTGAACGGGGTCTGGGCTAATAGGAGCGGGCAGACTGAACGGGGTCTGGGCTAATAGGAGCGGGCAGACTGAACGGGGTCTGGGCTAATAGGAGCGGGCAGACTGAACGGGGTCTGGGCTAAGGAGCCAGGGTGGGGAGTCTCTCTCGGACCATGCAGCAATCGCACGCATTGGAGGGACTCTCTGGTCAGTGTGGGACAGGGAGTGCTGGCCAGGCTGTAACCATGCACTCCCTTCCCTGGAGTCCTCTCGCGCCCAGGCTCCTAGCTCCAGGCTGCCAAGCCAGGAGCTCAGCCCGCCCTGCATCCAGCCTCTGCAGGAGAGCCTGTCTCAGCCCCGTTCCCCTTGCCGGAGGAGCTGCCCTGGCTGGCTGCCCTGCTCCCCGCAGAACCTGCCCTGGGGTGGGGGGGTGGCTGCTGGGTGGCCCCCGGCTCCAGGCTGTGTCCACGGTGATTTGGAAGCTGATGCAGCCTGCCCCAGGAGGGAGCGGGGCCAGAACCCCTGGCTGGGGAAGGTGCCACCTCTTTGGGGCTCACTCGTTGCTCTGTGGCTTCCAGAGGCAGAAAGACCGGAAGAGGCAAGAAAAACTAGAACAAAAATTGAAGCCCAAGCCCGAGATGAAGTCGGTAAGTGGCTGGGGTGCCTTGCTGTCCGGGCTTGGGAGCGGGACTTGGAGGCGCAGCGTTCTTGGTTCCTGTGTGTCCGAGAAGAGGAGGGGCTGTAACCTGCGAGCGCTGGGCTGGGCTCTCCCCTCCCAGGGGAGTCGGGTGGGCGGGTGCCAGGTGGCAGAGCCCTGCCATCCTGGGGAAGCTGCGAGTGGAGCTCTGATGTCACAGGCCGGTGCTCTCCTTGCAGAATGAACCTTGTTTGAATGATGACGCGGAGGAGGAAGGCGCCGTGATGTCATTGCGGAAGGGGCCCCTGGACTCCAGCCCCTCCCAGAGAGATCCCAGCAAGGCCTCAGCTCCTAGGAGAGGGGAGGGAGTCAGGGTCCAGGTCAGGAGTGAACACATGAGCACCGAGGAGGAGATGGAGGTGAGGCTTCGGTGTGCTGGGCTGTGGCCCTGTCCTGCTTTTGTGCAGGGCCCGGCGCTCACCCAGCCTGCCTAGATGGAATGGTTGGGGTCAGCTGGCTTGGTTTTGGCTAGGGGCCAGGGACCCTCTGCCTCTGGGGCCAGGTGTCTGCTGGTCATTCACCCAGCCGGGCGCTGGGCAGGCATGCTGTTGGATTGATCTCCCTGCCCACCTGTGCCCCTCCCCCAGGACGAGCTGGACTTGAGCAGCACTTTTGTCTGCAAAGCTCAGCGGAAGGTGGGTGTGAAGCCGCTGACGCCCAGGAAGGAGAAGGCACCCAGAGCTGAGCACAAGGAGCCGGACAGGAAGCCCCAGCAGGAGGTGAGTGTTGGGGTCCTGGTCTGATGCCTCCCTCTGAGCGGGCCGGGTGACTGCGCCTCCCCTAGCATGCCTCAGCCATGGGAGGGAGGAGGGAGCTCCCTGGCTAGGGGGAGGAGCAAGAAAAGCAGGACAAGCGCAGGTAATCTGCCCCTAGCCTGATGGAGCAGCGGCAGGGCAGGCTCTGCCCAATGACCAGCTGGGAGCACCGCAAGGGAGCCAGCGGGGAAAAGAGGCGAGTGATCCACAGTGTGGACCCTGGCCTAGGACATCTGTGCCCCGACAGAGCCCTGGGTGGCGTGCGGCTTCCCGGGGCCTGTGCCAGGGTCAAGGCCAGGCTGGAGTGTGCCAGGGCTGCTGCTGGGAGCAGCGAGCGGCTCGACAGACGTGTGCCTAGGATGGGGCGTCAGGCTGCAGAGTGAATGGGGGAAGGTGTGAGGCAGCCCCATAGCAAGCTGCTATGCAAGCAAGCCACATCTCCCTGCAGACCGAAGGCTCAGGGGACTCTGGCTAACGCTAAGAGCAGGCTAACGGGGCAGCGTCGCTCCAAGCCCGGCCTGCAGCCTGGGCTAGTGAACAGGCCAGAGGCCCTGCGTAGGCAGGAAGCTGCTCAGTTGCTGGCTCTGTTGGCCCAAGGAGAAGGTGGGTCGCCACCCTGGCCAGCACACTCAGACGCCTCGTCCTGCAGCCTCCTGGGCTTGGCTCCTAGCTGGGGTAGCGGCGCCTCCCGGGGGAGAGGAGGGGCCAGTTCCGGATCCGCCTGTTCTCCTTGGCAGCGCTGTGGCGGCTGAGGGAAGCGGGTCTGTCTGCGTGTCTCTCTGGAAGGTGCCAGTCCCGTGGCATGTAATTGTACAGGTGCCTAGTTCTGGTGCATGGCACCCCCCTCAGGGCAGGGGCCTGAGACTGAGTGAGAACTATTGAGTGTGCAGATCCCGCTCAGGCAATCCGAGTGGAGGGATTTGGTGCTGCGCTTTCACAGAGGGACGGCCCCGGCCAATGGGCGTGTGGGGAATGGTTAGCAGAGCTGGCAGCGCTGTGCCAGAGCAGCCCGGGTACTGTGATGTTGGGCTCAGTACCCAGGTGCCAGCCGAGAATCCCAGCACGGGAGCTTTGGGTGCAGGCTGGGTGAGGCGGGAAGGGCTGGGCCGTCGTGTGCATTGTGTCCTGGCTGATCTCACTTGGTGGCTAAACTGTGCCTTCGGGGGCGGGCTGGGCTAGCTGGGTGCGCATGAGTCCCCACCCCCAGAACTCCCAGCACAGCATTGGAACCGCTGGTGTGTTTGCATGATGTCCGGCATGGGGCAGCGATGTGCTGGAAAGTGACAGCTGAACGACTTCTAAAGGCACCTTGTGGCCACAGCCCTGCGCTTCCCCAGAGCTGTCCTGCCTGCGGGGCCCTGGCCGCAGTGAGGCCCCACCTTGCCCACACAGACACCCCCATGCTCTGGAAGCAGAACTGGGCTGGGCTGGCTGGTCCCTGCTAGCTGCCTGGGGTAGGAGGCTGGAACTGCCGGCCATTCAAGTGGCTGGTACAGGGAACTGCCGGTTTTCAGAAGTGGGGGCCCTGTGTGAGTCACAGGCCCAGAGGTGGGGGAAGGGCTTGGTGGGTCATCCCCCAGGGAGCAGGGCATGGGGCACAAAGCCTTCAGCTTGGGCAGGAAATATCCTCTTCCCCTTCTGGCTGAGGGGAAAGGCCAGGGTGTGAGCCTGCTGCCCACAGCTGCCATGGCAGTGGGTGCAAGTCTGGCCAGAGCCACACTGCCCTTCAGGGCCCTGTCTGTGTCCCCTGCTGCCCGGGCTGGTCATGGCGAGCCGGGCAGCCTGTGTGGGCAGGGGGAGTAGCCAGCTTCAGGTTTTTCCCTGCAAGCCAGAAGCACTGCTGGGGCAGCCCTGCCGGGGTGGCAGTTGCAGTACCCTAGCCTTGCGGGTCCCCGTGCGTTGTTCGTGTCCCTGGTAGGGAGCACAGCAGTTCTTTGCTGTGTGTCCCAACTCCGGGCAGCTCTCCGGCCATGGGCTGGAGACATTGAGAACATCTTGGAGGTGCCTGGTACCACCTGCGTTCGCTGGGCAGAGACAGGTCTCCGAAGGGCCCCCGCATCCTCCCACTGCTGCACCCCAAGGTGGTCAGCACTGCTCGGCCTGAGAGCTCCCTGGGGCAGGCGGGTGGGGAGCCTCAGACTGACTGGTCAGAGGGGTTCCTTGAATGCTGGGGCCGGTGCCAGCAGGGGAGCGTTGGTGTAACCTGGTCCCCATCGCTGCAGTCTGAACTGGAGCTGGTGCGTCCCCAGGAGGAGCTGTAAAGTTCCCGCTGCCCTGCCTGTGCCAGAAGAAAGCAGCCTCCCGGGGGCGAGGCCAGGGCAATGGGCAGTGCCAGTCGCTGTCAGCAGCCGTGGCCTGAGGCGTGGTGCAGTGGCAGTGGTGGGCCGGGTGACTCGGGCCTGGGGGAGCGTGTGCTGCTGGGACGGTGCAACTGTCCTTGCTCTCGCCAGGGGCTGAGTTCCCACATGGTCTGTGCCCAGCTCCAGCCCATTCACTGGGCTCTCAGGTGAGCGTGGGTTCCCAGACTGCCCACAGCTCCCAGGGGAGGCTGGCCTGGCAGCTCTGCAGGTGTGCTGCTGCCTCTCCCCCTGCAGGACCCCATCACCACGCTCGCCTCCTGCCAGGGCTCTCAGGGGCAGGGCATGAGCCCAGCTGCCCTGGCCCCGGCAGCCCCGGCCCTCACCCTGTTACTTGGCTCCCTGTGCAGGTGCCGAGGCCTGGGCAGGATGTGAGCGCAGTGGATCCCAGCACAGTGCTAGCAGGTCAGTGTCCGCCCCTCACAGGCCCGGCCTTCCCACACCAGAAAGAAGGGTCGGGGCTGCGAGGCCAGAAAAGGGCCCCGCCTTCCCTGTGCCAGCCTGGCTCTGCCCTGCCCTCCCACTCACTGCTGGCCCCTCACTCCCGACCCACAGCCGAGCCCTTCCCAGGGCCCTGACATCAGGGCTGCATTAACCCTTTGCTTCCCAGCCTTGTTTGCCCACCTCTGCCCCTGAGCAAATGGCCCATTCCGTGCTGCATCCCTCTCGTCTCGCGGGGAGTATGGTCTCTGGTAGGCACCCCGCAGGCCTGGCAGCTCCTATCGTGGTGGCCCTGTTTCCTTCTCACAGGCTATGGGAACGAGGCGGCGGCGCGGGGCTACTTCCAGGAGGCCGTGCTCTTCTTCACTGAGGCTGTCAAACTCAACCCTCGGGAGCACAGGTGGGAGTGCTCAGGGGCTCTCGGGGCGGGGGAGCTGGGAGGAGTGTGTCTGTTTCTCTGGGGAGTGCTCGTTGGGGCAGGGCTGGGGGGAGTTTCTCTCATTGGGAGTGGTGGGGGCTCTCCCTCGCAGCCCGCGTAGCTCCCTCCCAGTCCTGGCTCTGTATCCCCAGCCTGATCCCTCTGGGCCTGCAGCCCGCGTAGCTCCCTCCCAGTCCTGACTCTGTATCCCCAGCCTGACTCCCTCTGGGCCTGCAGCCCGTGTAGCTCCCTCCCAGTCCTGGCTCTGTATCCCCAGCCTGACTCCCTCTGGGCCTGCAGCCCGCGTAGCTCCCTCCCAGTCCTGGCTCTGTATCCCCAGCCTGACTCCCTCTGGGCCTGCAGCCCGCGTAGCTCCCTCCCAGTCCTGGCTCTGTATCCCCAGCCTGACTCCCTCTGGGCCTGCAGCCCGCGTAGCTCCCTCCTAGTCCTGGCTCTGTATCCCCAGCCTGACTCCCTCTGGGCCTGCAGCCCGCGTAGCTCCCTCCCAGTCCTGGCTCTGTATCCCCAGCCTGACTCCCTCTGGGCCTGCAGCCCGCGTAGCTCCCTCCCAGTCCTGGCTCTGTATCCCCAGCCTGACTCCCTCTGGGCCTGCAGCCCGCGTAGCTCCCTCCCAGTCCTGGCTCTGTATCCCCAGCCTGACTCCCTCTGGGCCTGCAGCCCGCGTAGCTCCCTCCCAGTCCTGGCTCTGTATCCCCAGCCTGACTCCCTCTGGGCCTGCAGCCCGCGTAGCTCCCTCCCAGTCCTGACTCTGTATCCCCAGCCTGACTCCCTCTGGGCCTGCAGCCCGCGTAGCTCCCTCCCAGTCCTGGCTCTGTATCCCCAGCCTGACTCCCTCTGGGCCTGCAGCCCGCGTAGCTCCCTCCCAGTCCTGGCTCTGTATCCCCAGCCTGACTCCCTTTGGGCCTGCAGCCCGCGTTGCTCCCTCCCAGTCCTGGCTCTGTATCCCCAGCCTGACTCCCTCTGGGCCTGCAGCCCGCGTAGCTCCCTCCCAGTCCTGGCTCTGTATCCCCAGCCTGACTCCCTTTGGGCCTGCAGCCCGCGTAGCTCCCTCCCAGTCCTGGCTCTGTATCCCCAGCCTGACTCCCTCTGGGCCTGCAGCCCGCGTAGCTCCCTCCCAGTCCTGGCTCTGTATCCCCAGCCTGACTCCCTCTGGGCCTGCAGCCCGCGTAGCTCCCTCCCAGTCCTGGCTCTGTATCCCCAGCCTGACTCCCTCTGGGCCTGCAGCCCGTGTAGCTCCCTCCCAGTCCTGACTCTGTATCCCCAGCCTGACTCCCTCTGGGCCTGCAGCCCGCGTAGCTCCCTCCCAGTCCTGGCTCTGTATCCCCAGCCTGACTCCCTCTGGGCCTGCAGCCCGCGTAGCTCCCTCCCAGTCCTGGCTCTGTATCCCCAGCCTGACTCCCTCTGGGCCTGCAGCCCGGGTAGCTCCCTCCCAGTCCTGGCTCTGTATCCCCAGCCTGACTCCCTTTGGGCCTGCAGCCCGGGTAGCTCCCTCCTAGTCCTGGCTCTGTATCCCCAGCCTGACTCCCTCTGGGCCTGCAGCCCGGGTAGCTCCCTCCCAGTCCTGGCTCTGTATCCCCAGCCTGACTCCCTCTGGGCCTGCAGCCCGCGTAGCTCCCTCCTAGTCCTGGCTCTGTATCCCCAGCCTGACTCCCTTTGGGCCTGCAGCCCGTGTAGCTCCCTCCCAGTCCTGGCTCTGTATCCCCAGCCTGACTCCCTTTGGGCCTGCAGCCCGTGTAGCTCCCTCCCAGTCCTGGCTCTGTATCCCCAGCCTGACTCCCTCTGGGCCTGCAGCCCGTGTAGCTCCCTCCCAGTCCTGACTCTGTATCCCCAGCCTGACTCCCTTTGGGCCTGCAGCCCGTGTAGCTCCCTCCCAGTCCTGACTCTGTATCCCCAGCCTGACTCCCTCTGGGCCTGCAGCCCGTGTAGCTCCCTCCCAGTCCTGGCTCTGTATCCCCAGCCTGACTCCCTCTGGGCCTGCAGCCCGTGTAGCTCCCTCCCAGTCCTGGCTCTGTATCCCCAGCCTGACTCCCTCTGGGCCTGCAGGGTGTGCTGCAGCCTCAGCCCCACGCAGGCCCAGCGCTGCCGGGCGCTTCAGGGCAGGGGCAGGAGTGGGCAGCAGCTCTGGTGCAGGCTGTGTGACTGGCCCAGCGCTGCCAGGCGCTTTGGGGCTGGCGCAGGAGCAGGCAGCCAGAGCTGGGGCAGGCTCGCTGACCGCGCTCTCCCTGCAGACTCTTCGGGAACCGCTCATACTGCTATGAGAGGATGCAGCAGTACGACAAGGCCCTGAGTGATGCCCACGTGGCCTTGAGCCTCCTGCCCGGCTGGCCCAAAGGCTTTTTCCGCAAGGGCAAGGCCCTCTTGGGGCTGAAGGTACCTGGATGTGGGGGGTGGGAGCCAGGGGAAGGGGGCAGGTGCCTGGCCCTGTGGGGCAAGGGGGAGCCTAGCCTTGGTGGTGGGGGTGACGGGGTGTGGAGAGGCTCTGGGCCTGGTGGGGGTGTCAGTGAGTGACTCTGTCTGTCTGGCTTTCCCCAGCGCTATGCCGAGGCCAAAAGCACCTTCCTGGAGCTGCTGCGGCTGGACAGCTCCCATGCCGATGCAGCTGCCCAGCTGGAAATCTGCCAGGTGCAGCTCACCCTGGTGAGTGGCCCTGCTGCTGGGGTGGCATGGGGGGAGACAGGCCCTCCAGCCATGGGCACAGCACGGCCTGAGCGAGTGTGGGATGGGCTGGCTGGCTTGGACCCTGCACGGGACACGGCAGGGGCAGCCGGGCACAGAGCGTGAGGCAGGAATAATCTCTGCCTGCTGGGCATGCTGGGACATCACGGGGGCTCAGCGTCATCTCTGCGAGGATCACCCCTCTCAGGCTGGGACCCTCCGTGCTCTAGGCTGCCTGTGTCCTGAGTCCCTGGTGTCCAATCTGCCCCCCAGGCAAGGGGCTCCGTGCTCTGACCCCTGGCGACAGCCCAGGGCAGCCAGGAGCCCGGCTGCAGGAGGAGATCCCCGAGGGGGTCTGGCAAGGCTGGAAAACTATGCCGGGGCCTCTCCCTGCGAGGCCGCCTGCACCAGCCCGGGTTGATTTGATGTGCAGGTGCCCAGATACCAGGGTGATGGTCAGCAGAATCAGAGCCCGAGCTCACTGGCTGGGGAAAGGGGAGTGGGGCTGGGCCGCTGACCTGCTCCCCTCCCGACAGGAGAATGGCTTCAACAGCTTTATCGGTGAGAGGAGCCTGCCCATGGAGCCGTCGCTGGGAGCCATGGAGTCTCAGCTGGCAGGCTCTGGTAAGGGCACAGGGACATGGGGACCACTGGGTGTGGAGCTCTGCTTCCCTGCAGAGACCTGGCTTGGGCCCCGTCTTCCTTGGGGAACCAGTAATGCTGCAGGCTGGGACTGAGGGGCACTGGCAGAGCTGTGGGGGGATGGGGAGCCCAGGTCTGGGATAGCAGGGGGCTGCGGGCTGCGCTTGAAGGGCAGCTCGGGGTTGAACTGCCAGTCCCCCAGCCCTGTTTGCCCCCTCTGCAGTGTCCGTGCTGGGGGGCGAGTCTTCTGTGCAGCTTGTGAGCAGCCTCCCACTTGTCCCTGTCTCTGACCGACCGTCGCTGTGCCTGCGTAGTGGGGGGTGCTCAGCCTGCCTGTCCCCCCCAGGTGAGCAGGCCAGGAGCTGGTCCCCAGGCAGCAGTGGCTGTGGCGAGGGGGACGAGGATGGGGAGAGTGGGTTTGTGACCATCACTAACTCACGGAGCCGAGGGAAAGGCCCAGGCCAGCAGGAGCTCCGGGCCAGCGGCAGGGAGATCCCAGCTAGCACCAGACACCCTGTAGCCACTGCGCATCAGGCCAGGTAATGGGGCGCCTGGGAGATGGGCTGTGGGGGGAAACAGGCTAGTCTCCTGGGTGCATCTCTGGCTATGCTTGAGGAGCAATCTGGGACTAGGGCCTGGGGGTGGGGCAGGCGCTGGGCCCTGGGCAAAGAGCCAGATGGGCCTGGGGGTGTGGAGGTCTGGGGCAGGAAGGGGGCAGATACTGGATCTGGGGCGGGGGTGGAGGGGCTCTGTGGCTGGGGGGGCAGGGGTGTGAGCTTGAGGGTGCAGTGGGGGAGCAGATGTTGGGCCTGGAGGCGGGGAGGGGCAGGCGCTGGGCCTGGGGGTGCAGCGGGGGAGCAGGTGTTGGGCCTGGAGGTGGGGAGGGGCAGGCGCTGGGCCTGGGGGTGCAGCGGGGGAGCAGGTGTTGGGCCTGGAGGTGGGGAGGGGCAGGCGCTGGGCCTGGGGGTGCAGCGGGGGAGCAGGTGTTGGGCCTGGAGGTGGGGAGGGGCAGGCGCTGGGCCTGGGGGTGCAGCGGGGGAGCAGGTGTTGGGCCTGGAGGTGGGGAGGGGCAGGCGCTGGGCCTGGGGGTGCAGCGGGGGAGCAGGTGTTGGGCCTGGAGGTGGGGAGGGGCAGGCGCTGGGCCTGGGGGTGCAGCGGGGGAGCAGGTGTTGGGCCTGGAGGTGGGGAGGGGCAGGCGCTGGGCCTGGGGGTGCAGCGGGGGAGCAGGTGTTGGGCCTGGAGGTGGGGAGGGGCAGGCGCTGGGCCTGGGGGTGCAGCGGTGGAGTGGGGGTGATACTCTTGTTGGCTCACTAGGTGACTCTGTGCTGTGTGCCTTCGGCAGGGAGTGGTACGCTGTGTGGGTCGGGAACGTCACCCCCAGGATCACCCAGAAGTTGCTGCGCCGCTGTTTTGAGGAGTGAGTGATTCCCCACTCCCACACACACACATCCTCCTAGCTGTCTGGGGCAGGGCACAGTGGGGCTGGGGTGGAGCCTGGGCCCTGCAGCATAAACCTTGCCCTGCCCTGTTGCTTTGGGTCTCCTTCCAGCTCATCTGTCCCCTGCTGGGGCTCTTTGTCCCCTAGCCCCGCTCCTACACTGTTGCCCTTCCAGGCCCTTCGCCCCAGTCCCACTGGTGCCCCCTCACGTTGCCTAGCTAGCAAGCGCCACGTTTCTGGAGTTGCCACAGGGCCAGCCTGAGGGCTGCCCAATCCAAGGAGCGCTGCCTTCTGGACCAGAGCCTCTCCCGTCTGGCTCTGGCTGCACCTTCCTGCAGCGTGGGGCCGGCAGCCAGGCCTGCCTTGAGGCACGTCAGCCTCCCCTCCCTGGAGAAACCCGGCCATTCACAGCCCCCTCGATGGCTGTCTCCCTCCTACCGACACAAGAGCCTTTCTTGTCGGCTGCCCCGAGCCTAGGGCTGAGCCCCCTGTCTGCTTGGCAGGTTTGGTCCCATCCACTCGGTGCGGATGCTGCCGGAGAAGTACTGCGCCTTCATCAACTACACCAAGAAGGAGGCGGCGGAGGCGGCCTACGCAGCCCTGCAGGTCAGGCCAGGCCTGGGGAGAGGGTCTGGGGGCACTGGCCCATGTGGCTTGGCAGAGGCTGCTCTGGGCTGGCAGGGCCCCACTGCTGCCAGCCATCAATGCAGCCTGGTGGGCAGCAGGCAGGACCGGTCATGGCAGGCGCTCGGCTCTCCTAGGGCCAGGTCTGCTGTGCCCAGGGACCCACTCATCCTGCCTCTCTCTGGCAGAGCAGAACCTTCCCTCAGTGCCCCGCGCTCGGGCCGGGCTGGGCCATCTGCACAGGGCCTGTGCCAGCGACACCGGCTTGGTGACACCAGCCTGGGCTCGTCTGCTTTCCCCAGGCCCCTCTGCACCACAGCCTGGGGCCTCCTTGTTCTCCCAGACCCCTGCCTTGCTGGACTGTCTCCTGCTGTGCCGTGGTGCCCTCCCTGCGAGTGCCCCGGCCCATGGGGTGGCCTGTACTGACTGGCCCCTTTCTCCCCAGGGTGCTGAAGTGGAAGGAACCAAGTTTGTGCTGCAGCTGAAGCACCCTGACCATGCCACCCCAGCCCCTGGTAGGGCTGGCCCTGGCAGCGCCCTGTGGCCTGTGGGGAGGTAGGTGCTGCCCTTGGGAATGAGTGCTGAGGCCTGCAGCGGGCAGAAGTGGGACTGCTGAGATGTGGAGCTGAGGAGATGAAACAAGGCTGTCCCCAAGCCTGAGGAGGGGTCTGCCCAGTGCCCTCCAGGTGCCCTGGCCCTGCTTGGCTCTGGCTCGGAGGAACTACCCCACCCCTCCAGTGCCAGCTTGGATTATTTCCCTTTGGAGCCGTGGCCTGGTACTGGCTTGTCATGATGCCTTCACCAGTGGCACCCCAGCCCCAGGTCTGCCAGTGGGGGGCTGGAGCTCTGGGCTGTGCATGTTTGGGGGATGGGCTGGTGAGGCGTGTGCAGGCTCTGGACCCTCTGTGTGCCCCCGCAGGGAGCCGGTGCGAGTGCCCCCCACCCTGGAGTGCCACTTCTGGCGGAACGCCGGCTGCAGCTACGGGGCCGACTGCCGTTTCCGCCACCTGCCCCACAGCAAGGGGCTGGACAAGAAGCTGGCTCAACACTAACGCCCTGCCCTGGCCCCCTTGTTGCAGGAGCCTGGAGGCCGGATGTCCCCAGGCTGACAGCTGGCTCCCACCTGGCCACGCTGCCTCGTGGGCACACGAGTGACTGGACGGCCACGGTGCTGGGCCTTCCCGAGGTCCCTCCAGCTGCTGCCTGGTGCCTCCCCATGACCCAGCACCAGCCAGTGGGCATCACCCCCCAGGGTAGGGCTGGACTCGCTGCTCTATGGATCAGGACCCTGGCTGGCTGGGCTGGGCTGGGCTGCAGGTTTCCCTCCCCTAGGAAGGAGCCATGCAAGCTGGGTGGGGCAGCTTCGGGGTTGGTTGGCCTGGAGGGAATTGCTGGGCCTCTCCTGACATGGAGGGCTGGAATTGCCCAGTGGGGGCACTGTGCCCCACACCTATGGGGGCACTGGAGCTGGCTGCAGCCCCCTTTGCCTTATTATGGAGTGAGGCCTATGGGTACTACGACTCCCAGCATGCCCTGGAGCCAAGCTGTTGGGATGAGGGGAAGTGTGGCATGCTGGGAGTTGTAGTCTGCACCCCCCAGGCTGCACTTCTATGGCTATTTCATACCAAAAATTGTCCCAGGTCAGGTTCCTCCCTCAGCCATGCTCTCTGCTTCCTGCCTTCTGATTGCCTGAGCCCTGGGCCTGTTACACGGACTCTGCCCAGCTCGGGCCTGTCTGTGCTGCAATGCTTTGCGCTCTCTAAAGCACTGGGCACTGGCCCCTGTTGGCAGACAGGACATTGGGCTAGATGGACATTGGCCTGACCCAGTCTGCCCACTCTTCTGTAGCTCTTTGCGGGGGCTGGCTGGGTGGGGAGTGTGGCGCCTGTCCGTAAAGCCGCCCACGATTCCACGTACTCGGGCTTTTAACATGTTCCCTTTGTTCATGGAACATTCCTCTGCTCTCGGAGCTAACCTGGGCCGCCCCATGCAGAGCCCCACAGGCCTGGGCCAGGCCCTTGCTCCCCTGCCACGTGGTGCTCTCGGCACCAGGCAGGCAGGTCCCCGATCCCCATTCGCTCATGTGCAGCACTGTCCCTGGGGCGCTCTGCCCTAGTGCCGGCTCTGTTCTTCGGCTCCGGCCCAGTCTGGCTGTCCTCTGCCTCACCTATCTCCCACGGCCCTGAGTGCAAAGCCAGCTGGGTACCAAGACCCGGCCTTGCCTTGCTGATCAGAGACCGACTGGCTGCTGGGGGCAGGTGCTGGGCTGTGCGTGGCTGAGGGGCCACGATCTGCCTGTGGGAGATGATGCGAATTAACCTCTTATGGCCCTGAGAGTGTTCAGTGGGTGGGCCTTGCTCCCGGGCTGTGGGGAGGGGAGCCGCTGCCCTGGTGGGGCTCTGCAGACTCTTCCCCCGGCCTGCCCCGGGTTTGTAGTGGCCTCGGCACCCAGTGGGAATTTGTTCAGTGGCCTCGGCACCCAGTGGGAATTTGTTCAGGGATATGTACCTGCCTGGAGATTTACAGATTGTTCTTAATAAAACTCATGGAAGAACCCACCCTCTCCCTTCCACCTTCCCACTCTGGCCCTGCTGGCTTCCCCCACCACGGCCTCCCAGCCCCCTCCTGCAGCTGTATGTGTGTGGAGCCGCCCTGCTTGCTGTGTGGGTTGTGCCAGCAGGTGCCGCTGTTCTCCATGGCACGCATGGCAGAGCCAGCCGCACCTCTTCCTGGAGAGCTGGCGCAGCCTGCCCTGGCTGTTTGCCTCTCCTGTGCTCCTGGTGGAAGGAGCTGTGGACGGTGCAGCCAGCACAGGGGACCAGCCTCCCCCTCCCTGCCCCCCCCTCGCCATGGCAAAGTGAAAACGGACCAAAGTAATAACGGGATAGGCTGGAATGGCCTCTAGGGTGTCTCCCAGGAGCCTCCCTGCACTCTGAACACGGTCTCCCCAAAGCGGTGGAGTCTGGGCGCACTCCACTTCCAGTCCTGACCCCCGAGCTCCAGTGTGGGGTAGGGCTGTTTAACCCTTACGGTGCAGTGTCTGCAGGTGCTGCCCACCATGGGGACGTGTCTGGAGGATGAGGGGGGCAAGGAACCCGAGAGTCCTGGTGGCTCAGTCCCATGGCTCCCCTGCTGCCCCGTGCCATTGTGAGCCCCACAGCTGGGGCCTCTTGCACCAGGAGCCATCTCCCATTGCACTGGTGGGCATGGCCCTTGGCTTGGTGCCCGCCTTACGTGGCAAGCTTGGTGCAGGGCCCCCGAGCAGCGCTCCTGTCTCCCTGCTCTGCACAGGAGATGGAGCTGTGCTGGGTGAGGGGTCAGTGCTAGATGGATCTGCATCGCTGGCCTGGATCAGCTGGGTTGCATCTGAGGAGCAGGCATCACCTGGGGTACAGGTGTTTCCAGGCACTGCTGCCCCCCGGGGGCAAGACCCACAGGAAGGAGGCAAGGGCAGCGGCGGCTGTGCGGGGTGGGCGGAGACCAGGCTACAGCTGTAATCCTGAGCAAAAGCGTGGAGACCTTAGGAAATGCCCCTAAGAGGTGGGGCTGAGGCACTAACTCTTAGGGCGCAGCCAGCCATGTGCTAGAGGGGTGCCAAGGCTTAGAAAGGGGAAACTGCTTCTCCTCAGCTGGGAGGAGCCTGTGGAACTCATGGCCACAGGCAGTGATGAGGTGAAGTACTGAACAGCAGTGTGAACGTGAGGCAGTCCTGAGTTCCACGACGAGGCGAGTAATTGTGACCTGGCTGGCCCCAGGGCCCTGCCCTGCCCCTTCCCCTCTGAACTAGGATGCTAGGGCATGAGGTAGAGTCCAGCCTGGGCTGTGAGCTGGCGCCAGCCGACTTGTGCAGGGGGACAGTGTGCCCATGGAGTAGCGTGGAGGGGCTTGTTCTGTAGCCTTTTCTCCCCATTACGGTACCTCTGCGATGGATCAAGTCGCCTCAGGTGTCCTTCTGACAAGCTACGCAGGTTGCACTTCTGCTGGCAGGTGTTTTCTCCAGCTCTTGGAGTCACGCTGGTGGCCCTTTTCTGCACCCTCTGGTGCACCTTCCTTTGAAAATGTGGATACCAGACCGGATGCAGGATTCTGGTGTCTCTCTCCCCAGTGCTGGACCAGAGGGAAATCACCTCCCTGCTGTTGCTCATCCCCACTCTGCAAATCCGCCCGTGGATCCCTCTTCGGAGCTGCTTGTCTGCAGAGACCCCAGGATCTTTCTCTGTCGCTGCTTTCCAGGAGCCAGCCGCTACTCGGGCCGTATGGTGTGCCTGCCTTGCTCCTAAGTGGGTAATGCTGCTGTATGAAAATGTTCTGGTTGAATGGGCCCAGCTTACCAAGCAATCCAGACCACACAGTCCTCGTTATTCCCGGCTCCCCCAATCTGTGTCGCATGCAGAGTTGATATTTACTTCGACATCATCGGCGAAGGTGTTGGCGTCTCGGGCCTGCTACCGGCCCTTGTGCTGCTGCACTGACTGTTCCCCCGCTCGGCGAGGAGTCCCCAGGGCCGACTGCTGTTGAAGACTGTGACGAACTGGGAATGTTCTTAATGTTTTCTCTGAATACTGTGTTGGTGCCTCAGTGTCCCCATGGCAGTTCTTAAGTATCTGGCAGAGCAAAGGGCCAGTGCACCTAAATGCCTGACACTCTGTCTCCTAGCAACTGATGGCCTGGGCCCCTTCTCTGCAAAGGTGCCAGCTGAAGGTGTTGGAGACAAAGGGATCAGGTGACCTCCTGGCCCGGGAAAGGAACTGAGCAGAGAGGAGGGGCTGGAAGGGGTGGTTAGTCTGGAGCTGGCTGAGGGCAGACGTGGGGGTCTGGCTCACTGCCCCCCAGAATGGACCCAGCCGAGGGGTCCGGTTCGCTGTATCTACAAGCTCTGTTTTAGACCCTGTTCCTGTCATCGAATAAACCTCTGTTTTACTGGCTGGCCGAGAGTCACGTCTGCCTGCGAAGTGGGGGTGCAGGACCCTCTGGATTCCCCAGGACCCCACTGGGGCGGGCTCTCTGTGGACAGCGCCCGGAGGGGCAGAGGATGCTGAATGCTCCAAGGAGAGATCCAGGAGATAAAGACGTGTGAGCTTCTTGCCCTGAACAAGTCTGCTCCAAGGGAGAGGAGGCTCCCCAAAGTCCTGCCTGGCTTTGTGGGGAGCAGTTCCAGAGCATCGCCCGGGGACTCCGTGACAGAGACGTCAGCCAGTTCTTAAACCAGTCAACATGGGCTCTGTTCAGAGGGGATAGAGCTGATTTTTCAGACCGAATACTATGCATTACTAAGACAAATGCCTTACAGATGTTTAAAGATACTGCATTTAGGCAGTCACCTTCATCAACCAAATCTGTGATCTCATCAGAAAATGAAATTCAGTTTGTTTGACGAGCCCTGTTTTCCATGAAATCACCTTGACTGGACTTAGTGATGCGCCTGGCCTGCCTTCCTTCGCTTTTCCGTTATTTCAGCTAGGATTGATGTCAGGCAAACCAGCCTATAGTTACCCAGCTCTTCCTGTATCTTTACAAACACAAACAGCTAGTTACTGACCGCAGCTGCCTTTTCTGCATCCTTACAACACTCGGAGCATTTCCATTGAGCAGGGACCCTGTACCATTGCTAGGATTTTGTTTGCTCCTAATATACTTTAAAACTTCTTTATGTACTTAGCCCTGCCAGCCAGAGATTTTTCCCCTGGTGTTTTTAGCTTCTGTGATCAATTATCTGCAGTTCAGCTTTATCCATCATAATGAGGTCCAACATTTCCCCGTGTTGGATGTAATGCTCCTTGTGGTAAAAAGTTTTCTAAAATCATCATTAGAGTTTTGAAAATTAACTGCTGGCTGCATGAGACCTCCAGCCTGTCTCCCCCAGATCGAAATCCACCAGAGCACCACAACTTCTCTTTCCACACACTTAGACAAGGAGTAACTCTCTCCCCCTTCTGGGGTCACATCTGCCTCGGGCTCCAGGCCCCTCCCATTCCTGCAGCACCAGCCCAGCGAGAAAGCCTGGCTGGCTAGTGCCCGCCGCTGAGCTCGGAGCCATGTGAACTCATAGGGGCTCAGGCTGAGAGATGGGTATAGGGTTGGGGGAAGCAGTAACTAGTGGGACCTACTTGTGCCAGGACCGGGGTAGCTGCGGCTGTCCTGCATCGCCGAGGACAGGGCTCCAGCAGGGCCAGCTCTGTGCTGGCCGGGGAGAGGTGGGGCTGGACCTATGGGGGCCGAGCAAGAGACTGATCCTGCCCCAGGCATAGAGCAGTTAACCAAGGTGAACAAACATGTGGCCCTCCCCTCCCCTCCCACACCCCAGCACAAGGCTCAGTGCTCTCCCCCTCCCACACCAGCTGGGATTGCTTGTTGCCATGACAACATTATGGATGCAATGATCATTGCAGGCAGCATCTGTCCCTGTGTCTGCCTGTCTCTTCCCCCCTCCCTGTATCTCTCTCTCCGCCCTGTGTGTGCGCACCTGCCTGTCTCTTCTGGCCCTAGCTCCATGGGTTGTACCCCCCTCCCTCTTTCCTTTCAGACGCCCAGGGCTGGGCACCGTAGGGGATCCCTGCTGACTTTGGTGCCAAATGTGTAGCTGGAATGGACCCCACAGCTCCCATCTTGTCCTCTCCATAGCCCAATACAGACCCTTCCGGCAGCGTTCCAGGTACCATGGGGACATCAACAGTGTGTGGCTTGGAGTGTTCCCAGCAATGGGGCCCGGCCCTTCTCCCTCTGGGGGGGGGGTAGTGGGTTTCCTACCCAGCCACTCGGGTTGGGGAGGGATCTGTAGGCCAGAGCAGCTGGGCAGGAATCCCCGGGGCAAGAAAGAGGCTAATGGGAGATGCTGGCTGAAGTATTTTATCCAGCGGCACATGTTCAGCAAGGGGGCTGGAGAACCCTCCTCCCCCATACACTAGCCTCGTGGCTGGGGCAGACCCCCCGTCCTGCTGTGAATCAGGCAGAAGGGGATGTGACCCTGCTCTTCCACCCACAGCCTGAGGCTCCAACCACAGGCTGCCATGGTGGCTGTGAGAACAGGCTGGTCTGGCTCCAAGATCAGGTTCATGGGCATGGGCCATGTGTGACGCACCGGCAAGGGAAGGCTTGTTCCCATTCTACGCCTTCTGTCCCCCACCACAGCCACCAGCCTAGGCCCAGGCCAAGCGACTGGGACTGGGAGGGTGGGCGGGGCGGGGCCTCCCGCTCCCCCAGCACCGGGAAGGCGCACAGCCCCAGCTGGAGTTGCAGGGAGCAGTGGTAAACAGCGGAGGGGCTGTGCCAGGCTGAGACCCATTGGCCAGGCTCACAGGAGTGGTTCCTGAGCAGAGGGCGGCCCAGACATGGGCCCCCAACTCCCTCGCAGGGCTCTGCCCTTTACTGTCATCAGCGTTTCCTCTTGGCTGGTTCAGGCAGCTCCCCGCTGCGGTTTGGGAGCTCCCAGTGTGCTCTAGGGAGCCTGCACCTCGCTGGGGGCTTGGGCGCAGCGTTTGTCTCCTTTGCGGCTCCTGCCCTGTGGGCCTCCCCCCACCTGGGAAATCAAAAGCATCATTGGAGTGGTCCCCACCTGGCTGCATCTCCAGTGTGGCCGGGCTGGGGACTGCGAGACCAGCGCTGCGTTTCGCTGGCTCTGCAAAGGGCTTGGCCATGAAGGCAGCTTACAGCCGGTTCCCGCAGCAGCTCTGCTGCCTTGTGCACTTGGTATCCCACCAAGTGTCTTTTCTGACGGGGGAAGAGGCCCCCACGTTCTTGCCCCTCCGTTTCAGGTCTGGCTCACACACCACCAGACTCGCGCTGGCCTGCGGTGTGAAAGAAAATCTTTTTCAGAAGTGACTGTTCCCTGACACCACAGAGTAGGGTGACCAGAGGTCCTGATTTTATAGAGACAGTCCCAATTTTGGGGTCTTTTTCTTATATAGGCTCCTATTACTCCCCACCCCCATCATGAATTTTCACACTTACTGTCTGGTCCGCCATCACAGAGCCCCACTTCCCCTGGTCTGGGCCAGAGCATCACGTGCACCCCATGCGGCTGGGCCTGCCCTTCATCCCTCCCATCCCCATGGGTGATAACATCCTGGACTCGGGCCATTGTTCTGTGAGCAATCCGAGCAGGGCTTTCTCCGTGGGGCCACCCCCTGCCCACAGCTCCTTTCTCGTTCTGGTAGCTGTCCTATGAGGCCCCTGCTTTGCAGCTGACACCCACCTGTCCCCCCAGTTCCAGTGAGGCAGGCAGGGGCCGAGAGCTGAGTTTGTGGTTCCAGTGAAACTCCTTGATTCCTTCAGAGACCCTAGGATGACCCGTCTCCTGTAACGGCAACGCCTGGCCAATCTGCCCCTGGCCCCGGGAGCCAGGAACTACCCCCCACTACCACCAGCCATGCCAGGATCTCTTACCCTACCTCCGCGTGTCTCTTCCTTGCTTCCGGGGGGGGGGGGCAGCCAGCAGGAGCTCTTACCCTACCCCCGCATGTCTCTACCTTGCTTCCTGGGGGTGTGGGGGGAGCAGCCAGCTTTTCACTACGGCTCTAGAGCTCAGCAGGTCCCCAGGGGCTCTGCCTGCGTGAGCGGCTGGTCTGCCTCAGGAGAGTCTCCATAGCAGCCAGGGCAAAGCTGAAGTGGGAGTGGAGTTCCTGAGTGAGGGGACAGGAGGGTTGCACCCCGTGCATGTGAAATGGAGCAGGGGGCCAGGGAGCTCCAGGATGCTGCGGTGCCCAGCCAGGGCCGTGCAATAGGGCACAGCACCGTGCAAATAGCACCGGGATCAGTGGGGCCCGCCCCTCCGCTGCCTGCTGGGCCGCCGCAGAACCCTCCCTGCTTCCGGTGCCTGGGGGCTGCAGGAGGCGGTGGCTGGTGCAGGCAGTGGGGAGTGGTGCGTCCCAGGGAGCCCGGCGGCACGATGAGTGGCAGGGAGTGCTAGTTCCTGCCCTCACCCCCAGCCCAGGGTTCGTGTCCCTGCAGGGCTGGGCTGGCCGCCCCAAGACTGGCTGGAATGCTGCCCCTTACAATGTGCTGCCCCAGGCATGTGCTTTTCTCATCTGGTGCCTGGAGCTGGCCCTGGGCCTAGCGTGCAGGGCCCCATGGCGGGCTAGGAGCTGTAGAGGCTGCAGGCAGCAGCTTTGGGTGTCAGCAGCGCTAGTTGTGCAGCTGCCTGCCCCATCCACCCCCCACTCCCCTGAGCTAAGGCATGAATGGGCCTGGGGTTGGCTCTGCCCCAGCAGCATGGTCAGCTGGTCTCTGGGGGGGGGCTGGGGTGCTGCCTATAGCCTGTCTCCCACCCCGTGTGTAGTTGGCCAGGGCATGGCTCCGCTCTGGTTCCTGGGTCTCCTCAGGAAGTGAACTGCCGGCACCTGGCTCTCCCCAGGCTGCTGGAAGGGGAGACTGATTTCAGTGCGGACGGATGGGTGTCCCTGTGCAGGGCCCCCAAACCACCCAGCTTACACCCTTCTCCCACAGGACTGGGAGCCGGGGGGGATGGCGGCTGTCCCGGAGCTCCTGAGTAGGGGGAGGAGGCGCTGGGTCCTGGGTTCACCATTTGACTGGCTGAACTGGGGTGGTGGTGGAGGCTCCATCCCGTGGAGTGTTTCTGGCCAGACTGGGAATCTGGCAGCTCTGCTCTAGCTGAACCTGCTCTTCTGGGCTGGCTGGTGTCCCTGTGGGAGGGTCGCTGGCTGTCACGCAGTGTGGGGGAGTCCAGGCCCGGCACCCCTCTTCCTGCGATTCCCCGGGACTCTCAGCCAGCCAGTAACACAGAAGGTTTATTAGCCGACAGGAGCACAGTCCCAAGCGGAGCGTGTAGGTACAACCAGGACCCTTCAGCCAGGCCCCTCGGTGGGGGGGCAAGGAGCTTAGACCCCAGACTTGGGGTTCCCTGCGTTGCACCCCCGAGCCCAAGACTGACAACAAAACCTCCTCCAGCAGCTCTCTTCCTCCTCCCCCAGCTCCTCCTCCCCTTTGTTCAGTCTCTGGGGCAGGAGGTGTCACTTCTCCCCACTCCCCCTCCTGGCTCAGATTACAGCTCAGGGAGCTTCCTTCCCCTCCCCAATGTAACCCCCCTGCAAACTTCCCAGGTCAAATCCACCCTGCTCCCTGCTCTGGCACACTGGCCTGCAGTGTAGTGGAGTCAAAGTCAATAGTCACAGTGGTCACTTCTGGCCTTCAAAGCGGAGACTAGAGTGGGTCCAGGGTAGGAGGGGACGGGACAAGGCGTCGGAAAGCTCTGGCAGTTCCCTGCTTTTGGAGTCTGCCCTGAAAAGAATTGACCTTGGCAATTGCTAACCCAGCTGCCCAGCCCCTCCTTGGAAACTGGCCAGCAGCTGCCACTCGCTGGTCACACAAGTGGGGCTGGTTTACGCAGAGGGGTGATGTTCCAGTGAAACGTGCATGGATGCTCTTCCGCCAGTGCAAAACCGGGTTGGGGCGGGGAGGGGGGGGTTCGCTTGCACCTGTTCATGTAGAGCTGCAACTTCAGCCGGTTCCACCTCGCACCTTTACGTGCAAAGCTGCTGCGGCAGCATGTGCAGAGCCGGCTGAAGAAGTGGAAAATCCCATTCGCTCGCTTGAACGGTAATGGGGCGTGAGCCGCCGCAGCTCAGGCACCGTGTGAAAGAGTCGATCTCGGCAGACAGCTGGGGCTCGGAAAGTCAAACAGTGAGATGAGAGGCCACAGAGCTCGCAGGCGAGGGCGGGGAGCTGGAGTTCAGTAACCGAGCTGATGCTGCGGCTCCTGGAATCGTAACAAACACTCATTGCCATGGCTTGGTCGTGCCCTCGTTGTGTGTGCTGACAGCAGGCTGACGGGGTGTGAATGAAGGGGCGACTGGGCTACGTCTCCACTTGAACTGCAGCAGAGCTGCAGCGCTTCAGCAAAGCCACTCGCTCCAGCGCTGGGGTTCAGCCTCCTCCCCGAGTGGGAGTCGCGGGGGCAACAGAAGAATCCTGCCATCTGCCAGGGGAGCTCAGCGGAGTGTCCTCGCTCGGGGGGATGCGGCTTTCACACTCCCGACCGGCCTTAGCGTGAGCTGGGGGAGCCACGCGGGGCCCTGAGAGCCCCTGTTGGGTTTCCTGTCGTCTTTAAGGAAGTGAAAGAGGCGAGCAGGGCACGTGGATGAACTCAGTTAAGTCAGAGTGGGAGGAGGCCCCAGGCTCCGTCGGGACAGAGAACTACCCAGGGGCAGGGCAGAACCCAGCAAGAAAAATGCAGCTAATCCACGTGGGGGGAATAACCAGACACCCTGCATGAGGGAACAGGGATGGCCAAGGCCATGGGAGGGTGGAGGGCACAGCAGTGGGACCTACCTATGTAACAGGAGAGGGTGGGGAATAGGCCAGTGGTTGGCAGCTGTGAGGGAGGAGGAAGTTCCTCAACTCTGCAAACACTTGGAAGGTGGTAAGGTGATAGGGAATAGCCAGCATGGATTTGTAAAGAACAAATCGTGTCAAACTAATCTGATAACGTTCTTTGATAGGATAACGAGCCTTGTGGATAAGGGAGAAGCGGTGGATGTGATATACCTAGACTTTAGTAAGGCATTTGATACGGTCTCTCATGACATTCTTATAGATAAGCTAGGAAAGTACAATTTAGATGGGGCTACTATAAGGTGGATGCATAACTGGCTGGATAACCGTACTCAGAGAGTAGTTGTTAATGGCTCCCAATCCTGCTGGAAAGGTGTAACAAGTGGGGTTCCGCAGGGGTCTGTTTTGAGACCGGTTCTGTTCAATATCTTCATCAACGATTTAGATGTTGGCATAGAAAGTACGCTTATTAAGTTTGCGGACGATACCAAACTGGGAGGGATTGCAACTGCTCTGGAGGACAGGGTCAAAATTCAAAATGATCTGGACAAATTGGAGAAATGGTCTGAGGTAAACAGGATGAAGTTCAATAAAGATAAATGCAAAGTGCTCCACTTAGGAAGGAACAATCAGTTTCACACATACAGAATGGGAAGAGACTGTCTAGGAAGGAGTATGGCAGAAAGAGATCGAGGGGTCATAGTGGACCACAAGCTTAATATGAGTGAACAGTGTGATACTGTTGCAAAAAAAGCAAACATGATTCTGGGATGCATTAACAGGTGTGTTGTAAACAAGACACGAGAAGTCATTCTTCCGCTTTACTCTGCGCTGGTCAGGCCTCAACTGGAGTATTGTGTCCAGTTCTGGGCACCGCATTTCAAGAAAGATGTGGAGAAATTGGAGAGGGTCCAGAGAAGAGCAACAAGAATGATTAAAGGTCTTGAGAACATGACCTATGAAGGAAGGCTGAAGGAATTGGGTTTAGTTTAGTTTGGAAAAGAGAAGACTGAGAGGGGACCTGATATCAGTTTTCAGGTATCTAAAAGGGTGTCATCAGGAGGAGGGAGAAAACTTGTTCACCTTAGCCTCCAATGATAGAACAAGAAGCAATGGGCTTAAACTGCAGCAAGGGAGATTTAGGTTGGACATTAGGAAAAAGTTCCTAACTGTCAGGGTAGTTAAACACTGGAATAGATTGCCTAGGGAAGTTGTGGAATCTCCATCGCTGGAGATATTTAAGAGTAGGTTAGATAAATGTGTATTAGGGATGGTATAGACAGTATTTGGTCCTGCCATGAGGGCAGGGGACTGGACTCGATGACCTCTTGAGGTCCCTTCCAGTCCTAGAGTCTATGAGTCTATGAGTCTATAACTCTGAGCCCCGAGGTTCCCATCTTGGAGCAGCAGCGAGGGGAGACCCCCTCTCTGCCCTGATCTGGCATGACTGCAGCTGGGTACAACGTTTGGTCCTGGGCCCCTCCTTGCTGGGACAGTGTGGACAAGGCAGAGGAGGGTTAGAGCAGCTCCAGAGATGCTCTGGGGGCCTGCGGGGCTCAACTTTGGGTAGAGATTTAAAGGAACCAAATGTGACTGGCTTGGCTGAGTGATGTTTAAGGAGAGGGTGGGCTCAGGCTGGATCTGAGCAGTCTGGCTGGTGAAGCATGGCATGCTGGGGTCTCCTGCCCGGCGCTTGGAGTGTCCAAGGGCTGCACCTCCATAAGGTGGCTGCAATCTGCTCCATTAGGAACACCCTTGGTTGGGCGGCCCTGGGTTGCCGTTAGCTGGAGAGGGAAAGGGTACCTGGGGCCAGCACCCAGGCTTATCTCAGGTGCCAGGCCCGCAGACCTTGAGGAGAAGAAGCCAAGCAACCAGGTCTCCACCAGGTAAGCCATTGCTCTGCCTCAGTGGCTCTGTAGAGCATGGGGTGGGGCTTCTGCTCCTCTTCAGCTCAGGCAAGTTGGGGGCTCCTCCAACATAGGGAGGTGCTGCACCCCAGTAACCCAGCTGCCTTCCTGGGAGAGCTGCATCTCCTTCTGAGGCGTGGAATGGGCCACACAGCCCCAGAGTGGGCAGCAGCCGAGAAACCAACCCAAACATGGGCTGGGGATCTGACAGTGGCTGTGACCTCCAGAAAGGATGGGGCTTGGATTCAGCATTGCAAGGCATGAGTGGTTACAGCTGTGGGTGGGGGGATGAGGGGGCTGTGCTGCCAATCCGAAAGGGAGGAAATCCAAAACGCATTAAAGATGAGGGGGGTGAGGTCCCCCTGCCGCTGTGAGAATTAGCCCTGCCTGTATTGTGTGTAACAGTCCTAGAAATGCAGGGCATCCAGGCCAGCCTTTGCACTTTGGTAGGACGGGACTGTGTGACCTCGCAAGGTCCCTTCCAGTCCTATGACCCCATATTACCTAGAGCAGCCCTGGCAGGTTTGTCTGACCTGCTCTTAAACACCCCCGCCCCCGGCCAGAGACTCCACAGCCTCCCTGGGCAATTGATCCCGGCGCTTAACCACCCGGCCAGTGAGGAACTTCTCCTAGTGCCCAACCCAAACCGCCCCTGCTGCGCTTTGAGCCCATTGCTCCTTGTCCTGCCCTCAGTGGCTAAGGAGAACCATTTCTCACCCTCCTTCAGAACAACCTTTTACACCCTTGAAACTCTTCTCATGGCCCCTTCTGCCTTCTCTTCTCCAGCCTGAACGGCCCCCGTGTTTTCCGGCTCCCCTCACAGCCCCTGTTCTCCAGACCTGTCAGCATCTTGTCGCTCTTCTCTGGACTCTCACCGATTTGCCCACTTCTTCCCCAGAGTGTGGGCTGGGACCACCCCTGACACCCATTAATGCTGTGGGCCAGCTCAATCCCCTAAACTACAGTTGTGCACCCCTCCCCCACCCCACATTGACCCCCCAGCCACAACTCTGCACCCCTCCCCCACCCCACATTGACCCCCCAGTCACAACTCTGCACCCCTCCCCCACCCCACATTGACCTCCCCAGTCACAACTCTGCACCCCTCCCCCACTCCACATTGACCCCCCGGCTGCAAATCTGCACCCCTCCCCCACCCCACATTGACCCCCCCCAGCCACAACTCTGCACCCCTCCCCCACCCCACATTGACCCCCCCAGTCACAACTCCGCACCCCTCCCCCACCCCACATTGACCCCCCCCAGCCACAACTCTGCACCCCTCCCCCACCCCACATTGACCCCCCCAGTCACAACTCCGCACCCCTCCCCCACCCCACATTGACCCCCCCCAGCCACAACTCTGCACCCCTCCCCCACCCCACATTGACCTCCCCAGTCACAACTCTGCACCCCTCCCCCACTCCACATTGACCCCCCGGCTGCAAATCTGCACCCCTCCCCCACCCCACATTGACCCCCCCCAGCCACAACTCTGCACCCCCCCAGCCCCAAACTGACCTCCCCAGCCACAACTCTGCACCCCTCTCTCAGTGGAGGTACAGTTGTGGAGTCATTCAATGGACAGCACCAGGAGAGAGAGCGGAGGAACATCTGTGGGGAGTGGGTGACGGGGTAGGGCTGAGGAGGGAGGGGTAGCGGTGAGGAGCTGGGGGGTAGCGCTGGGGAGGGAGGGGAGGTGGTGAGGAGCTGGGGAGGGAGGGGTAGCGCAGGAACTCCCATCCCTTACATTGGAAAATATAATCCCAACTATACCTAGAAAATGATGGGGTCTAAATTAGCTGTTACCACTCAAGAAAGATCTTGGAGTCGTTGTGGATAGTTCTCTGAAAACATCCACGCAATGTGCTGCGGCAGTCAAAAAGGGGATGAGAATGTTGGGAATCATTAAGAAAGGGATAAAGAATAGGACAGAAAATATCATATTTTCTCTATATAAATCCATTGGACACTCACATCTTGAATACTGTGTGCAGATGTGGTTGCCTGATCTCAAAAAATATATATTGGATTTAGAAAAGGGCAACAAAAATTATTAGGGGTGGGGAACGGCTTCCATATGAGGAGAGATTAATAAGCCTGGGACTTTTTAGCTTGAAAAAGAGACGGCTCGGGGGGATATGATTGAGGTCTATTAAAATCATGACTGGATAAGGAAGTGTTATTTACTCCTTTTCATAAAACAAGAACTAGTGGTCACCAAGTGAAATTAATAGGCAGCAGGTTTAAAACCAAAGGAAGTATTTCTTCACATGACGCACAGTCAACTTGTGGAACTCCTTGCCAGGGGATGTTGTGAAGGCCAAAACTATAACAGGGTTCAAAAAGGAACTAGATAAGTTCATGGGGGACAGGTCCATCAGTGACTATTAGCCGGACGGTGTCCCTCGCCTCTGTTTGCCAGAAGCTGGAAATGGGCAGCAGAGGTTGGATCACTCAATGATTCCCTGTTCTGTTCATTCCCTCTGGGGCACCTGGCACTGGCTGTTGTCGGCAGACAGGACACTGGGCTAGATGGACCTTTGGTCTCACCCAGTACAGCTGTTCTTATGAAGAAGAAAAAAGGGTTACTAACCTTTTGTAATTGTTGTTCTTAGAGATAAGTTGCACGTGTCCCTTCCCTGCACCCTTCTGCACTGGAGTTTCTGGAAAGAATGAACTGAGGGGGCGAGGAGTTGGCTGGGCCCTTTGTGCTGATGCCAGCGGCGCATGGCAGCAGAAGGCACTCAAGCCACCCTGCCGGGCACCACTGGGGGAAAAGCTGTCTGGAGACTGTGCACAGGGCATGTGTGATGAACTAGGAATGTTCTTAACCTTTTCTCTAAATATGGTGTTGGTGCCTCAGTGTCCCCATGGCAGTTCTTAAGTATCTGGCAGAGCAAAGGGCCAATGCACCTAAATGCCTGACACACTGTCTCCTAGCAACTGATGGCCTGGGCCCCTCCTCTGCAAAGGTGCCAGCTGAAGGTGTTGGAGACAAAGGGATCAGGTGACCTCCTGGCCCGGGAAAGGGGCTGAGCAGAGAGGAGGGGCTGGGAGGAGTTGTTAGTCTGGAGCTGGCTGGGGACGAGGAGTGAAGTGCAGATGTGGGGGGTCTGGCTCACTGCCCCCCAGAATGGACCCAGCCGAGGGGTCCGGTTCGCTGTACCTACAAGCTCTGTTTTAGACCCTGTTCCTGTCATTGAATAAACCTCTGTTTTACTGGCTGGCTGAGAGTCACGTCTGACTGCAAAGTGGGGGTGCAGGACCCTGTGGCCTCCCCAGGACCCTACTGGGGCGGGCTCGCTGTGGGAAGTGCACGGAGGGGCAGAGGATGCTGAATGCTCCAAGGAGAGACCCAGGAGGTGAAGCCGTGTGAGCTTCTTGCCCTGAACAAGTCTGCTCCAAGGGAGAGGAGGCTCCCCAAAGTCCTGCCTAGCTTGGTGGGAGCAGTTCCAGAGCATCGCCTGGGGACTCTGTGACAGCCTGCACACACAAGAGTGGAAGGAACATGGGCAACACAGCTTGAAGAACAAGTTACGAAAGGTTAGTAATTGTTTTTCATTTGTTTCTGGTTTCTTCTGTTGTGGCAGAGGTGGCTGCTCATTCTGTTGTGGGGTGCATCCAGCTCTGCTTTTCACCCATTTCATTGACTTGGTTAAGATTCAAGCAGTCTTGGCAACAACCAGCATCTCACTCAGCCGTTCTGTATTCCAGAGGGGAGCTGAGCCTTTATTAAGAAGACACACGGCTCCCCTAATGCTGACGTCTGAGCTTTAAGCAGTCGCATTCTCGACAACTGTCTCATTAATGCCCTTGATTATTAATTAAAAAAATCAATAACATTTTTCAGGGTGTCAAGGTTCCTCCCCCACTCTGAACTTTAGGGTACAGATGTGGGGACCTGCATGGACACTTCTAAGTTTAATCACTAGCTTAGATCTGGTAACACTGCCACCATCCAGAAATTTCAGTGTCTGGAACACTTCCTGTCCCCCCAAAACCTTCCCCTCCCTGGGCAGCCTTGAGAGGCTTTTTCACCAAGTTCCTAGTGAACACCGATCCAACCCCTTGGATCTTAAAACAAGGAAAAATCAATCAGGTTCTTAAAAAGAAAGTTTTTAATTAAAGAAAGAAAGGTAATCATCTCTGTAAAATCAGGATGGAAAATACTTTACAGGGTAATCAGATTCATATACCCCAGAGGAACCCCCTCTAGCCTTAGGTTCAAAGTTATAGCAAGCAGAGGTAAAATCCTCTCAGCAAAAAAGGAACATTTACAAGTTGAGAAAACAAAAATAAGACTAACACGCTTTGCCTAGCTAATTACTTACAAGTTTGAAACACCAGAGACTGATTCAGAAAGATTTGGAGAGCCTGGATTGATATCTGGTCCCTCTTAGTCCCAAGAGCGAACAACCCCCAAAACAAAGAGCACAAACAAAGACTTCCCCCCACCAAGATTTGAAAGTATCTTGTCCCCCCCCTTGGTCCTCTGGTCAGGTGTCAGCCAGGTTCACTGAGCTTCTTAACCCTTTACAGGTAAAAGAGGCATTAACCCTTATCTGTCGGTTTATGACACAGGGGTTACATCGGTCTAGACCAGTGGTCCCCAACCTTTTTCATCTGGCGGGCGCCAGATGATGAGCCACCAAGAACCATGGCTGGTGGACAGGCATCTGCTGAAATGCTGCTGAGAAGCAACAAGGTGAAGAAGAGTTGCTGCTGAAATGCCACTGAAAATCAGCGGCATTTTGGTGGCGACACCTCTTAATGATGCTGCTTTTTGGAGGCTTTTTGGCAGTGATGCCTCTTGATGTTGCAGCTTTTTGGTGGCATTTCGGTGGATGCTTGTCTGCCGGCCAGTACATGGGTGCATATAGATGCCCCGGCGGGCACCATGGCACCAGCGGGCACCGTGTTGTTGACCCCTGGTCTAGATAATACTTAGTCCTGTTGTGAGGGCAGGGTCCCTTCCAGTCCTACGATTCTAAATGTATATCTTTAAAAAGCCAGCCAACAAAACTACCCCCTCACGAGGCATTCATCTAGCTGGTCCGTATAACCATGTGTAATCGCCCCTCGTAGTCCCACATTAGTTACAACCTCGTCTTCGGGAAGGGAGTGTCTCTGTCGATGTGCTTGTGCAGCCTGGAGGCCCTGCGCTGATGGGGTTCTCTGCCATACAGATAAATACTGCTCAGTAAGAGCCTTTGAGCTCGAGGGGTGGTAACAGCAGGACCACCCCGGGGAGGAGAGTGGAGGGATTCCTTTAAGGGATCCGTTTCCAAACCGTGGCCTGGGTTTTGCCCTCAGCTATACCCGAGTGAGCCTGCTGATGGGCGTGTAAGTGAAGACACAGTCGGTTTCACTGGTGATTTCAATCCTTCCCTTCTCAGCTGGCCTCCCGGAAGGGTTAGGAGCCCTCAGCCCTGTCTTGAGGCCGAGGGGAAATGCTATATCAGCCGGTCCCAGTGCCAGGCTGGTCAGCAGATCCGCTCCCCTGTCCTGTCTAGGGCCTCTGGTGGAGTCAGTTCCACAGAGCCGAATTCCCAGCAGACCACAGTTGAGGACTCAACGTCCCAGCCTTGTGAGGGGGGATCTCTTCCCCTCGGGTAGCTGCTGGCTGGGGCAGGGTCAGAAGCTGCTGTCTGCCTGTCAGCCATCCAACCTCCCTTATAATCTGAGGAGCTTTTCCTGGCCACTCCTTTCTCCTCTCCCAGGAATCCCTGGCCACGCAGCCTGCCAGCTCCCATCTGTCTCTCGTGGCACTCGGGCTGGCCACGACATCGGAGGGCAGCATCGCCGTGGCAATGCTGCTGGAGCCCTGTTCCTGGAAGAAGCCGCAGTGCCCAGGCCTGGAGGATGGCGCAGAATTACTGGATAATCCTGTTACTGCCGAGTTCCCACTGGGGCCTCACTGGAGCTCCCCTCCCCCATGGCCAGGGGAGGCTGTGAGATGGTGATGGGCCCGTTGTGTGTTTGCCACGTCCCCCACCCCCACATGGCTTGGAAAACCCTGGGTGCTCGGGTCAGGCTCCAGCCGATAGGGTGTGGGGGGAGAGGAGCCAACTCCCTCTCCTGGGCCCCTCACCAGCCACCCTAGGGACCCCCGCCTTAGAGCCACTGGCAGGAAGGTTTGGGGCTCACAGGGAGATGCGAGCTGAGGTTCCTTAGCACTTACAGGGGCTGGAGGCTGCTGTTCATCCTCAGAACAGGGCCCCCACAGGCACTGTCAGGGCACGCTCCCCCCACGCAGCTTAGCAGGGCCCTAAGGGACCCGGCTGAGGGGGAGGGAATTCAGGCTCCAAGAGCCATTAGGCCTTAGCCTCCGTGTTGAGGCTGCCAGCAAGGGGGCCAATTACTGCCAGTTGGGCTAATGGCTGCTAGGATGTGGACACCTATCACCAAGGTGGAAGGCAGCCCATTCCCTGCCCCCACCCTGAGCCAGCCTGTCCGCCTGATCTGGGGTAGAGCAGAGCTGGCACCCACTAGAGGGGAAAAGTCCTGGATCCTATTCCTCAATGCCCTAAACTAGCCAGGTCCCAGCATAAAAATTATCCATTGAAATAATCCTCCGTGGTGCTTATAAAGCCCCAGGGTGTCAGGGCTCTGGCAGGACTTGGGGCAGCGAGAACAGGCGACACTGGGAACCAAGGCTGGGTAGTCTGCAGAGAGGGGCTGCTCCCAGTCCAGCTCTCTGCCCAGCTGTGACTAAGCTGGAGTCTCCATTTTCATTTCTTCCTGCTTGATGACAACTTGCCCCCTTGCCTGGCTGCCAGACCCAGGCTTCTTTCCTGCAGCTCTGGCCAGGGGAGCACCCCACTGAGGGGCTTTCTGCTTGGAGCTCCCATGTTATTCCCCTCCTCCTACCCCACTCTGGGGCTGGTTCTCGCTCCTGTAGGCAGCAGCTCCCCTTCAGGTTCCCAGGCACCTGATCTGCTGAGCAAGCAACTGCAAGACTGAAAAGCAGCAGAGCAAAGGGCTGACAATAATAGGAGGCTGGTCACTATGGGTGAGCAGCTCCTGGAGCCAGCCTGGAATGCTGGGACTGGTCTCCAAAGAGAACCAGGGACTGGGGAAGGGTGAGGCGACAAGAGGGGGAGAATAGAGGTGTGGGCAGCTGCTCTTCTGCCTGCAGCCTCGGTATGCATCATGGAGGTGAATGCCTGGCTGCGAAGATGGTGTCACCAGGAGGGCTTTGGCTTCCTCGACCACGGGATGCTAGTCAAGGAAGGACTGCTAGGCAAAGATGGTGTTCACCTTTCGAGGAGGGGAAAGACCCTATTTGCACACAGACTGGCTAACCTAGGGAGGAGGGATTTAAACTAGGTTCAACGGGGACAGGTGAGCAAAGCCCACAGGTAAGTGGGGAACAAGACCTGGGAGATGGGTTGGAAACAGGTGGGAGCACGGGCTATAATGGCAGAGAGAAAGGAGGGTCAGGGCAAAACTGGGAGGCAAGATCAAACCAGTATCTTAGATGCCTATATACAAATGCGAGAAGTATGGGTAATAAGCAGGAAGAACTGGAAGTGCTAATAAATAAGCACAACTGTGACATTGTTGGCATCACTGCAACTTGGTGGGATAATACACACGACTGGAATGTTGGTGTGGATCGGTATAGTTTGCTCAGGAAGGATAGATGGGGAAAAGGGAGGAGGTGTTGCCTTATATATTAAAAATGTACACACTTGGACTGAGGTGGAGATGGACATAGGAGATGGAAGTGTTGAGAGTCTCTGGGTCAGGATAAAAGGGGTAAAAAAAAAGGGTGATGTTGTGCTAGGAGTCTACTACAGGCCACCTAACCAGGTGGA
The DNA here is from genome assembly GCF_007399415.2 of Gopherus evgoodei. Classification (NCBI taxonomy): domain Eukaryota; kingdom Metazoa; phylum Chordata; order Testudines; family Testudinidae; genus Gopherus; species Gopherus evgoodei. The sequence goes on along the minus strand of NW_022060073.1, from coordinate 1,301,270 downwards.
AGAGGTGGATGAGGCTTTTTTCAAACAACTAACAAAATCATCCAAAGCCCAAGATTTGGTGGTGATGGGGGACTTCAACTATCCAGATATATGTTGGGAAAATAACACCGCAGGGCACAGACTATCCAATAAGTTCCTGGACTGCATTGCAGACAACTTTTTATTTCAGAAAGTTGAAAAAGCTACTAGGGGGGAAGCTGTTCTAGACTTGATTTTAACCAATAGGGAGGAACTCGTTGAGAATTTGAAAGTAGAAGGAAGCTTGGGTGAAAGTGATCATGAAATCATAGAGTTTGCAATTCTAAGGAAGGGTAGAAGGGAGTACAGCAAAATAGAGACAATGGATTTCAGGAAGGCGAATTTTGGTAAGCTCAGAGAGCTGATAGGGATTCCAGAAGACTGGAAAAGGGCAAATATAGTGCCCATCTATAAAAAAGGAAATAAAAACAACCCAGGAAACTACAGACCAGTTAGTTTAATTCTGTGCCAGGGAAGATAATGGAGCAGGTAATTAAAGAAATCATCTGCAAACACTTGGAAGGTGGTAAGGTGATAGGGAATAGCCAGCATGGATTTGTAAAGAACAAATCATGTCAAACCAATCTGATAGCGTTCTTTGATAGGATAACGAGACATGTGGATAAGGGAGAAGCGGTGGATGTGGTATACCTAGACCTTAGTAAGGCATTTGATACGGTCTTGCATGATATCCTTATCGATAAACTAGGCAAATACAATTTAGATGGGGCTACTATAAGGTGGGTGCATAACTGGCTGGATAACCGTACTCAGAGAGTAGTTCTTAATGGCTCCCAATCCTGCTGGAAAGGTATAACAAGTGGGGTTCCGCAGGGGTCTGTTTTGGGACCGGTTCTGTTCAATATCTTCATCAACGATTTAGATGTTGGCATAGAAAGTACGCTTATTAAGTTTGCAGACGATACCAAATTGGGAGGGATTGCAACTGCTTTGGAGGACAGGGTCAAAATTCAAAATGATCTGGACAAATTGGAGAAATGGTCTGAGGTAAACAGGATGAAGTTCAATAAAGACAAATGCAAAGTGCTCCACTTAGGAAGGAACAATCAGTTTCACACATGGGAATGGGAAGAGACTGTCTAGGAAGGAGTATGGCAGAAAGAGATCGAGGGGTCATAGTGGACCACAAGCTAAATATGAGTCAACAGTGTGATACTGTTGCAAAAAAAGCAAACGTGATTGTGAGATGCATTAACAGGTGTGTTGTGAGCAAGACACGAGAAGTCATTCTTCCGCTCTACTCTGCGCTGGTGTGACGATGTGGTTCTGGCGGGACCCAACTGAGAGTGCCAATTCAGGACCAATTGCTCAAACAGGGCAGTCACAGACCAAGGCTGGGGTTTTTCCACCTCTAAGGCAAACCAAACCAGCCAGACAAAGAGGACTTCGGTTTTACCCCACTGGCTAACCACAAGTCACACAAGCAATTTCCTTAGACACTCCAGTCTCCCAGTATCACCACCAGTGCCACCCGTCCTGGGATGAATGCTTGTGAAAACCAACACCCCAGTAAAAGAAAAAGGTTCTCTCGATCCCAAAGGACCAAGCCCCAGACCCAGGTCAATATACACATCAGATCTTACCCACAAATCACGCTGTTGCCAATCCTTTAGAATCTAAAATCTAAAGGTTTATTCATAAAGGAAAAAGATAGAGATGAGAGCTAGAATTGGTTAAATGGAATCAATTACATACAGTGATGGCAAAGTTCTTAGTTCAGGCTTGTAGCAGTGATGGAGTAAACTGCAGGTTTAAATCAAGTCTCTGGAGAACATCCCCCGCTGGGATGGGTCCTCAGTCCCTTGTGTAGAGCTTCAACTTGTAGCAAAATCCGTCCAGAGGTAAGAAGCAGGATTGAAGACAAAATGGAGATGAGGCCTCTGCCTTATATAGGCTTTTCCAAGTGTAAGAACACTCCTTTGTTCCTGCTGTGGAAAGTTACAGCAAAATGGAGTTTGCAGTCACATGGGCCAGTTTCTGCACACCCTGCTGAGTCACAGGGCATAACTGCCTTCTCTGGATGGGACAATTGTGTAGGTGATGGTCCTTAATGGGCCATCAAGCAGGCTAAACAGAGCTGACACCAACTTATCTGGGATCTTTCCCAGTAACACAACACAAGTTTGCAATACAGACAGCATACAGCCAATATTCATAACTTCAACTACCAAAATGATACAGACATACAGACAGCATAATCATAACCAGTAATCCGTAACCTGGTCTTAGACACCTTATATGACCCCCTTTACCTAGGATTTGGTGCCACTACAGGACCTTGGTTGCAACCCATGTTCTATATGGTCCCAGTTTATATCAATAAAGTCACAGCTGGTTAGGCCTCAACTGGAGTATTGTGTCCAGTTCTGGGCACCGCATTTCAAGAAAGATGTGGAGAAATTGGAGAGGGTCCAGAGAAGAGCAACAAGAATGATTAAAGGTCTTGAGAACATGACCTATGAAGGAAGGCTGAAGGAATTGGGTTTGTTTAGTTTGGAAAAGAGAAGACTGAGAGGGGACATGATAGCAGTTCTCAGGTATCTAAGAGGGTGTCATCAGGAGGAGGGAGAAAACTTGTTCACCTTAGCCTCCAATGACAGAACAAGAAGCAATGGGCTTAAACTGCAGCAAGGGAGATTTAGGTTGGACATTAGGAAAAAGTTCCTAACTGTCAGGGTGGTTAAACACCGGAATGGGTTGCCTAGGAAGGTTGTGGAATCTCCATCTGTGGAGATATTTAAGAGTAGGTTAGATAAATGTCTATTAGGGATGGTCTAGACAGTATTTGGTCCTGCCATGAGGGCAGGGGACTGGACTCGATGACCTCTCGAGGTCCCTTCCAGTCCTAGAATCTATGAATCTATTCCCAGCTGGAGCTGTTGCTGGAGGCTAGCGATGTCCAAGTTCCAGCTGCATGCACACAACTGCCATGAAACCTGCAGCATGAGAGCCAGACACCGGGGGGTCCTGTGTCTTCTACAGCCCTACAGCTAGGGAATCTGCTGCCAGCTACTTCCAGTGCAACTGAATCTCAACTTCTGGCACAAGATATGAGCTTCTAATGGGTTTGCAAAGAAAACTTCCAGAAAGTAACCTGTGTGCGATTCACTGGAGCGCTGCCTGCCTGACAACACCCACCGCAGAGGCAGGAGCTGCCCCACTCATCTCAATGGGATGTTAACTCTGACCTCTAGTGCTATGTCTATATCTTGCCAATTCTTTCTGCCTAACATCTAGGGCCTTTTCTACCCATCCATGCAGTTCAGACTTTAGTCCAGGCTCTTACCATCTTGTCTTGATTTCTGCAACAGCTTTCTCTCAGGCCATGACAAATGCAGTTTTGTCCTGCTTATATCCAATCAGAAGGCTGCTGCAAAGATCATTTTCCTAGCTCATTGCACTAACAATCTCCCCCTCTCTTTGCATCTCTCCCCTAGCTCTGTCATATCAAACATAAGCTGCTTGTCTTTGTTTTCAAGGCCCTTCACAGTCTGTCACCACTTTACCTGCCATCTCTCATTTGCTATTGAAATGGCTACTCCTGCCTCCAATCGGCCCATGAGCCTGCCCCCCTAACCTATTGGTTATATTTTCAAGCAAGCGCCTTTGTGCTTCTCCAGTTCTCTCTCCATAAACATGTGCAAAGCGAACTTGTTACCCTCCTTTCAAACCCTCCCTAATGCTCCCCTTTGCCGTGAGGCCAACAAAGAAGCAGAAGGAGGCTTCGGCTGCTGGTGCACTGAGGTTGCTGCCTGTCATGCTGATCAGCACTGGCTCACTGGTTCCTTCATACTGCCTCATTGCTCCTGTCGCTTCTCTGACGTGTTCAGTGCCAGCTCTCTGGGCAGGGACAGCCTTTCTGGGCTGGGCTACCACTGTGGGGCCCTGGGCTCCTTGGTGCTCTGGCGTTACAAATAACGAGCACTTGGCTATGTCACTGCTGTCACCTTAGCAGGAACCTCCAGCCCCATTGCTATGGCCTGCCCAGGCAGTTCTTGAGGGAGGAATATAGGGCAGTTGGCTGGTGGGGTGAGGGAGCCGGAGTTTCATGTGTCAGTGGGGAAGGGAAAGGAGAAAAGCATTAACAGAACCCCTCCCGCAATGTCCCCCCTGACCCTCCGCAGCTGCTGTCCTCCCGCCATGACACCAGCAGCCCCTGTGTAGTGATGTGCTGCCAGCGGGAACATGGGGGCAGGGTGGCTCTGGCTCAGCACACGAGCCAAGCAGCTTTCACACACCAAAGGCCTCTGGCTTGGAAGGTGCCTGAGCAGCCACAGAGACGTCGGCCAGCAGCGCTGCACCCCCAGGGAGCACGGGGCCCTGCTCTTCACACACAGAACAGCCCGTAACGTCCCTTCAAGTTCGAGGGTGAGCTTGAGGGCCTGCAGGCCCGGCCCAGGGTGACAGGCATGAGTGGGGCTGGTGGAAGGCGAGGGATGGCAGAGCTGGGCTCAGAGCCCCACGTAGCCCCAGGACAGGGGCAGCACAGGCAAGGCAGGGTCCCACTGCTGGCAGCGGTCGGTCCCGCCGGGGCTGGTCTGTGGGCAGCATCTTGGCTGGGCTCTGCTGTTGGCTAGGGAATGTGGGACGGTGCCTGGCCTCCGGCCTGGGTGTGTTGGCTCAGGTACCGTGCGCCAGACAGAGCTCACACAGCACTGGGCAGCTCCTGGCACACCCAGCTGGGACTCTGGAGAGGGGAGGGCAAGTCGCTGGCTCTCAGCTGGGTGTGTTTAGCCGGGGCCAGCACCATCTCCGGGAGCCCTAGGCAGAGGCAAACCCAGCTGCTGGATCCAGCTCGCCGGCCTAGAGTCCTCATGTCCGTGAGAAGCTTTTCTGATCAGGGAGCCCCCAGGGCCCACTTACAGGATTTGGGGTGGAGTGTCAAGCCTCACAGGCAGTGCCCAGGATATGATTTGGTGTGGGGTGTCAGGCCCACCAGGCAGTGCCCTGTTACAGGATTTGGGGGCGGGGTGTCAGGCCCCACAGGCAGTGCCCAGTTACAGGATTTGGGGACGGGGTGTCAGGCCCAGCAGGCAGTGCCCGGTTACAGGATTTGGGGCGGGGTGTCAGGCCCAGCAGGCAGTGCCCAGTTACAGGATTTGGTGTGGGGTGTCAGGCCCAGCAGGCAGTCCCCAGTTACAGGATTTGGTGTGGGGTGTCAGGCCCCGCAGGCAGTGCCCGGTTACAGGATTTGGGGACGGGGTGTCAGGCCCCACAGGCAGTGCCCAGTTACAGGATTTGGGGACGGGGTGTCAGGCCCAGCAGGCAGTGCCCGGTTACAGGATTTGGGGCGGGGTGTCAGGCCCAGCAGGCAGTGCCCAGTTACAGGATTTGGTGTGGGGTGTCAGGCCCAGCAGGCAGTCCCCAGTTACAGGATTTGGTGTGGGGTGTCAGGCCCCACAGGCAGTGCCCTGTTACAGGATTTGGGGTGGGGTGTCAGGCCCCACAGGCAGTGCCCGGTTACAGGATTTGGGGGCGGGGTGTCAGGCCCAGCAGGCAGTGCCCTGTTACAGGATTTGGGGTGGGGTGTCAGGCCCCACAGGCAGTCCCCAGTTACAGGATTTGGGGGCAGGGTGTCAAGCCCCACAGGCAGTGCCCAGGATAGGATTTGGTGTGGGGTGTCAGGCCCAGCAGGCAGTCCCCAGTTACAGGATTTGGGGGTGGGGTGTCAGGCCCCACAGTCGGTGCACAGTTACAGGATTTGGGGTTGGGGTATCAGGCCCCACAGGCAGTGCCCGGTTACAGGATTTGGCGGCGGGGTGTGAGGCCTGTGACGAACTGGGAATGTTCTTGATGTTTCCTCTGAATACTGTGTTGGTGCCTCAGTGTCCCCTGTGCAGTTCTTAATATCTAGGTGGTGGGATAAGGGTGTGTGATTGCTACAGAGCAAAGGGCGAGTGCACCTGAATTCCTGGCACTCTGTCTCCTAGCAACTGATGGCCTGGGCCCCCCCCTCTGCAAAGGTGCCAGCTGAAGGTGTTGGAGACAAAGGGATCAGGTGACCTCCTGGCCCAGGAAAGGAGCTGAGCAGAGAGGAGGGGCTGGAGGGGGTTGTTAGTCTGGAGCTGGCTGGGATCGAGGAGTGAAGTGCAGACGTGGGGGGTCTGGCTCACTGCCCCCCAGAATGGACCCGGCCGAGGGGTCCAGTTCTCTGTACCTACAAGCTCTGTTTTAGACCCTGTTCCTGTCATCGAATAAACCTCTGTTTTACTGGCTGGCTGAGAGTCACGTCTGACTGCAAAGTGGGGGTGCAGGACCCTGTGGCCCCCCCAGGACCCCACTGAGGTGGGCTCGCTGTGGGAAGCGCACGGAGGGGCAGAGGATGCTGAACGCTCCAAGGAGAGACCCAGGAGGTGAAGACGTGTGAGCTTCTTGCCCTGCAGACAGTCTGCTCCAAGGGAGAGGAGGCTCCCCAGAGTCCTGCCTCGCTTGGTGGGGAGCAGTTCCCGAGCATCGCCCAGGGACACCGTGACAAGGCCCCACAGGCAGTGCCCAGTTACAGGATTTGGGGGCGGGGTGTCAGGCCCCACAGGCAGTGCCCGGTTACAGGATTTGGGGGTGGGGTGTCAGGTCCCACAGGCAGTGCCCGGTTACAGGATTTGGGGGTTGGTGTGTCTGGCCCCACAGGCAGTGCCCAGTTACAGGATTTGGGGGCGGGTGTCAGGGCCCACAGGCAGTGCCCAGTTACAGGATTTGGGGGCGGGGTGTCAGGCCCTGCAGGCAGTGCCCGGTTACAGGATTTGGGGGCGGGGTGTCAAGCCCAGCAGGCAGTGCCCTGTTACAGGATTTGGGGACGGGGTGTCAGGCCCAGCAGGCAGTGCCCGGTTATGGGATTTGGGGGCCCTGTGCACTGGGGTGATGAGCATGGTATAAAGAGCTATAGAGAACCAACTGGAACGAGAGGAGCCCATGGTAGTGAGAAATGGGGAGCGACCAGAGCTATAACACCCCCTGAAATCTGACCTGTCCCAGGGCTGCGGAGATGCCAGAAGGTGCAGGCTAAGAGCCAGTCAGCCAGGCCCAGGGACATGGTCGAGCTGTCAGCAATATGGAGAAAGGCAGAAGTGTTCAATAGATATTTCTGATGTCTATTTGGGAAAAAGACAGAGGCTGGAGTTCTGGCAGTTGAGGAGACACTTCCCTTTCCAACAGTAATTGGGAGGCTGTTAAAGAGCAGCCAGTAAAGTTAAACATTTTAAAAGCAGCAGGTCCAGATAACTTCCAGGCAGGCATTGTAAAAGAGCTGGCTGAGAAGATGGCTGAACCAGGAATGCTGATTTTCAATAGGTCTTGGAGCCCTGGGGAAGTCCCAGAAGACAGACAGCTACTGCTGTGCCAACATTTGAGGAGGTAAAGGGGACTGTGCCAGAGGTAAGAATGACCTAGGTAATTATAGGCCTGTCAGCCTGACATCAGGCCTGGGCACGAGAATGGAGTGGCTGGTATGAGAGTTGTTTAATGAACAATTAAGGGAGGGCAATATTACTACTGCCAATCAATGCAGGTTTATGGAAAATAGATCCAGTCACACGAACTTGCTATCTGGCTTTGATGGATTACAGGCTTGGCTGGAAAGGAAACAGGGTTGATGTAATGTACTTAGATGTCAGTAAGACGTTTGATGTGGTACCACTTGTCATTTTGATTAAAAAGCTAGAACAATACATCATTACATGGTTTACAAGCTGGTTAACTGACAGGTCTCAAAACGTAATTGTAACCAAGGAATCATCGCTGCGCTGGCTTGTTTCTCGTGGGGTCCCCCGAGATCGGCTCTTGGCCCTGTGCTATTAAACAGCTTTATCAAAGAGCTGGCAGAAAACATCCACTGCTCACTGATGAAGTTTGCTGATGACACAAAGCCTGCGGGAGTGGGAGCACTGACAGCAACCTGGGGCACTTGGCAAGGTGGCAGCAAGCACCAACGTGCATTTCAATACAGCCGAATGTAAAGTCACAGTCTGTGAACAAGGAATGCACGAGCCTTGCAGGAGGGGGACTCTGGCCTGGGAAGCGCTGACTCTGACAAAGACTCGGGGCTTGCGGTGGTTGAGAACCAGCTGAACATGTGATGCTTTGGCCAAAGGGTGATTCTGGGATGTATACGGGGCAGCTCCAGGCAGCCAGCATGCCAAGCTGCGTGCTTGGGGCGGCAAGCCAAGGGGAGCGCTCTGCAGGTGGTCCGGGTCTTCGGCAGCATTTCGGTGGCAGGGGCCCTTCAGTGCTGCAAAGACGCGGAGCGACTGAAGGGCCCCCTGCCGCCGAAGACCTGGACCGCCGCTGGGTGAGTACAAGCACCGCAGCTTTCCCGCTTTGCCTCTGGCCCCATGATTCCTCTGGGTGGCCCTGCGGGGTGGGGAGCCAGATACCCTGGGCAGCGCTGGAGTGAGATGTTCAATAGTGGGGTGGTGCCAGCCAGTGTACGTGTGAGCTCCCTGGTCCCCGGTCCAGTACAGGCTGGACGTGAACACGTGGCTCAGCCGCAGCCAGCTGGCGCCGGGGAGCGGACTTTCTGGCTGCTGTCACCAGGACCGGCTCTCCAGGTTTTGCCGCCCCAAGCAGCGTACCGAATTGCCGCCATGGACTGCGGGGGCAGTCAGTGTGCCCTTAGGGCAGCAGGTGCGTTTCCACGGCAGCGGCAGCTTCTATGTTTAGCTGAAGCCACCGTGGACAGTTAAATATAGAAGCTGCCGCCGAATTGCCGCCACCACAGAAAGGCACGTGCCGTCCTACAGGCACACGGACTGCCCCCACCGTCCGCGGCGGCAATTCAGTGCCCTGCTGCGGGAAAAACAACAGGCACTGCCGCCCCTTGCAGACTGCCGCCCCAAGCACCAGCTTGGAATGCTAGTACCTGGAGCCGGCCCTGGCTGTCACCATGTGGGCTCCAGGCTGGGGGCCAACTTGACCAGCAGAGGCAAGTGCCTTCCCCAGCAGGCGATGGTCCTTCGCCACATCTCCCTGGGCACTGGGTGCTTGGAGTTGGTGCTTATCTGGAGGGGAGCGTGCCCCCTACCGAGCCCTCCCAGCCCGCACCCTGCAGCACATCGCTGTTCCTCAGCACATCCATCCAAGGCAGGGGCGGCTCCAGGCCCCAGCACGCCAAGAGCATGCTTGGGGCGGCAAGCCGCAGGGGTGCTCTGCTGGTGCCGTGAGAGCAGCAGGCAGGCTGCCCTCAGCAGCTTGCCTGCGAAGGGTCCACTGGTCGCACGGCTTCGGAGGACCTCCCGCAGGCGCGCGACCAGCGGACCCTCCGCAGGCAAGCCGCCAGAGGCAGCCTGCCTGCCGTGCTTGGGGTGGCAAAATCCCGAGAGCCACCCCTGATCTGAGGCTGTGCTGGCTCAGGCCTGCTGAGTTTGTGAGATCAGGGCTGGCCACTTCCTCAGGTTCCAAACCCTCCTCTGCCCCAGGAAGCCAGGCGGAGCCCAGGAGATTGTGCAGCGCTGCCGGCTCTGTGCTGGGCTCAGCACGTCCTCTTCTGGGCGAGACACCAATGAAGGGCCTGGCCCCAAAGGCTGGGTGTTAACCCTGGTGTGAGGCCACCCCCGGCAGGGGCTGAATTTCACAGGGAGCTCAGTAAAATGCCTGTGAATACAGAAGTGATTTCGGCCCCTTAGGGTTGAGAAGTGTGAGGGAAACAGCAGCTACTGTTTCAGCCCTTGGGCACTCGGTGGCTGCACACCCTCTCCAAGGACTCCCACATTAGCCCCAGGGGTCCCTGCGTTCCACAGACACCCGGGGTCCCCTCCCCTCTACTGGGGAGAATGGTTTCCATTGGAGATGCAGACTCATGCTGGAGTCCCAGACACTGGGGCGGGCAGCCCACGGCAGTGCCGGCACCCCACAGGCCTGGCTTGTCAGGCTCTCAGTGTCTCTGTCAGACAAGGGGTCCCACATTTCTACTTGTGACCTCATTCTTTACCGGGGTGGCTCTAGCTTTTTTGCCACCCCAAGCATGGCAGGCAGGCTGCCTTCAGCGGTGTTTCTGTGGGAGGTCCCCGATCCCGCAGCTTCAGCGACGTGGCTGCAGGAAGTCCCCGGTCCTGTGCCTTCGTCAGCGCTCCTGCGGGAAGTCTCTGTCCCACAGCTTTGGTGACAAGCCTGCGGGAAGTCCCCGGTCCTGTGTCTTCGTGCGCTCCTGCGGGAAGTCCCTGGCCCCGCGGCTTTGGCGACAAGCCTGCGGGAAGTCCCTGGTCCTGTGCCTTCGTGCGCTCCTGCGGGAAGTCCCTGGTCCCGCGGATTTGGCAACAAGCCTGCGGGAAATCTCCGGTCCTGCACCTTCGTTGGCGCGTCTGCGGGAAGTCCCCGGTCCTGTGTCTTCGTGCGCTCCTGCGGGAAGTCCCTGGTCCTGCGGCTTTGGCGTCAAGCCTGCGGGAAGTCTCCGGTCCTGCACCTTCGTCAGCGCATCTGCGGGAAGTCCCCGGTCCTGTGCCTTCGTGCGCTCCTGCGGGAAGTCCCTGGTCCCGCGGCTTTGGCGACAAGCCTGCGGGAAATCTCCGGTCCTGCACCTTCGTTGGCGCGTCTGCGGGAAGTCCCCGGTCCTGTGTCTTCGTGCGCTCCTGCGGGAAGTCCCTGGTCCTGCGGCTTTGGCGACAAGCCTGCGGGAAGTCTCCGGTCCTGCACCTTCGTCGGCGCATCTGCGGGAAGTCCCCGGTCCTGTGCCTTCGTGCGCTCCTGCGGGAAGTCCCTGGTCCCGCGGCTTTGGCGACAAGCCTGCGGGAAGTCTCTGGTCCTGCATCTTCATCGGTGCGTCTGCGGGAAGTCCTCGGTCCTGTGCCTTCATGCGCTCCTGCGGGAAGTCCCCGGTCCCGCGGCTTTGGCGACAAGCCTGCGGGAAGTCTCCGGTCCTGCACCTTCGTTGGCATGTCTGCGGGAAGTCCCTGGTCCTGCGGCTTTGACGGCGTGCCTGCGGGAAGTCCCCAGTCCTGCGGCTTTGACGCGTGCCTGTGGGAAGTCCCCGGTCCTGCGGCTTCGACGGTGTGCCTGGAGGAAGTCCCTGGTCCCGGTCCTGGTACTGCAGCTTTGGCAGCGTGCCTGCGGAAGGTTCCCGGTCCAGTGCTTTCGGCGTCGTGCCTGCAGGAGGTCCCCGGTCCCATGGCTTCGGTGTCCCCGCCACTTAATTGCTCCCAAATCCATGGGACCGGGGGCCTCCTGCAGAAACGCCGCTGAAGGCTGCCTGACTGCCGCCGTCGCAGGGACCGGCAGGTGCCCCCCGCGGCTTGGAGCGCTGGTTCTTGGAGCTGCCACTGTTTTTCGCCCCAGGATCTTCCCCTGGCCCGGGGCAGTTCTGGCCTGTCCTGCCCCACAGCGGGACAAAGACTCTGGGCCTGGATTCTCCCTCGGCTCAGCTCCTGGACTGCGGCCCTGCAGCCAACAAGGGGCATTTTCCCCACAGCTGCAGCTGCCCTGCTGGAGGTTTGCTCGGTGGAATTTCCTGGCAGCTCTGATCCACTCCAGGATTTGGCTGCTGTTCGGATCCGTTACAAACACCCCACCCCCTCCCCCTCCCAGGGCTTGCTGGGGAGGGGAGTGGGGTCTGGGTTTTATGTGACTTACTCCAGTGCAAGACATGCCCTGAGCAGAGTGGGAGTCCCAGGATCTGTCCCTGAGTCTCACTGGAACCCAATGCTCAGAGCAGGGGCTGGAGTCACACCTGCAGAAGAGGGTTGAGACCAGGGACGCTGCAAGGAAGTTTCGAGCCCTAGGGGAAACTTCCACCTTGCGCCACCCCCCCTCCCAGCTAACCCCGCCCCACCCGGGGAACCTCCCCCCTGGGGCAGCTAACCTCACCGGGGGAACCTCCCCCCTGGGGCAGCTAACCCTGCCCAGGGAACTCCCGCCTCCCCCCCCCCGCGGCAGCTAACCCTGCCCAGGGAACTCCCGCCTCCCCCCCCCCCCCCGCTGCAGCTAACCCTGCCCAGGGAACTCCCCCCCGCGGCAGCTAACCCTGCCCAGGGAACTCCCGCCTCCCCCCCCCCCGCGGCAGCTAACCCTGCCCAGGGAACTCCCGCCTCCCCCCCCCCCGCTGCAGCTAACCCTGCCCAGGGAACTCTCCCCCCGCCCCCCGCAGCTAACCCTGCCCAGGAAACTCCCCCCCCCCGCGGCAGCTAACCCTGCCCAGGGAACTCCCCCCCCCCCCGCTGCAGCTAACCCTGCCCAGGGAACTCCCGCCTCCCCCCCCCCCCCGCAGCTAACCCTGCCCGGGGAACACCCCCCCCACGGCAGCTAACCCTACCCAGGGAACACCCCCCCCCCGCAGCTAACCCTGCCCGGGGAGACACTCCCCCATCCCCCCGTGGAACCTAACCCTGCCTGGGGAGACCTCCCCCCACCCCCCGCGGCAGGTAACCCTGCCTGGGGAGACCTCCCCCCCCCCGCGGCAGGTAACCCTGCCTGGGGAGACCTCCCCCCCCCGCGGCAGGTAACCCTGCCCAGGGAACTCCCCCCCCGCGGCAGGTAACCCTGCCTGGGGAGACCTTCCCCCCCCCGCGGCAGGTAACCCTGCCTGGGGAGACCTCCCCCCCCCGCGGCAGGTAACCCTGCCTGGGGAGACCTCCCCTCCCCCGCGGCAGCTAACCCTGCCTGGGGAGACCTCCCCCCCCCCGCGGCAGCTAACCCTGCCTGGGGAGACCTCCCCCCCCCCGCGGCAGCTAACCCTGCCCAGGGAACACTCCCCCCCCCCGCGGCAGGTAACCCTGCCTGGGGAGCCTGCCCCAGCTCACCTCGGCTCTGCCTCCGCTGAGCGCGCCGGCGTCGCTCTGATTCTCCCCCCGCCCAGGCGTGCGGCGCTGACTGGAGGAGACTTTGAGCGGGGCTGTGTGCTCAGCGGAGGTGAGCTGGGGCGGGGGCGGTTCCCCCGTGCGCCCCCCTCCCCCGGTACTGGGGGCAGCCCTCCCCGTGCGCCCCCCCAGCTCACCTCCACTCCACCTCCTCCCGGAGGGGCTTTTAGGCGCCCCAACCACTAGACACCCTAGGCGCCGCCTACTTTGCCTAAGTTGTTGCACCGGCCCTGGTTGAGACTAAAGCTAGGCCAGCTCCTTCCTCTGGGGCTGCCCGCGCACCGACACCCCCGGGGGCAGGGGGAGCCTGGTATGGGCCCCTCGCTGGCACATCAGAAATACCGTCTCCAGCCTTGGGACAGGAGCGGGGCCGAGGGGAGCTGCTGGGCTCTATCCCAGCTGTGGGAGAGGAGCAGGGATAGAATGAGTAAAAGTGGGGGCTGGGAGCTAGGACTCCTGGGTTCTCTCCCTGGCTTTAGGAGGGGTGGGGAGGTCTAGTGGTTGGAGCAGGGCCAGAGCCAGGACTCCTGGGTTCCCTCCCCCGCTCTGGGAGGGGAGTGGGGGCTGGTGGTTAGAGCAGAGGGGGTGGGAGCCAGGACTCCCGGGTTCTCTCCCCGGCTCTAAGAGGGGAGTGTGGTCTAGTTGTTAGAGCAGGGCCGGAGCCAGGACTCCTGGGTTCTCTCCTGGGCTCGAGCCTGCCTCTCCCCTGGGAGCCCCAGCGATTCTGTGTGGCTCCAGGGAACTGGCCCGCATTAGTCCCGCTTTTCCCCACCCAGGGGAGGTGCCAGGCGCTCGGCAATCGGTCCGGCGCGGAGGCCCCGGCCGCTCCCCTGGGGATGCGCTGGCGGCAGGGGCTGGCGTGCCGCTCCCCCAGCCCCGCGGAGCCGCAGCCTGCGAGCGGGCAGAATCCAGCCCAGCTTTTCGCTGCCTCTGCGCCGAGCCCCGGCCGGGGCCATGGAGAGTCTGGAGCGCCGCTGCTGCGACGCCGCCGCCTTGGACTTCTTGGACCGACTAACTGGGGCTGTGCGCGCTGGTGGGCCCGGCCCGGCCCGACCCGACCTCCCGCCCCTGCTGCGCGCCCGGCCCCGCCGCCGCCCTGCGACCTGGAGCAGCGCTTTGTCCTGCTGCGCCCCTTCCAGCCCGCCGGCGGCCGGGCCTCGGGGGGCGGCTGCGCGCCCGGCCCAGGCCCCTTGGAGCTGCTGGGCGCAGAGCGCGGGGGGTGCCCAGAGCCCGAGAAACCGCCGCCTGTGCCTCCTCTAGGCCTGGAGCAGCGGGCCCTGCCCGGCCGCCGCCTGCGCCTCCCTTAGCCCCCGGAGCCCGGGAAACCGCCGCCTGCGCCTCCTCTAGCGCCCGGAGCCCGGGAAACCGCCGCCCGCGCCTCCCTTAGCGCCCGGAGCCCGGGAAACCGCCGCCCGCGCCTCCCTTAGCGCCCGGAGCCCGAGAAACCGCCGCCTGCTCCTCCCTTAGCGCCCGGAGCCCGGGAAACCGCCGCCTGCGCCTCCTCTAGCGCCCGGAGCCCGAGAAACCGCCGCCTGCTCCTCCCTTAGCGCCCGGAGCCCGGGAAACCGCCGCCTGCGCCTCCTCTAGCGCCCGGAGCCCGACAAACCACCGCGTGCACCTCCCTTAGCGCCCGGAGCCCGGGAAACCGCCGCCTGCTCCTCCCTTAGCGCCCGGAGCCCGGGAAACCGCCGCCTGCGCCTCCTCTAGCGCCCGGAGCCCGAGAAACCGCCGCCTGCGCCTCCCTTAGCGCCCGGAGCCCGGGAAACCGCCGCCCGCGCCCCCTCTAGCGCCCGGAGCCCGGGAAACCGCCGCCCGCGCCGCCTCTAGCGCCCGGAGCCCGGGAAACCGCCGCCCGCGCCCCCTCTAGCGCCCGGAGCCCGAGAAACCGCCGCCTGCGCCTCCTCTAGCGCCGGGAGCCCGGGAAACCGCCGCCCGCGCCTCCCTTAGCGCCCGGAGCCCGGGAAACCGCCGCCCGCGCCTCCCTTAGCGCCCGGAGCCCGAGAAACCGCCGCCTGCTCCTCCTCTAGCGCCGGGAGCCCGACAAACCGCCGCCCGCGCCTCCCTTAGCGCCCGGAGCCCGGGAAACCGCCGCCCGCGCCTCCCTTAGCGCCCGGAGCCCGAGGAACCGCCGCCTGCGCCTCCCTTAGCGCCCGGAGCCCGAGGAACCGCCGCCTGCGCCTCCTCTAGCGCCGGGAGCCCGGGAAACCGCCGCCTGCGCCTCCCTTAGCGCCGGGAGCCCGAGGAACCGCCGCCTGCGCCTCCTCTAGCGCCCGGAGCAGCGCTCCCTGCCAGGCAGCCGCCTGCGCCTCTTCTAGCAGCTGGAGCCCGAGAAACCGCCGCCTCCGCCTCTTTTCTAGCACCCGGAGCCTTAGAAACTGCCGCCTCCGCCTTTTCTAGCACCCGGAGCCCAAGAAACAGCCTCTTCTAGCGCCGGGAGCCCGAGAAACCGCCGCCTCCGCCTCTTCTAGCGCCGGGAGCCCGAGAAACCGCCGCCTCCGCCTCTTCTAGCGCCGGGAGCCCGAGAAACTGCCACCTCCGCCTCTTCTAGCACCCGGATTGCACGCGCACGCACCCCAGATTGCACGCGCACCCCGGATTGCTCACCCAATCTGCATTGCACACTCAGCCTGACACACGCACCTCAGATTGCATGCTTAGCCTGCACACACACGCAACTGCATTGCACGCTCAGCCTGCACATGCACCCCGGATTGCACGCTCAACCTGCACATGCACCATGGATTGCACGCTCAGCCTGCACACGCACACGTACCTGCATTGCACACTCATCCTGACATACACACACACACATTGCCCACGTACCTGCGTTGCTCGCTCAGCCTAACACATGCACCCACATTGCACACACACCTGCATCACACGTTCAGCCTAACAGACACATCTGCATTGCATGCTTTGCCTGACGCACTCACACTGCACCCACATTGCACGCTCAGCCTGACACACACACATCTGCCTTGCACGCTCTGACAGACATCTGCATCGCACATGCACCTGCATCATACACTCAGTTTGACACACGCATCCCACATTGCACCCACATCACACATGCACGCTGACCTGCATACTCAGTCTGACACATGCACTAGCATCATATCCGCATTGCACCCACACACTGGATTGCACACTAATGCTGACCCACACCCCACATTGCACACTTAACCTAACACATATCCTGCATCACACACCCACATCGCACTCAGCCCGACACCACTCAGAGAAGGCACACACCCCACATCACACACACAGCCTGACATTCCCACCCCGCATCCCACACTCAACTCCACACACTGCGTCTAAGGTGACCAGACAGCAAGTGTGAAAAATCAGGCCAGGCTGAGGGGTAACAGGCGCATATATAAGACAAAAGCCCAAATATTGGGATTGTTCCTAAAAAATTGGGACATCTGGTCACCCTACCTGCATCTCACACTCAGCCCAACACTGCTCCACGGGGCCCAGTCCTCCCGACACACACACACTGCATCACACTCAGCCCAACACTGCTCCACATGACCCAGTCCTCCCGACACACACACATTGCATCACACTCAGCCCAACACTGCTCCACGGGGCCCAGTCCTCGCGACACACACACACACACTGCATCGCACTCAGCCCAACACTGCTCCACATGACCCAGTCCTCCCGACACACACACTTTGCATCACACTCAGCCCAACACTGCTCCATGGGGCCCAGTCCTCGCGACACACACACACACACACACACACACACACACACACACACTGCATCGCACTCAGCCCAACACTGCTCCACATGGCCCAATCCTCCCGACACACACACATTGCATCACACTCAGCCCAACACTGCTCCACGGGGCCCAGTCCTCCCGACACACACACACACACACTGCATCACACTCAGCCCAACACTGCTCCACATGACCCAGTCCTCCCGACACACACACACACACAATGCATCACACTCAGCCCAACACTGCTCCATGGGGCCCAGTCCTCATAGACTCATAGACTCATAGACTCTAGGACTGGAAGGGGCCTCGAGAGGTCATCGAGTCCAGTCCCCTGCCCTCAGGGCAGGACCAAATACCGTCTAGACCATCCCTGATAGACATTTATCTAACCTACTCTTAAATATCTCCAGCGATGGAGATTCCACAACTTCCCTAGGCAATCTATTCCAGTGTTTAACTACCCTGACAGTTAGGAACTTTTTCCTAACGTCCAACCTAAATCTCCCTTGCTGCAGTTTAAGCCCATTGCTTCTTGTTCTACCATTGGAGGCCAAGGTGAACAAGTTTTCTCCCTCCTCCTGATGACACCCTTTTAGATACCTGAAAACTGCTATCAGGTCCCCTCTCAGTCTTCTCTTTTCCAAACTAAACAAACCCAATTCCTTCAGCCTTCCTTCATAGGTCATGTTCTCAAGACCTTTAATCATTCTTGTTGCTCTTCTCTGGACCCTCTCCAATTTCTCCACATCTTTCTTGAAATGCGGTGCCCAGAACTGGACACAATACTCCAGTTGAGGCCTAACCAGCACAGAGTAAAGCGGAAGAATGACTTCTCGTGTCTTGTTTACAACACACCTGTTAATGCATCCCAGAATCATATTTGCTTTTTTTGCAACAGTATCACACTGTTCACTCATATTAAGCTTGTGGTCCACTATGACCCCTCGATCTCTTTCTGCCATACTCCTTCCTAGACAGTCTCTTCCCATTCTGTATGTGTGAAACTGATTGTTCCTTCCTAAGTGGAGCACTTTGCATTTATCTTTATTGAACTTCATCCTGTTTACCTCAGACCATTTCTCCAATTTGTCCAGATCATTTTGAATTTTGACCCTGTCCTCCAGAGCAGTTGCAATCCCTCCCAGTTTGGTATCGTCTGCAAACTTAATAAGCGTACTTTCTATGCCAACATCCAAATCGTTGATGAAGATATTGAACAGAACCGGTCCCAAAACAGACCCCTGCGGAACCCCACTTGTTAGACCTTTCCAGCAGGATTGGGAGCCATTAAGAACTACTCTCTGAGTACGGTTATCCAGCCAGTTATGCACCCACCTTATAGTAGCCCCATCTAAATTGTACTTTCCTAGCTTACCTCCCGACACACACATACACACAATGCATCACACTCATCCCAACACTGCTCCACATGGCCCCGTCCTCCCGACACACACACTGCATCACACTCAGCCCAACACTGCTCCACGGGGCCCAGTCCTCCCGACACACACACTGCATCACACTCAGAGCGACACTGTTCTGCATGGCCCAGTCCTCCCGACAAACACACACTGCATCACACTCAGCCCAACACTGCTCCTCATGGCCCAGTCCTCCCGACACACACACACAATGCATCACACTCAGCCCAACACTGCTCCATGGGGCCCAGTCCTCCCGACACACACATACACACATTGCATCACACTCATCCCAACACTGCTCCATATGGCCCCGTCCTCCCGACACACACACTGCATCACACTCAGCCCAACACTGCTCCACATGGCCTAGACCTCCCGACACACACACTGCATCACACTCAGCCCAACAGTGCTCCACGGGGCCCAGTCCTCCCGACACACACACTGCATCACACTCAGAGCAACACTGTTCTGCATGGCCCAGTCCTCCCGACACACACACACACTGCATCACACTCAGCCCAACACTGCTCCACATTGCCCAGTCCTCCCGACACACACACTGCATCACACTCAGCCCAACACTGCTCCACATGGCCTAGACCTCCCGACACACACACACACTGCATCACACTCAGAGCAACACTGCTCCACATGGCCCAGTCCTCCCGACACACACACACTGCATCACACTCAGAGCAACACTGCTCCGCATGGCCCAGTCATCCCGACACACACACACTGCATCACACTCAGCCCAACACTGCTCCACATGGCTCAGTCCTCCCGACACACACACACACTCCATCACACTCAGCCCAACACTGCTCCACGGGGCCCAGTCCTCCCAACACACACACTGCATCACACTTAGCCCAACGCTGCTCCACGGGGCCCAGTCCTCCCGACACACACACACTGCATCACACTCAGCCCAACACTGCTCCACGGGGCCCAGTCCTCCTCTCACACACACACACACACACACACACACACACACACACACACACACACACACACTCAGCCCAATATACCCAGAGCCTCCTCCATGGCCCACATGTTCACCAGCACCCCACACAGACGCAGATGAGCCCTGGGCAGCCCTCTCTTTGCCAGCTGGTGGGAGAGGTAGAGGGAGGGGATGGAGGCGCTGTCCCGCCCCGCCTCGCCCAGGGTTACTCTGAGCTGGACCAGGAGGCAGGGAAGGAGCTGGCCTGCGGTGGAGGTCTTCCTGCAGCGGCTCCAAAAGAAGGGAGCAGAGGCTGTCACTGGATGCCTTAGTGACCCGCAGAACCAGTGTAGCAGACAAACTGGACCAACACAAAAAGCAACCCCCCCTCCGCTTCTCCCCCACACGCCAGGCTGGGCCGCAGTGTGTCTCCTTCCTTCCCTCCCAGGCTGGGGAGCTGGGGGCTGCAATGTCTTCCCCCTGCTCCCTCCCCCAGCCAGGGGCACTGGGGCCGTGGTGTGTCTCCCCTCCCTTAGCCTGGGGCCTGGTGCCTTCCTGCCTTCCTGGTTTCTTTCCAGCTGCCTCAGCTGACACTGTGAGTTTTCCCCTTTATGAAAATTCTTGTGTCTGTCTCCTCAATTGAATTGCAGAGACAAGATTCCCCACCCTCACTCCAGACACTGCAGGGGCTCTGGTGGGCACACTGGGGTGAAATCTGATGTTGACATCCGCTAGACCCCCCTCACCTCCAGCAAGGAGAGATTGTCTTACGCTTTTAGCTAAACATTTGGGGAAAAAACGGAAATGCAACAGTTGCATCAAAAGACACTTTGTGGGGGTGTCCGACTAGCGTAGGTCTTTGCATTGTACGGAATTGTCTGTGTCGGTCCGGCCAGTGTGTGCGGGGGTGTGTGATGTCATATGTAGCTTTGCGGGGGGGTGTGGACATGCACACCTCATCCAAATACGACGCAAAAATGTCTTTTCCCTATGGAATGTATTAGACGCTAAGAGGTGATTATTGTCTGATCGGGACTGCACATATCATGTGGTTTTTTTTACCAAAGTGAATCCATTCTTTAAAAAAAATTTAAAAAAATATGAGATTTAAGGAAAGTGTATTAGATTTGCTATGTTGGATATAAAGTGTTTATGGCAAATACAGTATTTGAACTCGTCCGGGTGGTCAGCGAGGACATTCTCCTCAAGCGACAGTGGGAGTTTGGTTTGTTTCTCTGATCAGTTCTGAGTTTTAATGGCTGTTGAAGGTAAATAACTAGCGTTTATAACCGTTTCGTGCTGTTTGTAAGAGGATTTAATAGTATTTCATAATTTTAATAGATATTTTTCAATCTTTGTGTAACATAAATGTATTTTTTTTGCATTACATATTTTTTGGGATATTATTTCAATGGAGCTTTTAAAAAACCAACCGACCCACCCCAGATTGCGCAGTGGCTCACTTTGTGTGTGTGAGAGTCCGGAGGGCCGTGACTGCCAGCCAGGGGTCTGTGTCCGTGACGTCCGGGCCTGGAGGGCTCGGGGCAAGTGGCTGGGACGTGTTGTCTGTTTTGCCAAGTGTCACTGCAGTTTTTATTAGAGAATAGTACTGATGCTGACGATCCTGTTGAGATTTTTATTTCTATTTTCCCACTGTTGCTGGATGCTGCAGCTGTTCCCCAGAAGGAATCACTCAAGTACTAAACAGTTTGATGGATTATTGTGAAGGCCGTTGGTGTGTCTGGTCTTTTGGTGCTGGTTGCAGGTGGGGAGCAGGTGAGGAGCAAGGAAGATGGAGCTAGATTTGGGCCTCCCGCCGGGCAGGAGCTGCCCTGGCTTGTTCTGCTGCCAGTGGATCCCAGCAACCGCCCCAGCCTTTTGGGGACCTACCAGGGGGTCTCTGGGCAGCCGGGGTGCTTGGAGCCCTCAGTCTAGGCAGAGCCCCTGGAGGAAACAGTCTGGCCGGGCTGTAGCATATCATGGGGTTCAAACTACTGGCAACCCCCACGGGAAAATCTAAGGTGCTGATAGAACTGAGGGCTGGCCTGTCCCCAGTGCGCGCGGCCCCGAGACGTCGTTTTCTGCCACTGGGGGATTTTGTATTCGAGACGCTCGCTGAGGCTCCCCCGTAACTTAGTACGCGGTACGGGGCCCTGCTGCCGAGCTGTCGCTGGGGCCTTTCCCTGTAGGCGCCTGCGTGAATCCTGCCCCGTTCAGCAGAGATTATGGGCTGTCAGCGGCCCCTGTGTTTGGGCTCTCGGCTCCGACATCACCCGCTGAGCCGCGTGCTCGGCGCTGACTGGACAGAGCCAGCAGAGAGCCAGGCGCTGCTGGGCCACAGAGGCTGAACACACAGCTACTGAGTCATGCAGGGTGCCTGGGGGCGCTGGGGAACGTGGAGATGGGGAGCTAGCTTTTCAAGGGGACGGTGAGGGCCCTGGGGCAGCCTGGGGAGCTGGGCGAGCTAAGGGGTGTGACCCCCTGGCGGGGGAGGGGTAAGGCGTGGGAACCAGGACTAAAGAGGTGTCATGAGGGCCACTGAGAAAGGCCATTTGGGCTGGATCTCGGGCGAGCCCTGCACCCCGCTCTGCAGGCCCTGCAATCCCTTCCTGAACCCCCACAGCTCGAGGACGAGACTCTGCTGCCATCCAGTGGCTGCTGCATTAACTGTGCTGCAGGCCATGGGGAGGCCGCTCCGGAGACCCCCAGGCGGGAGGGGAGGCAGCTGGCCTGCGGATAGCAGCCGGGGGAGCAGTGTGGGGGGCATGTGAGTGACCAGAGCGACCAGCCCTGGAGAGCTGAGAGCACTCTGGGCATCAGCCTGACCCGCCAGGGTGGGGGTGCTTGGGTCTGACCCCTCAACAGGGCTTCTGCTCCCCGCACCCTGGCTTGTGGGGCTGCAGACCCCAAATGCAGAGGCTAGGGACCCTGGGAATGTTGGGCCTCCGGCATGATTCCCCTCCAGTGCATCTGTATGAAAAGGCATCCGCCATGCGGTGGGACCTCTCCTCTACAGTGTGCTTGAGCTCAAACATATGAGTGCAGTGTTCCCGCAGGCTCCTGCCCCACTACCGGACTGGTAGGGCTCCCCAACCCTGCACTGCAGGCAATGCCATGATTGTGTTGGGCCCCCAGGGACCCTTAACTCTGCCCCCTTGGGCCCAGCTAGACTGTGCACCATGGTACCCGAGCAGCGGGGTGTCACCAGGCGTCCGGCAGGGGGCACAGGGGCTTTGTGCTCCCCATGGCCACCCTCCTCACCCATCTCACCAACCTGCACAGAGCGTCTACCCGGCTCTTCATCCCACACCGAGCGTCCACTCATCCCTCCATCCATCCCACGCTGAGCGTCCACCCATCCCTCCATCCCATACAGAGCATCTACCCATCCCTCCATCCCATACAGAGCATCTACCCATCCCTCCATCCTACACAGAGCATCCCTCCAGCCCACACTGAGCATCTGCCCATCCCTCCATCCCACACAGAGCATCCATCCATCCCTCCATCCACCCCACACTGAGCGTCCACCCATCCCTCCATCCCGCACAGAGGGTCCATTCAGCCCTGCTCCATCCCATATAGAGCATCCATCCATCTCTCCATCCCACACAGAGCATCTACCCATCCCTTCATCCTGAACAGAGCATCCACCCATCCCTCCATCCATTCCACACTGAGCATCTAGCTGGCCCTCCATCCCATACAGAGCATCCATCCATCCCTCCAGCCCACACAGAGCATCCCTCCATCCCATGCAGAGCATCTACCCATCCCTCCAGCCTGCACAGAGCATCTACCCATCCCTCCATCCCATACAGAGCGTCCACCTGGCCCTGCCTCCATCCCATATAGAGCATCCACCCGGCCCTCCATCCCACACAGAGCATCCATCCATCCCTCCATGCCGCACAGAGGGTCCACCCATCCCTCCATCCATCCCTCCATCCATCCCACACTGAGCGTCCACCCATCCCTCCATCCCATACAGAGCGTCCACCCATCCCTCCATCCTACACAGAGCATCCCTCCATCCCTCCATCCCACACAGAGCGTCTACCCATCGCTCCAGCCCACAGAGCATCCACCCATCCCTCCATCCCACACAGAGCATCCATCCATCCCTCCATCCACCCCACACTGAGCGTCCACCCATCCCTCCATCCCGCACAGAGGGTCCACCCATCCCTCCATCCCATACAGAGCGTCCATTCAGCCCTGCTCCATCCCATATAGAGCATCCATCCATCTCTCCATCCCACACAGAGCATCTACCCATCCCTTCATCCTGAACAGAGCATCCACCCATCCCTCCATCCATTCCACACTGAGCATCTAGCTGGCCCTCCATCCCATACAGAGCATCCACTCATCCCTCCAGCCTGCACAGAGCCTCTACTTGGCCCTCCATCCATCCCACACTGAGCATCCACCCATCCCTCCAGCCCACACAGAGCATCTACCCATCCCTCCAGCCCACACAGAGCATCTACCCATCCCTCCATCCCACACAGAGCATCCACTCATCCCTCCATCCCACACAGAGCATCCATCCATCCCTCCAGCCCGCATAGAGCGTCCATCCATCCCTCCATCCATCCCACGCTGAGCATCCACCTATCCATTCTGCACAGAGCATCCATCCATCCACCCATCCCACACGGAGCGTCTGACTGTCCATCCCCCCAAGCACATCCCTTTTCTCTTCCCTCCCTCCCTCCATCTTTCCCTCACTCCACTCCAGACAGCGCATCGTGCCCCAGCTCCCTCCCATTCCTGCCCCACCACTCAGTGGATGAGCCCCTCCCAAGCAGCTATTTCAACCACAACACTCCCAACTCTCACCCCTGTGGGTGCCGGTTGGGGGGGGCAGGGATCTGGGGGGTGGGGCAGTGTGTGTGGAGGGATGGGGTGAGTGTGGGAGCCTGGGCCACTGTACAGGGTGGCTGTGTGACGTTATTGACATAACCTGTGACCGTATAGATCATTGTTGCAACCACTGTTATTTATTTGCAGCAAATCTTGTATAAAAGGAGTCAAATAGGGTGTCTAAGACCTGGTTCTGGTTGGCTGGCTAAGGCTATGCTGTCTAGGTGCATGCAGCATTTTTGTATTTCAAGTTATGAATATTGGCTCTATCCTGTCTGTATTTCAAACTTGTGCTCTGCTTCTGGGTGACACCCCAGACAAGTTGGTGTTGGCTCTGCCTAGCCTGCTTGATGGCCCATTAAGGACCATCAGCTACACAAATGACCCATTGAGAGGAGGCAGCTACGCCTTGTAACTCAGCAAGGCAGGGACCTGCCCATGGACAGAACGCTTAACGTTTTCTTCATGCCATGTGTTGGACAGCTTGTCTTTGGGACAAAGAAAGCAAAGACCACATGACAAGAGACCACAAAAGCCTGCTGCAGCTCCTCCATTTTGTCTCCAGTCCTGCTTCTTGCCTCTGGAGGGACTTTGCTACAAACTGAAGCTCTGAACCAAGGACTGTTGATCCATCCCAGCGGGGGATGTTCTCCAGAGACTTGATTTGAACCTGCAGTTTAGTCCATCACTGCTACAAACCTGAACCAAGAACTTTGCCATTACTGGATGTAATTGATTCCATTTAACCAATTCTAGCTCTCACCTCTACCTTTTTCCTTTTATGAATAAACCTTTAGATTTTAGATTCTAAAGGATTGGCAACAGCGTGATTTGTGGGTAAGATCTGATTTGTCTGTTGACCTGGGTCTGGGGCTTGGTCCTTTGGGATCAGGAGAACTGTTTTCTTTTACTGGGGTGTTGGTTTTCATAACCATTCATCCCAGGACGGGTGGCACTGGCAGACTGGAGTGTCTGAGGGAGTCGCTTGTGACTTGTGGTTAGGCAGTGGGGTGAGACGAACTCCCCTCCCTCGGGCTGGTTTGGTTTCCTGGGTGTGCAAAGGAGCCCAGCGCGGGCTGTGGCTGCCCGGCTCTCAGCAATGTGTCCCCTGGGAACCAGGTTCCTTACAGGCTGGGGGGGGGGGGGGGGAGCTCCCAGGGCTCCGCAGCAGGGGTGTGTGTGGGGGGTGTGGAGCCCTGCTCCTTGCAGCGCGGGCGGGGGGGGTGCAGGTCCCACGCGAGCGTGCGCCGGGCCGGGCAGCAGCGCTGGAGACCGGCGGGCCGGGTGCAAGACCTGGGGTGCCGCCACGTGCACCCCGCCCCGGGACACGTGTCAGTCCCATGCGCCCCGGCACCTGATGGGAGCGCCACAAGCCGCAGTGACGTCACCGCGCCTGGGCCGCGCCTCCCGCCTGTCCGCACCATGCCAGCCTGGCCGGCCGGACTACAGCTCCCGGCATGCAATGCTGCCCGCCCGCGCCTCCCGCCGGAGCAGAGCATGCCGGGAGCTGTAGTCTCCGCCGCTCTCTGAACGAGCAGGGGCCGCCCAGTGACGGTCTCCCGGGGCTAGTGCCTGGGCTGGGCTGTGCCCCCGCTGCCCGCCTGGGCCTGGGGATCCGCCCTTGGCCCCGCCCCCGCCGGGCCCTGGGGCCCCGCCCCCGCCCGTGGCCCCTCCCCATCCCGGCCCTGGGGATCCGCCCCCGCCCGGCTCTGGGGGCTCTGCCCATTGCCCCGCGACGGCCCTGGGGCCACGCCCCCGCCCATGGCCCCGCCCCTCCTTGCCCTGGGGCCACGCCCCGCCAATGGCCCCGCCCCCGCCCGTGGCCCCTCCCCATCCCGGCCCTGGGGATCCGCCCCCGCCCTTGGCCCCGCCCCCTCCCGGCCCTGGAGATCCGCCCCCACGCATGGCCCCGCCCCCGCCCGGCTCTGGGGGCCCCGCCCCCGCCCTTGGCCCCGCCCCCCGGCTCTGGGGGCTCCGCCCATTGCTCCGCGACGGCCCCTGGGGCCACGCCCCGCCGATGGCCCCGCCCCGGTCCGGCGCTGGGGGCACCTATTGACCCGCGCCGGGTCCTGGGGCCCCGCCCGTTGCTCTTCCCCGCCCGGCCCTGGGGGCCCCCATGGCCGCGCCCCATGGCGGAGCGTCCGCCGGGCTGTCTGAGGGCCGGGGAAAGGGGCTCCCAGGGGAAACCCGGGCTCCGTCCCCATCTCCGCCAGGGACTCCTGACTGGCCCGGGCTGGTCACTGCCCCTCCGTGCCTCAGTTTCCCCCCGTCCCTGGGGATCAGACTCCTTGTGGCGGGAGCGGGGCTCCGGAGGGCTCAACGTGCTTTCCGGCCTCGGCGGCTCCCGAATGGAAGCTGCTGGAGCACAGTCCCTGCCTGGCCCTCCCCAGGCTGTATGGGGCGGGGGGGTGCGCGCCTGTGGGGGGTGCGTGTGCACGCGGAGCCCCTGCTGTTTGCCAAGCGAAATGTCATTTGCAAGTGATGCGAGTCGCCCCCACCCCATGTCTGTAAGATAGTCAGGCCATCAAGTGGAATTTGATTAATATGCAAATGGCCGAGGGGCGAGGGAGAGTGGGAGTAATTAATCACCAGTTAAAAGAAATTAATACCAACAGCAGAGGTTGTCAGGAAACAGCAGCAGAGTTAATCAGCCAGAAAATTGGAGGAGGAAAGAGATGCGCGAGTGAAGGGGGGGGACAGGCTGGGGATGAAGCTGTCAGATCCCTCCGGGCGGATCAGATACCCCGGGGATGGGCACGGCGCAGCCACCTGACGACAGGAGACAAAAGGCTATAAGCCGAGATCAGGGAGGTGGGTGAGGGGGGACAGACAGGTAAATGGGAGTATGTGGGTGTCTGGGGCTAGAGAGCTGGGTGTATGGACTGCATGCAGATAGAAGGGTATGTGGGGATACATGGATGTATGGGGGGTGTAGGGACAGGTGGGTGTATGGGGACAGAGGGGTGTATGTGGGGGGTGTAGGGATAGAGGGGTGTGTGTAGGGATTGAGGGGTGTGTGAGGACAGAGGCTATATGTGGGGGTGTAGGGATAGAGGGGTGTGTGGGGAGAGACAGGTGTCTGTGGGAGGTGTAGGGATAGAGGGGTGTGTGGGGAGAGACGGGTGTCTGTGGGAGGTGTAGGGATAGAGGGGTATATGAGCGGTGTATTAGGGATCTGTAGGGACAGAGGAGTGTATGAGGGGGGTGTGGGGACATGGGTGTATTAGGGGCATAGGGATAGAGGGGTATATGAGAAATGTAGGGACTGGGGTGTGTGGGGATTGAGGGATGTAGGGATAAAAGGGTGTATGAGGGGTGTGTGGGGACAGAGGGGTGTAGGAATAGAGGGCTGTATGAGGGATGTAGGGACTAAGGAGTATGCGGGGACAGAGGGGTGTGTGAGGACAGAGGGGTGTAGGGATAGAGGGCTGTATGAGGGATGTAGGGACAGAGGGGTGTAGGAATAGAGGGATGTAGGGACTAAGGGGTATGTGGGGACAGAGGGGTGGAGGGATGTAGGGACTAAGGGGTGTGTGGGGACAGAGGGATGTATGAGGAAGGGGTGCAGGGGGAGCACAGATGGGGCGATGGCAGAAGGAGAGAATGAAGGAACGGGCAGAGAGGAAACACTGGGCTGGGGCGTTTCTCACCCACTCTGACCCTGAAGAGGCCTCAGCCGATCCTGCCAGGCTCCCCAGGCTCCGATCTGTGTGGGTCGGTTTGGGCCTCCCGGCAAGGGGCCCTCACTGGCACTGGGATCCTAGCTCAGCCCATCAGCCTCTGTCCCCTAGGGGCACTGCTCAGGCCAGAGGGGATCTGGCACTTTATGGGCGCTGGGAGTCTGCTGTGGAATTCTCCTCGCTGTGATTCCTTGGGGGTGCTAAGGAGGGCCCCACCCCACCATTCAGAAGGGTGGGATGATGTCCTCAAATGCAGCGAAGGGAGGGGTTTGGGGCATAGAGTAGCTTCCAGGGGGAGGGATAGCTTAGGGGTTTGAGTGTTGGCCTGCTAAGCCCAGGGTTGTGAGTTCAGTCCTTGAGGGGGCTACTTAGGGATTGGGGCAAAAAAAAAAAAAAAAAAAAGTTGATCCTGCTAGTGAAGGAATGGGGGCTGGACTCAATGATCTTTCAAGGTCCCTTCCAGCTCTAGGAGATTGGTATATCTCTGATTATATATAAAAAATTCACTATGCAGCTTGGTGGATGGCTAGTTCTGGGGGATGGATGGTTGGTGTGATGCTGCAGGCTGTCATGGAGTCACTGGGCAATGCTCTGGAACTGCTCCCCACCAAGCCAGGCAGGACTTTGGGGAGCCTCCTCTCCCTTGGAGCAGACTTGTTCAGGGCAAGAAGCTCACACAGCTTCACCTCCTGGGTTTCTCCTTGGAGCATTCAGCATCCTCTGTCTACTTCCCAAAATGAGCCCACCCAGGCAGGGTCCTGGGGAAGCCACAGGGTCCTGCACCCCCACTTTGCAGTCAGACGTGACTCTCAGCCAGCCAGTAACACAGAGATTTATTTGATGGCGGGAACAGGGTCTAAAACAGAGCTTGTAGATACAGCAAACCAGACCCCTCGGCCGGGTCCATTCTGGGGGGCAGTGAGCCAGACCCCCATGTCTGCACTTCACTCCTCGTCCCCAGTCAGCTCCAAACCTCCTCCTCTGCTCAGCTCCTTTCCCAGGCCAGGAGGTCACCTGATCTCTCTGTCTCCAACACCTTCAGCTGGCACCTTTGCAGAGGGGGGCCCAGGCCATCAGTTGCTAGGAGACAGAGTGCCAGGCATTTAGGTGCACTGGCCCTTTGCTCTGCAGCAATCACACACCCTTATCCCACCATCTAGATATTAAGAACTGCCTAGGGGACACTGAGGCACCAGCGCAGTATTCAGAGAAAACATTAAGAACGTTCCCAGTTTGCCACACAGGCCAGTTACCAGCTCATGCCAAGGTCCCCATGTCTCAGCTGAGCAGTGACAGATATCGGGCTGTCTGGTGTTACAATGGGCAGGAGGGTTCGGAGTATGTGGTTGGCGTTCAGCCTGTACTGAATGCTGGTGAGCTGCTGCCGGCATGAATCTCACTTGGAACGCCTGTCTCCCGCACTGTGTGCTGTTCTGAAGCCTCTGGAGCTCACCAGGCAGGGGAGAGACAGTAACTGGTGGGGAGAACTGGTCTCCAGCAGAAGCTGTTCCGTGCTGCCCAACAGGGAAGGCCCAGCGACACCACACGGACCCTTGTGGGAGTTGTGTGCCCACAACTAGAGAACAAAATACTTCCCTCCCCTGCAAATGGACTCCTGCCCTCCGTTGAGCTTGCAGCTCTGAGCTTGTGGTTGGAGGGGGTTAATCTAAGCATCTCTGCTTGGACTCTGGGGGCAAGGTTTTCTAGGCATAAGCAAGGGGTCCCTGTGACACTACCTGCCATACTCATCATAGTAATATTATGATGTGATTATGGCATAATTATGATGGGTTTTGTACAAAGTGGGTCATGTCAGGCGTCATTGGAAAAGTTATGATTTGCTGGATGTGATTATCTCATTTGTGTGCACGGATCATTTTTGCATCCGAAGTTATGGATATTGCCTGTGTATCTGTGTTTCACATGTAATCACACCTGGGTAACGCCCACTAGGGAAAATGCTTCCAGTCTAGATGGCGGGTGGGGAAGGGTCTGTTCAGGGGAATGAGCCACCAGAGAAAACGAGTCCTTAGGAGACGCTTACCCCCCACGCCCCCAGGTAGCTGTCCTGAGAACGCTCCAGGCAGCCGGGAAGGAATGGCTGCTCTGCCTCTGCAAGGCCAGGGGGCCAGGCCACATGACGCTGGACTCCACTTTGGGTACCTGTATTCTCCCACAAGATGGGCTGGGAGCTGGTTTTGGAACAAAGGGTCCGGCCCTGTGCTAAAGCTGTGTAAGGCTGGGAGTGACATCGTCGCTTGTTCTTCGGTCCCCACAACTGAACACCTGAGAGGGCTTGGACTGGGGGTGGGGAGCCCAAGCTGCAAAGCCGGTGCAGCTTGTGTTGTGCCTTGAGAGCCTGCAGCCTGCTTGTCTCATGAGCCAGGGTGAGAGATTGTTACTTCACATCCTAACCTGATGTGTTAAGCTTAGTTTGCGTTTTGTGTATTCATAGACTCATAGACTCATAGACTCTAGGACTGGAAGGGACCTCGAGAGGTCATCGAGTCCAGTCCCCTGCCCTCATGGCAGGACCAAATACTGTCTAGACCATCCCTGATAGACATTTATCTAACCTACTCTTAAATATCTCCAGCGATGGAGATTCCACAACTTCCCTAGGCAATCTATTCCAGTGTTTAACTACCCTGACAGTTAGGAACTTTTTCCTAATGTCCAACCTAAATCTCCCTTGCTGCAGTTTAAGCCCATTGCTTCTTGTTCTGTCATTGGAGGCTAAGGTGAACAAGTTTTCTCCCTCCTCCTGATGACACCCTTTTAGATACCTGAGAACTGCTATCATGTCCCCTCTCAGTCTTCTCTTTTCCAAACTAAACAAACCCAATTCCTTCAGCCTTCCTTCATAGGTCATGTTCTCAAGACCTTTAATCATTCTTGTTGCTCTTCTCTGGATTCTCTCCAATTTCTCCACATCTTTCTTGAAATGCGGTGCCCAGAACTGGACACAATACTCCAGCTGAGGCCTAACCAGCGCAGAGTAAAGCGGAAGAATGACTTCTCGTGCCTTGTTTACAACACACCTGTTAATGCATCCCAGAATCACGTTTGCTTTTTTTTGCAACAGTATCACACTGTTGACTCAGATTTAGCTTGTGGTCCACTATGACCCCTAGATCTCTTTCTGCCATACTCCTTCCCAGACAGTCTCCTCCCATTCCCATGTGTGAAACTGATTGTTCCTTCCTAAGTGGAGCACTTTGCATTTGTCTTTATTGAACTTCATCCTGTTTACCTCAGACCATTTCTCCAATTTGTCCAGATCATTTTGAATTTTGACCCTGTCCTCCAAAGCAGTTGCAATCCCTCCCAGTTTGGTATCGTCTGCAAACTTAATAAGTGTACTTTCTATGCCAACATCTAAATCGTTGATGAAGATATTGAACAGAGCCGGTCCTAAAACAGACCCCTGCGGAACCCCACTAGTTATACCTTTCCAGCAGGATTGGGAACCATTAATAACTACTCTCTGAGTACGGTTATCCAGCCAGTTATGCACCCACCTTATAGTAGCCCCATCTAAATTGTACTTTCCTAGTTTATCTATAAGGATATCATGCGAGACCGTATCAAATGCCTTACTAAAGTCTAGGTATATCACATCCACCACTTCTCCCTTATCCACAAGGCTCGTTATCCTATCAAAGAATGCTATCAGATTAGTTTGACACGATTTGTTCTTTACAAATCCATGCTGGCTATTCCCTATCACCTTACCACCTTCCAAGTGTTTGCAGATGATTTCTTTAATTACCTGCTCCATTATCTTTCCTGGCACAGAAGTTAAACTAACTGGTCTGGGTAATTTGCTGGGTAATCTGCTTTAATCTGTTTGCTTTCCCTTCTCATCATCTAGAACCTGTCTCTTGCACTTAATAAACTTCTGATTTAGTTGAGGCTGGTCCTGCTCTGAGCAGGGAGTTGGACTAGACACCTCCTGGGGTCCCTTCCCACCCTGAGGTTCTGTGATTCTTGTTTTGCTTTCTCTAGAACCAGGGAGCTTTTCACTGAAGTGCCTGTAGAAAATCTCAGCTTGGTTTAACAGGGGGATTGTGCATCGAGGGGAGGGTGAACATGATGAGCTGACATTGTACAGATCCCTGCACAGGGCAAGATGGTACAATTTTGGGTTTATACTGGGGGGCGGGAGGGCAGGGAGCCTGGGGAGCTGGGAGATTGGCTGGTGTCTGCTGGGCGCACTCAGGTAGCCCAGTTTGGGTGAGTGGCGCCAGGCGCTGTCGTTTTGGGTAAGAACAGGGCCTGGGCAAGGCTAGCTGTGGCCCCAACCCAGTTGTGTGTCTTGGAGGGGCACAGAGGTTTCTCACGGCTCCCAGACTGCACCCCAGGGTGACAATCCGTCACAATCTCCAGTGCTTAGCTGAGCCAGCCCTAAAGGGCACACAGAGGTTGCTGATTACAGACACTTCTGTTATCTTATTGTGACCCATTTGTGTGTTGATGTTCACCTGCTTTAGCCTTGTAAATAACTCTCCAGTTTCCTCTTCCTAGTAATGAATCTGTATCTGGTTTATTACGGGACTGGCTACCAGCCTTGTCTCTGGGGTGCAATCGACCTGGGGGACGTGACTGGTCCTTTGGGACTGGGAGTCACCTGAGTGTTGCTGTGAGTCTTGGTGGAAGGGACCAGCTGTCCCACAGGCAGGCTCAGCTGGGCAGCCAGGCAGACCAGGCAGCCAGGCAGACCTGCGGCTCCAGGGTCAGGCTGTTACGGGGCCTGAGGAGTTTACGCTTGATAACTGATTGGTGAAATCTGAGCACAGAACTCACAGCCAATGTGGAGTTTGTGCGCTGGTTCCCAACAGCCTGTCCTGAGGTTGGTTCTCACATCTTTAGTCACTTGAAGTCTGCCGTGTGGGAGAGTCTATGGGCGTGGATGTAGTGGTGTGTGGATGTGGGGTTGGGTGGGTGTGGTTCCAGGCTGGTTGTGGGGATGTGTGTGGGGATGTAGTTCTGGAACGTTGGATGTATGTTATTGTGGGGGTGTGACTGGTTGTGGGTTTGGGGGCATGTGGGTGTGATTGGTTGGGTATAGTTGGTTGTGGAGGGTTATGATTGGGCATGGGTGTGGCTGGTTGTGAGTGTGTATGTAGGTGTGGCTAGGTGGTGGTGGATGTGATTGAGGAATCAGGGTTAGTTATAAGTGTAGTTGTGGATGGTGGATGGGAGTGGTTGATTGGTGGGTGTGGTTGTAGGCTCAGAGTTGGTTGTATATGTGGTTGGTTAAGTGTGGTTGTGTGTGAGTGGGTGTGGTTCATGGTGAGTGTGCTTGTGGGGTCAGGGTTGGTTGTAAGTGTGCTGGTGGGTATGGTTGGCTGGTGGTGGGTGTAGTTGTGGGGTCCGGATTGGTCATAAGTGTGGTTGTTTGGGTGTTGTGGTAGGTATGGGTAGACGAGTGTGGTTGGTTGGTGGTGGGTATGGTTGTGGGATCAGGGTTGGTTGTGCGTGTGGTTGGTTGGGTGTGATGGTGGGTGTGGGTAGGTGAGTGTGGTTGGTTGATGGTGAGTGTGGGGTCTGGGATGGTTGTGGATGTGGTTGGTTGGGTGTGGGTAGGTGGGTGTGGTTGGTTGGTGGTGTGTGTGGTTGTGGGCTCAGTGTTGGTTGTGGGTGTACTGGTGGGTGTTGTTAGTTGGTAGTGGGGATGGTTGTGGCCTCAGGGTTGTTGTGGGTGTGGCTGGTTGGGTGTGCTGGTGGGTGTGGGTAGGTGGGTCTGGTTGGTTGTTGGTGGGTGTGGTTGCGGGGTTTGGATTGGTTCTAGGTGTGGTTGGTTGGATGTGCTGGTGACTGTGGTTGGTGGGTGTGGTTGCAGGGTCAGGGTTGGTTCTAGGTGTGACCGTGGTTGGTGGGTGTGGTTGCGGGGTCAGGGTTGGTTGTAGATGTGACTGTGGTTGGTGGGTGTGGTTGCGGGGTCAGGGTTGGTTGTAGATGTGACTGTGGTTGGTGGGTGTGGTTGCGGGGTTTGGATTGGTTCTAGGTGTGGTTGGTTGGATGTGCTGGTGACTGTGGTTGGTGGGTGTGGTTGCAGGGTCAGGGTTGGTTCTAGGTGTGACCGTGGTTGGTGGGTGTGGTTGCAGAGTCAGGGTTGGTTCTAGGTGTGACCGTGGTTTTGGACTCCCTGTCCCGCTCTGGATCTCTCACCTTGGCAGGGTGAAAGTAAGCTGGTACGGTCTGGTACAGCATACCGGCAAGAGCCAGTAGGCCATGCTGGACCGCACTGGCCTCCACGGCCGGGATTAAAAAGGCTCGGAGCTCCCTGCTGCTGCGGAGAGCCCAGAGCCCTTTAAATCCCCCCCGCAGATCCGGCCACCGGGCTGGGGCCAGGATTTAAAGGGCTTGGACCTCCACGGCAGCCGGAGCACCGGGCCCTTTAATGTGCCCGTTAGCCTGGGTTGATTTAAAGGCCCTGGGGCTCCCAGCCACAGCCGGTGCCCCAGGGCCTTTAAATCTTGAGGCCCCGCCTCTTCTGGTTGAGGCCACGCCCCCCGGACTCCGGCAGCACTGGTAAGTCCTGTAAGTTACTTTCACCCCTGCACCTTGGCCCTGCAGTGCCCACTCCTGGCCCCAAATCTCAGGCTTTGTTTGCTGACTGGACCCTTCCTGGCTGGGCCCAGGCTACACGGGCTCCCTTGCGTTGGCATTTCCTACCTGTGGAGGGGTTGAGTTTGCCCCACCTCTCCCCAAGGTGGCTCTATCCCCCCCCATTGGGGCGGAGAGGGGCCTGGGCTCTGCCTCGACAGACAGGGCCAGATCCTGCCCTCACACCTGGTAATACGCCCTGTGACATTATTGATATAAACTGGGAACATATAGAACATGGGTTGCAACCAAGGTCCTGTAGTGGCACCAGATCTTATGTAAAGGGGGTCATATAAGGTGTCTAAGACCAGGTTACGGGTTACTGGTTATGATTACGCTGTCTGTATGTCTGTATCATTATGTAGTTGAAGTTATAAGTATTGGCTCTATACTGTCTGTATTTCAAATTGATGCTGTAGTTCTGGGCAACACCCCAGACAAGTTGGTGTTAGCTCTGCCTAGCCTGCTTGATGGCCCCTTAAGGACCATCAGCTACACAATTGACCCATTGAGAGGAGGCAGATACGCCTTGTAACTCAGCAAAGTGCAGGGACTTGCCCATGTGACTCCAAACTCCATTTTGCTGTAATTTTCCACAGTAAGAACAAAGAAGTGTTCTTACACCTGGAAGTGCCTATATAAGGCTGATGCCTCATCTCCATCTTGTCTTCAATCCTGCTTCTTACCTCTGGAGGGACTTTGCTACAAGCTGAAGCTCCACACAAGGGACTGAATGACCCATCCCAGCGGGGGATGTTCTCCAGAGACTTGATTTGAACCTGCAGTTTACTCCATCACTGCTACAAGCCTGAACTAAGAACTTTGCCATTACTGGATGGAATTGATTCCATTTAACCAATTCTAGCTCTCACCTCTACCTTTTTCCTTTTATGAATAAACCTGTAGATTTTAGATTCTAAAGGATTGGCAACAGCGTGATTTGTGGGTAAGATCTGATGTGTATATTGACCTGAGTCTGGGGCTTGGTCCTTTGGGATCGAGAGAACCTTTTCTTTTACTGGGGTGTTGGTTTTCATAACCTGTCATCCCCAGGACGAGTGGGACTGGTGATGATACTGGGAGACTGGAGTGTCTAAGGAAATTGCTTGTGTGACTTGTGGTTAGCCAGTGGAGTGAAACCGAAGTCCTTTTTGTCTGGCTGGTTTGGTTTGCCTTAGAGGTGGAGAAACCCCAGCCTATGGCTGTGACTGCCCTGTTTGAGCAATTGGTCCTGAATTGGCACTCTCAGTTGGGTCCTGCCAGAACCGCATTGTCACAGCCCCTTTGCTTCAGTGCATGCGGTGAGACACTTAGTGTTGTCGCCCCCAGCACCACAGCCCCATCCTGCCACCTCCCTGCCGGCCGGAGGAAGCTGTCCTGGCTGTGCGCAAGGCAACGCTGTTCCCGTGGGGGGCAGTGCTCACAGAGCCCGGTGCCAGGGATCAGTATTTCCCTCCCAGTGCCAAATAAAACAAACACAGCAACACCCCTGTGACGTTGCGCTTCTTATGATGGTATGAAAATATGCTAATGAGTGTGAATATGGTGTAACTGGAATATGCTTCGTGGAAAAGGTCTCTTGTGAAGTATCTGTTACAAAGCATATAATCTAGCACTGTGTTCATCCTATTTGTATGAATGCATCATTCTTGTATCTGAAACTAGAATATGAAATATAGCTCTGAGGCCTATTGTAGTTATGCAATGTGTGGGCCATTCATGGTGGTTTGGAAGCTTGATGGCTCCCATCAACCAGGACAATTGACTGCAGACGTCTGTTTACTTGCAAACCTTCCTGTGAGTCAGGCCAGGAAGAATGGAGGTTTGGGGTCTCACAGGTGTCACGGAGTGTGGGGAGTCCGGCCCTGCACCCCTCTTCCTGGGACTCACAGCGGCTCTCAGCCAGCCAGTAAAACAGAAGGTTTAGTGGACAACAGGAACACAGGTTACAGCAGAGCTTGGAGGCCCAACCAGGACCCCTCAATCGAGTCCTTCTGGGGGTTCAGGGTCTTTGGATCCCAGCTTAGGATTCCCTGAATTCCAACCACCCAGCCCAGAACTGAAACTGAACTAACTCCCTCCAGCCCCTTCCTTTTTCCAGCTTCCCGGGGAAAGGTGCTGACCCCCTCCCCCCCTACCTGGCTCAGGTTACAGGCTTAAATCCTGTCCCTCACCTAAAGTCCTCCCCTGCTCTCCCACTCCCCACACAGACAGTCCCTACTGCATCACATCTCTCCCCCCTTCGAGACTGAACTGAGCGGGGTCACTCTGCCCAGTGACCTGGGGAAGTTTAGGGCCCCCCCTCCGGGACAACGCGTCTGCTATCAGGTTGGCACTTCCCTTCACATGGACCACGTCCATGTCATAGTCCTGCAGGAGCAGGCTCCACCTCAGGAGCTTGGCGCTGGCTCCTTTCATCTGGTGCAGCCAGGTCAGGGGAGAGTGGTCGGTGTACACGGTGAAGTGTCTCCCAAAGAGATATGGCTCTAGCTTCTTAAGGGCCCACACCATGGCCCGGCATTCCTTCTCGATGGCCGCGTAGCTTTGTTCCCGGGGTAGCAGCTTCTTGCTCAGGTACACGATGGGGTGTCTCTCCCCATTTTCATCCTCCTGCATTAACACCGCCCCCAGTCCCGTGTCTGAGGCATCGGTGAACACCATAAAGGGTTTGTCAAAATCTGGGTTTGCCAGAACTGGGCCACTAACCAGAGCCTCCTTCAGCGCCCGGAGAGCATCCTGGCACTGCTCGGTCCAGACCACCTTGTCTGGCTTCCCCTTCTTGCATAGCTCAGTGATGGGGCCGGCTATGGCACTAAAGTGGGGCACGAACCTTCGATAGTACCCCGCCATCCCAATAAAGGCCTGGACCTGCTTTTTGGTTTGGGGAGCGGGCCAGTCTCTGATCACCTCCACCTTGGCTAGTTCCGGCTTCAGGCAGCCGCTCCCCACCCGATGGCCCAGGTAAGATACTTCAGCCATCCCCACCTTGCACTTCTCAGCCTTTACTGGTAACCCAGCCTTTCGGAGTCGGTCTAGGACTTGTTTAACCTGGGACATGTGGTCCTCCCAGGTCTGGCTGAAGACGCAGATGTCGTCAATATACGCCACGGCAAAACTCTCCATCCCCCGCAGTAGCTGATCCACCAGGCGCTGGAAGGTGGCCGGTGCTCCCTTGAGGCCGAAGGGCAGGGTCAGAAACTCATAGAGCCCCAGAGGGGTGATAAAGGCCGATTTCAGCCTGGCATCTGTGTCCAGCGGCACTTGCCAGTAGCCTTTGGTAAGATCCATAGTGGTGAGGTACCGAGCACCTCCTAGCTTGTCTAGGAGCTCGTCAGGCCTGGGCATAGTGTAGGCATCAGATACGGTGATGGCATTGAGCTTTCGATAGTCCACACAGAACCGGATTGACCCGTCCTTCTTGGGAACCAGCACCACTGGCGAGGCCCTGTGATGCAGCAGGGACTGTCTGTGTGGGGATGGGAGAGCAGGAGAGGACTTTAGGGGATGGACGATGCCAGGGCCTGTAACCTGAGCTAGGTAAGGGAGGGGAAAGGTCAACACCTTTGCCCGGGAAGGGGGCCAAAGAAAGGGAGCGGCAGGAGGGAAGCAGTTGGAGTTTGGGCTTGGGGCTGTGTGGGCGGAATTCAGGGTATCCTAGCTAGGATCCAAGCACCCTGAAAGCCCAGAAGGACTCGGTGGAGGGGTCCTGACTGTGCCTGCAAGCTCTGCTGTAACCTGTGTTCCTGTTGTCCAATAAACCTTCTGTTTTACTGGCTGGCTAAGAGTCACTGTGGGTCCCAGGAAGAGGGGTGCAGGGCCGGACTCCCCACACTCCGTGACAACTGGTGTCAGCGGTGGGATATACTGCACCCCGTGGACGGCGCTTCCTGCAGTAAGTGACCGGGGATCAGTAAAACGAAGGGGTGATTAACCCCTGGGAGTGTGTGCCCAGTGAGAAGGACTTTGCAGTAACAGGGTCCCCCAGGGGATTGCAGCGAGCAGTCCCAGGGGCAGAGGAGTCTGCAGCTCGACCCTGGCAGAGAGGTGGTGACCTCACGAAGGGCTGGTGCACTAGGGGTCCCCCTGGAAACCGTGGGGAGCGGCGAGCACCCCGGCCTGTGAGTGGCCAGCAGGAAGATGTATGCCAAGCGGCGCAAGTGCGACCTGCTGGAGCTGTGCAAGCAGAGGGGGTTGCGCCCGGGGAGGCTCAGCAAGGACCAGCTGATTGCCCAGCTGGAGCAGGGAGACCGCATGAATGAACGGAGCCCTGTCTCTGAGGGAAGCAGCCGGGCAGATGCAGCTCAGGCACCAGTGTCTGTCCCCGCTGGGAGCGGTCAGCCGGCGGACGAGGGCTTCCCGAGACCCCCCCTTCCTAGGCGTAGGGGAAGGGCGGGGAGGAGCCCAGTGAATACCGAGGGCACCGTGACCCCCCCGGCCAGCAGGGGATCCTCCCGGCGAAGCTCACCCCCCAGCAGGGGATCCTCCCGGCGATGCTCGGCATCCGTGGAGCCGATGCGGCTGGAATATGAAAGGGAGCTGAAACAGGAGGAGCTCATGTTAAAGAGGCAAGAGCTGGAGGAGAAGGTGAAACAGCGTAAACATGAGCTGGACCTGGTCCAGCTGAGGAGCAGTGAGGCCCCGGCTGCGGTGAGTGAGGGGGGTCCCAAGCCTACAAAGAGCTTTGATAAGCACTTGCTGCCCCGGCGTAAGGAGGGGGAGGACATAGATACCTTCCTGACGGCCTTTGAGAATGCCTGCGAGCTGCACAGGGTTGACCCTGCAGACAGGATCGCAGTTCTCACCCCCTTACTGGACTCCACAGCCGTGGAGGTGTACAGCCGACTGAAAGGGGCGGAGGCAGGGGACTACGAACTGTTCAAACAGGCCCTGCTCCGCGAGTTTGGGCTGACTCCTGAGATGTACCGGAAAAGGTTCCGGAGCCAGCGTAAAACCCGTGAGGTCACATACCTACAACTGGTCAACCGGGCGCAGGGGTATGCCCGCAAGTGGACAGCTGGGGCCCAAACTAAAGAGGACCTGCTTGACCTATTCATACTGGAGCACCTGTACGAGCAGTGCCCGTCCGACTGAGGCTGTGGTTGATGGACCAGAAGCCGGAGAACCCACAGCATGCAGGCCAGCTGGCCGACCAATTTGTGGACAGTCGGGCAGGGGATGGCAGGGAGGAGTCTCGAAGAAGCAGGCCTGCCTCAACGCAGAGACAGAGTCATCAGGGGACCTCCCAGCGGGGGCATATGGAGAACCCCCCCAAAAGGGGAACATCCAGTGTCAGATCCCTCCGACCCACTCAAGGGGACCCACGAGACATGGGCTGCTATCGCTGTGGCCAACGAGGCCACATACGGGCCCAGTGCCCCAAGCTCAGGGACAGACCAAGCAGACCCAACCCGCAGAGGGTAGGCTGAGTAAAAACCCAATCGGAGGAGGGGCTACATTGCCAGGAAAGGGGGGCTGGCAGCATACCACCTGTGAAGGAGGGAGGAGGTCCCCAGGTCAGCTCCTCTGGGGGGCTGGATGCTCCAGGCTCCGGGTTTTTGGTTTACCGGGTGGGCGCAGGGCTGCCCCTCCAGAAAGAGTGCATTGTTTCACTGGAGGTAGATAGGAGGAAGGTCGCTGGGTACTGGGACACGGGTGCAGAGGTGACGCTTGCCCGGCCCGAAGTGGTGGCCTCAGATCGGATGGTGCCCGACACCTACCTGACCCTGATGGGCATGGGCGGGACCCCATTCAAGGTGCCCGTGGCAAGAGTACATCTAAAGTGGGAGGCCAAGGAGGGCCCCAAGGATGTGGGGGTACACCCACATTTGCCCACGGATGTGTTAATGGGAGGGGACCTCGAGGACTGGCCTAATAACACCCAGAGTGCCCTGGTCGTGACTCGTAGTCTGAGTCGGCAAAGGGCACTGCACCCTGACAACGGGGAAGGTACTCGACCCGAGGTGCAGGACCCTAACCCAGGGAGCGGGGAACGCCCAGGGGCACGGTTCAGAGAGGCTGCGGCCTCAGACCCAGCCAGCAAGAGAGAGCCGGTCCCCATCCCTGTCCCGGCTGCTGAGTTCCAGGCCGAGTTGCAGAAAGATCCCTCCTTGCGGAAGCCCAGGGACCGGGCTGACCTTAGTGCGGTACAGACCATGAGGAGAGGTTCCTGTGGGAGAAGGGGTTCCTGTACCGAGAATGGGCTCCCCCAGGGGAAGTAGAGTCATGGGGGATCAGGAGGCAGCTGGTGGTTCCCCAGAAGTTTCGCCACAAGCTGTTGTACCTGGCCCATGACATCCCTCTCGCAGGGCACCAGGGAATCCGGCGCACCAGGCAGAGGCTGCTACAGAACTTTTACTGGCCTGGGGTCTTTACCCATGTCCGACAGTACTGCCAATCCTGTGACCCCTGCCAGAGGGTGGGGAAGGCCCGGGACAAGGGGAAAGCGGCTTTGAGGCCTTTACCCATCATAGAAGAACCTTTCCAGAAGGTGGCCATGGACATAGTGGGACCCCTCAGCAAGACGACCCGGTCAGGGAAGAAATGCATCCTGATGGTGGTGGATTTTGCCACTCGCTACCCCGAGGCGGTGGCCTTGTCCTCTATCGAAGCAGACACAGTGGCAGATGCGCTGCTGACAATTTTCAGCCGGGTGGGGTTCCCCAAGGAGGTCTTAATGGATCAGGGGTCCAATTTCATGTCGGCCCTACTCCGGTCCCTATGGCAGAAATGTGGGGTCCAGCACAACTGGGCCTCAGCGTATCACCCCCAGTCCAACGGGCTGGTGGAAAGGTTCAACGGGACACTGAAGATGATGCTAAAAACATTTATGAACCAGCACCCGCAGGATTGGGACAAGTACTTACCTCACCTGCTGTTCGCGTACAGGGAGGTACCCCAGGAATCTATCGAGTTTTCACCTTTTGAACTGTTGTATGGAAGGCGGGTAAGGGGGCCCCTAGACCTGATGAGGAACGAATGGGAGGGGAAGGCCGCTCCCGATGGAGAGTCGGTGGTGGAGTATGACCTGACCTTCCGGGAAACACTGGCCGAGCTCATGGGCCTGGCCAGGGAGAATCT
Source organism: Gopherus evgoodei (assembly GCF_007399415.2). Taxonomy (NCBI): domain Eukaryota; kingdom Metazoa; phylum Chordata; order Testudines; family Testudinidae; genus Gopherus; species Gopherus evgoodei. The sequence continues at coordinate 1,260,102 of NW_022060073.1, read as the reverse complement.
GGCCCGAGCCCAGAGGAGGCAGAAGGTCTGCTATGACCGCACGGCACGGGCCCGTGCCTTCGCCACCGGGGATCAGGTGATGATTCTCATCCCCGTGAGGAGAAACAAACTCCAGGCCGCCTGGGAAGGGCCCTTCAAGGTGATCAAGCAACTGAATGAGGTAAACGATGTGGTGGAGCTGTCAAACCGGGCACATCACCGTCGGGTGTACCATGTGAATATGGTGAAGCCATACTATGACAGGGGGAATGTGGTGTTGGCCGTGTGTGGACATTGGGAGGGGCAGGAAGATGACCCCTTAGTAGATCTATTCCCTGGGACAAAAGCTGGTTCCCCCCTGGAGGCGATTCCCCTCTCTGATCAGCTGACCCCGGGCCAGCACGCTGAGATCAGAGGGGTGCTGCATCTGTACCGACAGCTGTTTTCCAACCAGCCTGGACGCACTAATTTGACTGTCCACCGGGTGGAGACCGGGTCACATGCCCCTATAAGATGCTCCCCTTTTCGGGTCACTGGTAAAACTGCCCTGGATCTTGAAAGAGAGGTCAGGGACATGCTGGCTTTGGGGGTGATCCAGCCGTCTTCCAGCCCTTGGGCCTCGCCAGTGGTGCTGGTCCCCAAGAAGGATGAGTCAATCTGGTTCTGTGTGGACTATCGAAAGCTCAATGCCATCACCGTATCTGATGCCTACCCCATGCCCAGGCCTGACGAGCTCCTAGACAAGCTGGGAGGTGCTCGGTACCTCACCACTATGGATCTTACAGAGGGCTACTGGCAAGTGCCGCTGGACACAGATGCCAAGCTGAAATCGGCCTTTATCACCCCTCTGGGGCTCTACGAGTTTCTGACCCTGCCCTTCGGCCTCAAGGGAGCACCAGCCACCTTCCAGCGCCTGGTGGATCAGCTACTGCGGGGGATGGAGAGTTTTGCCGTGGCGTATATTGACGACATCTGCGTCTTCAGCCAGACCTGGGAGGACCACATGTCCCAGGTTAAACAAGTCCTGGACCGACTCCGAAAGGCTGGGTTAACAGTAAAGGCTGAGAAGTGCAAGGTGGGGATGGCTGAAGTATCTTACCTGGGCCATCGGGTGGGGAGCGGCTGCCTGAAGCCGGAACCAGCCAAGGTGGAGGTGATCAGAGACTGGCCTGCTCCCCAAACCAAAAAGCAGGTCCAGGCCTTTATTGGGATGGCGGGGTACTATCGAAGGTTCGTGCCCCACTTTAGTGCCATAGCCGGCCCCATCACTGAACTGTGCAAAAAGGGGAAGCCAGACAAGGTGATCTGGACTGAGCAGTGCCAGGAGGCTTTCCGGGCGCTGAAGGAGGCTCTGGTTAGTGGCCCAGTTCTGGCAAACCCAGATTTTGACAAACCCTTTATGGTGTTCACTGATGCCTCAGACACGGGACTGGGGGCGGTGTTAATGCAGGAGGATGAAAAGGGGGAGAGACACCTGTGATGCAGTAGGGGCTGTCTGTGTGGGGAGTGGGAGAGCAGGGGAGGACTTTAGGGGATGGAGGATACCGGAGCCTGTAACCTGAGCTAGGTAAGGGAGGGGAAAGGTCAACACCTTTGCCCGGGAAGGGGGACAAAGGAAGGGAGCGGCAGGAGGGAAGCAGTTTGAGTTTGGGCTTGGGGCTGTGTGGGTGGAATTCAGGATATCCTAGCTGGGATCCAAGCACCCTGAAAGCCCAGAAGGACTCGGTGGAGGGGTCCTGACTGTGCCTGCAAGCTCTGCTGTAACCTGTGTTCCTGTTGTCCAATAAACCTTCTGTTTTACTGGCTGGCTGAGAGTCACTGTGAGTCCCAGGAAGAGGGGTGCAGGGCCGGACTCCCCCACACTCCGTGACAGGCCCAAGGGCTGGAGAATGGCTGGATCACTCCCAAAGCCAGCATGTCCCTCACTTCTCTTTCTAGGTCCTGGGCAGTTTTCCCAGTGACCCGAAAAGGGGAGCATCTTATAGGGGGATGTGACCCAGTCTCCACCCTGTGGACAGTCAAATTAGTGCGTCCAGGCTGGTTGGAAAATAGCTGTCGGTATAGATGCAGCACCCCTCTGATCTCAGCGTGCTGGCCCGGGGTCAGCTGATCACAGAGGGGAATCGCCTCCAGGGGGGAACCAGCTTTTGTCCCAGGGAATAGATCTACTAAGGGGTCATCTCCCTGCCCCTCCCAATGTCCACACACGGCCAACACCACATTCCCCCTGTCATAGTATGGCTTCATCATATTCACATGGTACACCTGGCGGTGATGAGCCCGGTTAGACAGCTCCACCACATAGTTTACCTCATTTAGTTGCTTGACAGCCTTGAAGGGCCCTTCTGTGATGTTATTGATATGAACTGGGACCATATAGAACATGGTTTGCAACCAAGGTCCTGTAGTGGCACCAAATCTTATGTAAAGGGGGTCATATAAGGTGTCTAAGGCCAGGTTAGGGGTTGCTGGTTATGAGTATGCTGTCTGTATGCATGTGTCATTTTTTTAGTTGAAGTTATGAATATTGGCTCTATACTGTCTGTATTTCAAACTTGTGCTGTGCTTCTGGGTGACACCCCAGACAAGTGGGTGTTAGCTCTGCCTAGCCTGCTTGATGGCCCATTGAGGACCTTCAGCTACACAATTGACCCATTGAGAGGAGGCAGATACGCCTTGTGACTCAGCAAAGTGCAGGGACTTGCCCATGTGACTCCAAACTCCATTTTGCTGTAATTTTCCACAGTAAGAACAAAGAAGTGTTCTTACACCTGGAACAGCCTATATAAGGCTGATGCCTCATCTCCATTTGGTCTTCAGTCCTGCTTCTTACCTCTGGAGGGACTTTGCTACAAGCTGAAGCTCTACACAAGGGACTGATGACCCATCCCAGCAGGGGATGTTCTCCAGAGACTTGATTTGAACTTGCAGTTTACTCCATCACTGCTACAAGCCTGAACTAAGAACTTTGCCATTACTGTATGTAATTGATTCCATTTAACCAATTCTAGCTCTCATCTCTATCTTTTTCCCTTTATGAATAAACCTTTAGATTTTAGATTCTAAAGGATTGGCAACAGCGTGATTTGTGGGTAAGATCTGATGTGTATATTGACCTGGGTCTGGGGCTTGGTCCTTTGGGATCGAGAGAACCTTTTTCCCTTATTGGGGCTTTGGTTTTCATAACCATTCATCCCAGGACGGGTGGCACTGGGGGTGATACTGGCAGACTGGAGTGTCTAAGGAAATTGCTTGTGTGACTTGTGGTTAGCCAGTGGGGTGAAACCGAAGTCCTTTTTGTCTGGCTGGATTGGTTTGCCTTAGAGGTGGAAAGACCCCAGCCTTAGGCTGTGACTGCCCTGTTTGAGCAGTTGGTCCAGAATGGGCACTCTCAGTTGGGTTCCACCAGAACAGCATTGTCACACCTTCCCAGGCAGCCTGGAGTTTGTTTTTCCTCACAGGGATGAGAACCATGACTTGATCCCCGTTGGTGAAGGCGTGGGCCCGTGCCGTGCTGTCATACCAGACCCTCTGCTTCCTCTGGGCTCGGGCCAGATTCTCCCTGGCCAGGCCCATGAGCTCGGCAAGTGTTTCCGGAAGGTCAGGACATACTCCACCACTGACTCTCCCTCAGGAGCGGCCTTCCCCTCCCATTCATCTCTCATCAGGTCCAGGGGTCCCCTTACCTGCCTTCCATATAACAATTCGAAAGGTGAAAACCTGGTAGATTCCTGGGGTACCTCCCTGTACGCAAACAGCAGGTGAGGTAAGTACTTGTCCCAGTCCTGCGGGTGCTGGTTCTTAAATGTTTTTAGCATCATCTTCAGTGTCCCGTTGAACCTTTCCACCAGCCCGTTGGACTGGGGGTGATACGCTGAGGCCCAGTTGTGCCGGACCCCACATTTCTGCCATAAGGACCGGAGCAGGGCCGACATGAAGTTGGACCCCTGGTCCGTTAAGACCTCCTTGGGGAACCCCACCCTGCTGAAAATGGTCAGCAGCGCATCTGCCACGGTGTCTGCCTCGACAGAGGACAAGGCCACCGCCTCAGGGTAGCGAGTGGCGAAATCTACCACCACCAGGATGTATTTCTTCCCTGACCGGGTCGTCTTGCTGAGGGGTCCCACTATGTCCATGGCCACCTTCTGGAAAGGTTCTTCTATGATGGGTAAAGGCCTCAAAGCCGCTTTCCCCTTGTCCCGGGCCTTCCCCACCCTCTGGCAGGGGTCACAGGATTGGCAGTACTGTCGGACATGGGTAAAGACCCCAGGCCAGTAAAAGTTCTGTAGCAGCCTCTGCCTGGTGCGTCGGATTCCCTGGTGCCCTGCGAGAGGGATGTCATGGGCCAGGTACAGCAGCTTGTGACGAAACTTCTGGGGAACCACCAGCTGCCTCCTGATCCCCCATGACTCTACTTCCCCTGGGGGAGCCCATTCTCGGTACAGGAACCCCTTCCCCATGGGAACCTCTCCTTGCAACCTCTCCTCATGGACTGTATCACACTGAGGTCGGCCAGGTCCCTTGGCCTCCGCAAGGAGGGATCTTTCTGCAACTCGGCCAGGAACTCAGCAGCTGGGACAGAGATGGGGACTGGCTCTCTCTCATCGGCTGGGTCTGAGACTGCAGCCTCTCTGAGCCGTGTCCCTGGGCGTTCCCTCCCCACCAGGTTAGGGTCCTGCACCTCAGGTCGAGTACCTTCCCCGTTGTCAGGGTGCACTACGAGTCACAACCAGGGCACCTCGGGCGTTACTTGGCCAGACCTCCAGGTCCCCCCCCCATTAACACCTCCGTGGGCAAATGTGGGTGTACCCCCACGTCCTTGGGGCCCTCCTTGGCTTCCCCCTTCAGGTGTACCCTCACCACGGGCACCTTGAATGGGGTCCTGCCCATGCCCATCAGGATCAGGTAGGTGTTGGGCACCATCCGATCTGAGGCCCCCACCTCGGGCCGGGCCAGCGTTACCTCTGTGCCTGTGTCCCAGTACCCAGTGACCTTCCTCCCATCTATCTCCAAGGGAATAAGGCACTCTCTCCGGAGGGGCAGCCCCGCACCCACCCTGTAAACCAAAAACTCGGAGCCTGGAGCATCCAGCCCCCCAGAGGAGCTGACCTGGGGCCCTCCTCCCTCCTTTGCAGGTGGTATGCTGCCAGCCCCCCTTTTCTGCGAATGCTGCCCCTTATCCAGCTGGGTTTCTACCAAGTTAACCCAGTGTGGGGCCGGTCTGCTCAGTCTGTCCTTGAGCCTGGGACACTGGGACCGTATGTGGCCCCTCTGGCCACATTGATAGCAGCTCATGTCCCGTTGGTCACCTCGAACTGGTCGGTTGTCCCTGACACTGGGCGTTCCCCTTGGGAGGGGCTTCTCCCTATTCCCCCTTTGGGAGGTCCTAGGATGACTCTCTCTCTGCATCGCGGCGAGCCTGTTCCTTTGGGACTCCTCCCTGCCACCCCCCGACCGGCTCTTCACAAAGTCATCGGCCAGCCGCCCTGCATGTCGCGGGTTCTCCGGCTTCTGGTCCCTCAACCACAGCCTCAGGTCGGATGGGCACCGCTCATACAGTTGCTCCAGTACCAGCAGTTTAATCACATCCCCCTTCGTTTGGGCCCCACCTGCCCACTTGCTGGCGTAACCCTCCACACGGACGGCTAGTTGCAGATATGAGACCTCAGGGGTTTTATCCTGACTCTGGAACCTTTCCCAGTACATCTCAGGAGTCAGCCCAAACTCGCGCAGCAGGGCCTGCTTGAATAGTTCTTTGTTCCCTTTCTCCTCCTCCCCCAGCTGGCAATACAATGCCACGGCCTTGGGGTCCAGTAAGGGGGTGAGAACCCGGAGCCTGTCCGCAGGATCTACCTGGTGCAGCTCGCAGGCCGTCTCAAAGGCATCCAGGAAGTCATCCATGTCCTCCCCCTCCTTACGCTGGGCCATGCACTTAGGGCCGGGTTTAGGCCTATTCCACCAATTCCCCCGAATTGGGCCCTGTGCCTAAGAGGGCCCCGCACCCAGTGAGAATCCCTTCCCTGGCTAGACGCACCTTTTTAATTTTTTCTCACCTAGCAGCGCTTCAGGTCTTTGGTGGCACTTCAGCGGCAGTTCCTTCAGTGCCGCTGAAGACCTGGAGCTGGTGAAGGACCCACCGCTGAAGACTCGGAGCACCTTCCGGTGAATACAAGCCCCACGTGGTTTTTTACTCTTTTTTTTTTAAGTCATCGCTGCTGGGCCCCATCGAAACTGTTCAAATTGGGCCCCGCACTTCCTAAAGCCGGCCCTGAGTCTTGGGCCCCCCCTCACTGCCCGCAGCCGGGGGCTCGCTGCCCCTCAGCCTCGCCAGTTCCAGCTCATGATGACGCTGTCGCGCTTTCTCCTCCAGTTCCTGCTGTCTTTGTCTCTCCTCATGTTCCTTCTGTCTCGCTTCATGTTCCCTCTGTCTCTCCTCACGTTCTCTCTGTTTCTCACGATCCTCCAGCTCTCTCAGTTTTAGCTCTTTCTCCCATTCCAGCTGCTTCCGCTCCACGGATGCCGAGCGTTGCCGGGAGGATCCCCTGCTGGGGGGTGAGCATCGCCGGGAGGATCCCCTGCTGGGGGGTGAGCATCGCCGGGATGATCCCCTGCTGGGGGGTGAGCATCGCCGGGAGGATCCCCTGCTGGGGGGTGAGCTTCGCCGGGAGGATCCCCTGCTGGGGGGTGAGCATCGCCGGGAGGATCCCCTGCTGGCTGGGGGGGTCACGGTGCCCTCGGTATTCGCTGGGCTCCTCCCCGTCCTTCCCCTACGCCTAGGAATGGGGAGTCTCGGGAAGCCCTCGTCCGCCGGCTGACCACTCCCAGCGGGGACAGACACTGGTGCCTGCGCTGCATCTGCCCGGCTGCTTTCCTCAGAGACAGGGCTCCGTTCATTCATGCGATCTCCCTGCTCCAGCTGGGCAATCAGCTGGTCCTTGGTGCGCCTCCCCGGGCGCAGCCCCCTCTGCTTGCACAACTCCAGCAGGTCACACTTGCGCCGCTTGGCATACATCTTCCTGCTGCCCACTCACAGGCCGGGGTGCTCGCCGCTCCCCACGGTTTCCAGGGGGACCCCTAGTGCACCAGCCCTTCTTGAGGTCACCACCTCTCTGCCAGGGTCGAGCTGCAGACTCCTCTGCCCCTGGGACTGCTCGCTGCAATCCCCCGGGGGACCCTGTTACTGCAAAGTCCTTCTCACTGGGCACACACTCCCAGGGGTTAATCACCCCTTCGTTTTACTGCTCCCCGGTCACTTACTGCAGGAAGCGCCATCCACGGGGTGCAGTATATCCCGCCGCTGCCACCAGTTGTCATGGAGTGAGGGGGAGTCCGGTCCTGCACCCCTCTTCCTGGGACCCACAGTGACTCTCAGCCAGCCAGTAAAACAGAAGGTTTAGTGGACAACAGGAATGCAGGTTACAGCAGAGCTTGGAGGCCCAACCAGGACCCCTCAATCGAGTCCTTCTGGGGGTTCAGGGTCTTTGGAGCCCAGCTTAGGATTCCCTGAATTCCAACCACCCAGCCCAAAACCGAAACTGAACTGCACTTCCTACAGCCCCTCCCTTTGTCCAGCTTCCCGGGCAAAGGTGCTGACCCCCCCACCCCCACCTGGCTCAGGTTACAGGCCTAGGTCCTGTCCCTCACCTAAAGCCCTCCCCGGCTCTCTCATCCCCCACACAGACAGTCCCTACTGCATCACAGCAGGACATGTAACCATGTCATCTGGTAATGAAAGCCATCTTAAATCTGGGGCTTTTCCATTTAGAGGAGGGGTGGGGAGGGGACCCAGAAAGACAAAAGATTCCCGCCTTGTGCCAAAGCCATATAAGGGGATGGAACAGAACAAAGGGGGCTGCAATCATGAGAAATCCCCTAGTTACCACCTGAGCTGGAACAAGGGCTGTACCAGGGAAAGGATGGGCCCAGACTAGGAAGGAGTCTGGTCTGCGAAAGAAGCTCATTGGAACATCTCTGAGGGTGAGATTTACCTGTAATCAGTTTCTTAATGTATTAGGCTCAGACTTGTGTGTTTTTGCTTTATTTTGCTTGATGACTTACTTTGTTCTGTCTGTTATTACTTGGAACCACTTAAATCCTACTTGTTATACTTAATAAAATCACCTTTGTTTATTAATTAACCCAGAGCAAGTAATTAATACCTGGGGGCCAAACAGCTGTGCATCTCTCTCTATCAGTGTTACAGAGGGCAGATAACTTATGGGCTTACCCTGCATAAGCTTTATACAGAGTAAAATGGATTTATTTGGGGTTGGATCCCACTGGGAGCTGGAGATGGGTGACTTGCTGAGCTGTTTTCAGTTAAGCCTGCAGCTCTGGGGTTCGGTTCAGACCTGGGTCTATGTTGCAGCAGGCTGGCATGTCTGGCTTAACAGGGCAGGGTTCTGGAGTCCCAAGCTGGCGGGGAAAATGGGCTCAGAGGTAGTCTCAGCACCATCGGGTGACAGTCTAAGGGGCTGTCTGTGACCAAACCCATCACAACCCCGACACCCCTCCCCAGTCATCCACGATCTGCTGCTTCCCAGCTCTCAAACCAATTACACCAGAGCCCCAGCCCTCCACCAGTTGTGCATGGGAACACACACATTCCCCCCCACTGATGTGCACACTTAAGGCACATGCACACACTCATGGTCCATACACTCGGCTTGCACAGGGACTCATGCAGGGCCATCCCTAGCTATTCTGGGACCCTAAGGAGGGGGGTGTGGGGCCCCAGGCCTCTGCGGGAGGCGAGTGGGGGGGGCTGTCCCCAGGCCTCTGTGTGTGTGGGTGCTGGCTTGGGGGGCAGGGGGGAACCATCACTCACCCGTGGAGTGGCTGGGGGGCCAGGTCTGCACTTCCTGCTGCCGGGGAGTGCAGGCCCGGCCCCGCTGCAGATCTCAGGGGAGTGGGGGCGGGGCAGGGGCTGGGGCCCTAGGGAAGAGGAGGGGCAGGGCCTGGAGCAGCAGCACGCAGCTGTGCAGGGCACCAGGAAATATGGTGCCCATGTTTCCTGGTGCCCTACGCAGGTGCATACTTTGCGTATGGGTAAGGATGGCCCTGTACTCACGGCACACGCTCTCACAGCCTGCACACACACTCATGGGGCACACTCGGGCACGCTCATGGGGCATGTGCATGCACACACTCATGGTGCACACGCACACACTCATGGGGCACGCTCGGGCATGCTCATGGGGCAAGCGCACGCACACACTCATGGTGAACACGCACACACTCATGGGGCATGCTCATGGGGCATGCATATGCACACACTCATGGTGCACACGCACACACTCATGGGGCACATGCACACACTACTGCACGCTTGCACAGTCATTGCTGTTTGCTGGGTCCATCAGCAACACTTGGCCTGGGCCGGCTGTGGGGGCCGGGCAGCCTGCAGGCTCCCCCCGCGAGGGCTTGTTTCCATCATGCTAATACAAGCGAGCAGCTGGAGGAATCGCCCTTCCTCTGCGGTGCCTGGAGACGTCTTGGTGCCTCCGCCAGCCTGGTGCTGCCCTCGCCTTCTCTTTCTAGTTCTTAGTGCTGGACGGCCCCCCACCCCCCCGCCCAGCAACACCCTCCCATCTGTTCCCCATGGGATCCCACCCCCAGCCCCAGGGGACACCCCACCCCTCCCAAGTCTGCCCCCCCACCTCCTTGGAGCTCGTGCCAGCAGCCAGGTAGCTGAGCTGGGCAGGGTGAGGCAGCGTGGGGCAGTGGTAAGCGCAGCGGTGCAGGCTGGCTCCTAGCCTGGTGCTGAAGACAAGGTGCCGCGTGGCCGCAGGGATGCCTGCTCCCTCGGCAGCTCTGTGCCCACCTGTGAATGCCGCTCGCCTGCACGCGGAGGCAGTGCTCTGCGCGGGTGCCAGAGGAGGCAGCGTGGGCCAGGGCCTGGAACTCCTCTGCAATTTATTCCCAGCTCTGCCACTGTCATTGGGTGACCTTGGGCAGGTCACCACCCCACTAGGTGCCTCAGTTTCCCCCTCCCCCAGTGGAATGGGGAGAATACTCCCAGTGCAAGCTCGGGGGTTCCTGGCTGGAAAGCTCTGGGCTGTTTCGTGCAGGATGGAGTGTGGGGCCTTCTCCCCTGCAGAGTTGTGTCTGTAGAGCTCCCTGGCTTCCTCCCCTGGAGCCTGGCCCTCTGCTCTCCCGAGCCCCCTCCCCTCTGCTGTCACCATCTCCCCCTCCCACCCCCGCAATGCCAGCCCCTTCCCGTGCGCAGCGCTGGAGCCGTGGGGAGGAAGCGGCTGCAGGGCTGGGCAGTGTCTCCCAGCTAGCGTGGGCCTGGAGTCAGAGCCCCGAGGCCCAGATGTTATTTCACTGATAGATGGTCCAGACGCTGGGAAAACTGCCAGCAACAACGCTCCCCTGTGCCAGTTCCCACAGCCAGCGGGCCCCTGGGAAAGAGCCCCCGCCTCCTCCCAGCCAGGCCGGTGCCCAGAGCCGCACCTCCACACACACAGCTACACACAGCCACAACTACAAACCTCAATGGGAACCACACGTGTCTACAGCCACAACCACATGCACACACAAGTATAAATACAAGTCACAAAGTTACACCCACACACAACCACAAACGCACAGCCCAAACCTAACACACAACACTACAGGCGCAAATACAAACAGCAGCTAAAATACAGCCGCACACAACTCAGCCCACACTTAGTCTGCTCTGAACACACACTGTCTGGCTGCAGACTTGGGATTCCAGCACCTGTCTTGCCATAGGGGATATTTCCCTGGAAGCCCCAGCTCCTGGAGTCCCATGATTAGGGCTTAGCTCTCACTTCCCCGGCCCAGCCAGCCTCTCACTCACTCAGCTGGGGAGGGAAGCTGGGAATGTGACCCCATCTGGCTTGGGCACTGTGAGCCCCAATGTGGGAAGGAGCTTTGGCTGTCAGACAAAAAACACACCCACAACCAACCCTGCACCCCATAACCACACCCACAGCCAGCCCCGTGCAACCAACCAATCCCCCACATCAATCACACCCCCACAACCAACCCTGCACCCCATAACCACACCCACAGCCAGCCCCGTGCAACCAACCAATCCCCCACATCAATCACACCCCCACAACCAACCCTGCACCCCATAACCACACCCACAGCCAGCCCCGTGCAACCAACCAATCCCCCACATCAATCACACCCTCACAACCAACCCTGCACCCCATAACCACACCCACAGCCAGCCCCGTGCAACCAACCAATCCCCCACATCAATCACACCCCCACAACCAACCCTGCACCCCATAACCACACCCACAGCCAGCCCCGTGCAACCAACCAATCCCCCACATCAATCACACCCCCACAACCAACCCTGCACCCCATAACCACACCCACAGCCAGCCCCGTGCAACCAACCAAGCCCCCCGCCAATCACACCCCCACAACCAATCCTGCACCCCATAACCACACCCACAACCAGCTCCGTGCAACCAACCCCCCACACCAATCATACCCCCAAAACCAACCCTACACCCCATAACCACACCCACAGCCAGTCCCGTGCAACCAACCAACCCCCCCACCAATCGCACCCCCACAACCAGCCCTGCACCCCATAACCACACCCACAGCCAGCCCCGTGCAACCAACCAACCCCCCCGGCCAATCACACCCCCACAACCAACCCTGCACTCCACAACCAGCCCCGTGCAACCAACCAACTCCCCCACACCAATCACACCCCCCAAACCAACCCTGCACTCCACAACCACACCCACAGCCAGCCTCGTGCAACCAACCAACCCCCCACACCAATCACACCCCCAAAACCAACCCTGCACTCCATAATCACACCCACAGCCAGCCCCGTGCAACCAACCAACCTCCACACCAATCACACCCCTAAAACCAACCCTGCACTCCATAATCACACCCACAGCCAGCTCCATGCAACCAACCAACCCCCACACCAATCACACCCCCACAACCAGCCCTGCACCCCATAACCACACCCACAGCCAGCCCCATGCAACCAACCAACCCCCACACCAATCACACCCCCACAACCAGCCCTGCACCCCATAACCACACCCACAGCCAGCCCCATGCAACCAACCAATCCCCCACATCAATCACACCCCCACAACCAGCCCTGCACCCCATAACCACACCCACAGCCAGCCCCATGCAACCAACCAACCCCCCACACCAATCACACCCCACAACCAGCCCTGCACCCCATAACCACACCCACAACCAGCCCCGTGCAACCAACCAATCCCCCACATCAGTCACACCCCCACAACCAGCCCTGCACCCCATAACCACACCCACAGCCAGCCCCGTGCAACCAACCAACCCCCCCGACAATCACACCCATAACCACCCTCCACATACCCCACATCCCACAACCGCATGCACAACCCACACCCCTCTCAACCAACCAACCAAACACCTCTCACAAACACACCACCAACCACCTCCTTCTACCTCACAACTAGCCATGCTGCTCCCCAGAGGAGCCAGGAGCCAGAGGGGCATAGGCTGGCCCACGGGTTCCCTGCCATCCTCGGGTGGGAGCAGCTCCAGCCACTTGGCATTGGGGTGGGAAGTGGAGGGTGGGTGAGCGTGGCTAGGTCACCCCCTTGGGAGGCAGTGGGGGGGCTCCCAGGCCAGCCCCACTGTTCAGCTCCTGTTTGCTAGGTGGGCTGTGGCTGTGGGGCTCAGGCAGTGGGCAGGAGAGGACAGGTTTGCAATGCCGCCCGGCGAATCGGAGTTGGCCCCTGCTTCTGCCCCTGCCCCAGATCTCCTGTGTGACGTCACCCAGGCTGGGCAGGTGGGTGCTACCGGGACACTCCCTGTTTTCTGGGTGCCTGGCATGGGATCCGGGGCCGGCTCTGCAGCTGTGCTGAGTGCTCACAGCCGGGCGCTGAACGGACAAAGGGCTGCTTGGGACAGCCAGCTCTGAGGCGGGCACCCCAGCGTGCTAGGACGATGCACCCAGGCTCTGCAGCGACGGGCACCCCAGGAAAGCACAGGAGGGACTCAGGGACTCTGCCTTCAGCGTGGGGCTGGACAGTGGGTGTAGAGAGGCCTGGGGCTGCTCACTGAGCAGCAAAAAGCTCACAGACCAGTGTGCGTGGCCCCCCCGTGGGCAGAATGAGGCTGATTGGGTCCCACGTGGGCACAGGGGCTGACTCAAGGCTGCCCAGACACCCCAAATTCTGCGCTTTCCTGACTTGCAGGCTGGACTTTGCAGCTTGGCTGCAGTTTGTGGCTGTAACAAGCTCGAGGCTGATCCCCAGCCCCCATTGCTGGGGCCCTGGGCACCGCCTTGTCCTGCAGCAGTGATGGGCTCACGCCTGCCCAGCGTGGCCCATGTCACAGGGCAGGGAGCCCTAAAGGAGAGGCCCTAGCTGAGCAGACATGGCCTGGGAGCAGGGGTAGCACCGGGGGCTGGAGAGCCCGGCCGCAGGGAGGGGGACACCCCACGCACCGTGCTGCGCACGGGGCAGGGAGCCCAGGAGGCTGCGGGACTTTCAGTGGATCCAGGGCGGGAGGAAGCTGGGGGGAGTCCAGGAGCCCTCCTAGCTGTAGGACATGTGAGATGAGGAACAGCCTGGGGGCCCTGGGGCAGGGGAGCTTGAAACCCCCATCCTTGGGGTGTCCGTGTGTCATGGGCTCATTCCACAGCCTGTGTGTGTTAAGTGTCTGGGGGAGCCCTGAGATAGGGAAGCCAAGGAGGGCTCTGAGATGGCCCCCCCCCCATGCCCAAAGGGGGGCTCTGAGATGGCCACCCCATGCCCAGAGGGAGGGCTCTGAGATGGCCCCCCCTGTGCCCGGGAGGTGGGGGGCTCTGAGCTGGCCATCCCATACCCGGAGGGGGGTTCTGAGATGGCCCCCCCGTGCCCAGAAGGGGGGCTCTGAGATGGTCCCCCCATGCCCAGAGGGGAGGCTCTGAGATGGCCCCTCCTGTGCCCGGAGAAGGGAGCTCTGAGCTGGCCATCCCATGCCCAGAGGGGGCCTCTGAGATGGGCCTGCCCCATGCTCAGAGGGGGGGCTCTGAGATGGCCACCCCATGCCCAGAGGAGGGGCTCTGAGATGGCCCCCCTGTGCCTGGAGGGGGGCTCTGAGATGGCCACCCCATGCCCAGAGGAGGGGCTCTGAGATGAGCCCCCTCATGCCCAGAGGGGGGGCTCTGAGATGGCCACCCCATGCCCAGAGGAGGGGCTCTGAGATGGCCCCCCCTGTGCCTGGGGGTGGGGCGCTGAGCTGGCCATCCCATAGACTCATAGACTCTAGGACTGGAAGGGACCTCGAGAGGTCATTGAGTCCAGTTCCCTGCCCTCATGGCAGGACCAAATACTGTCTAGACCATCCCTAATAGACATTTATCTAACCTACTCTTAAATATCTCCAGAGATGGAGATTCCACAACTTCCCTAGGCAATCTATTCCAGTGTTTAACCACCCTGACAGTTAGGAACTTTTTCCTAATGTCCAACCTAAACCTCCTTTGTTGCTGTTTAAGCCCATTGCTTCTTGTTCTACCATTGGAGGCCAAGGTGAACAAGTTTTCTCCCTCCTCCTGATGACACCCTTTTAGATACCTGAGAACTGCTGTCATGTCCCCTCTCAGTCTTCTCTTTTCCAAACTAAATAAACCCAATTCCTTCAGCCTTCCTTCATAGGTCATGTTCTCAAGACCTTTAATCATTCTTGTTGCTCTTCTCTGGACCCTCTCCAATTTCTCCACCTCTTTCTTGAAATGTGGTGCCCAGAACTGGACACAATACTCCAGTTGAGGCCTAACCAGCGCAGAGTAAAGCGGAAGAATGACTTCTCGTGTCTTGTTTACAACACACCTGTTAATGCATCCCAGTATCACACTGTTGACTCATATTAAGCTTGTGGTCCACTATGACCCCTAGATCTCTTTCTGCCATACTCCTTCCTAGACAGTCTCTTCCCATTCTGTATGTGTGAAACTGATTGTTCCTTCCTAGGTGGAGCACTTTGCATTTGTCTTTATTGAACTTCATCCTGTTTACCTCAGACCATTTCTCCAATGGCCCCCCTGTGCCCAGAGGGGGGCTCTGAGATGGCCACCCTGCTCTGTGCTGGCGCCAGGGGCAGCTGGCAGGGCGGGCTGGCCCGTAGTTCCTGGGGGGTCATTCCACAGCCTGGCACTGGCCCGCGACACACCTCTGGTGCCAGAGCACACGGCTTTGCCCATGCGGTCGAGCGCTCCACTGGCGCACATGCGGGGAGCTGCTGCCCACGGCCTCACCCTCAGGCGTTCGGCTCGTTAGCTACGCTGAGCTCAGGCTCCTAGGAACACGGAGAGGCTGAGGCCGGTGCTGGTTCCCAGAGCTGGCTGCCTCTGCCAGGGGGTGGGGGAAGGGCTTGCCCTTTGGGGGTCCCAGCCCCATAGCGCCCTGGCACAACCCCCCTTCCCTCCTGCCAGCGGAGCCCCCTCCCACAGTCATAGCAGTCTGGCCTGCAGAGGGCAGCACTGTGTGAGACTCACCCGGGGGTCTGCCCAGGCCTGCCTGCCGAGTGCACAAGGGCTGAGAACCCCCCATGCAGAGGCAGAGCAGGGATCCGGTGACGTGGGGGCAGGGGGAATCTCCGCTGGTGAGCCAGGCTGGGACAAGGCCAGAGAGCTCTGGGGGGTCAGTCACACCGGCAGCCCCAAGCCCAGCCCCCCCCCACGGCTAAGGCTTGGCCAGCGACAGGCCAGGGCAGGTTAGGGCTGACAACGCAGGGGCACCATGGCCCTGAGCCCAGGGGGCTGGCACTACACACACCAGCCCCGATGCCAGGCTCCCCTCCAGCCGGCCATGCTGGGGCTGGCGGGGTGCGGGGTATTTCGCCCTCAGAGGAGGCAGGACAGCCAGGCCTGGGGCAGGTTCCTGCCAGAGAGGGAGGCTGGGAGTTCAGCTGAGCACTCGGTCCCCAGAGCAGCTGCCCTCCAGTGTGGGGGGCAGCCGCTGCCGTGTCTCCTGTGGCTTACTCCCAGCAGCGGAGGATACGCACGGGCCAGTAATTCTGGAGCCGCTGAGGCTAAAGCTTCACCTTGAAGTGAGGGCGGCATTCACTTTCAAGGGTCTGTTGGCTGTTTGCCCATGTTACAACCCCAGGCAGGGCTGGAGGCTGGCACACGGGTGCAGCCAGGGGCTGCGGGTCAGGACTGAGGGGCATCACTACAGCTGGGGGGTGGCGCAGCCCAGGGAGCACTGCCGTGTAAGGCCAGAGCCCCCAGAGGCACTGTGAAGGTCTGAGGCGAGACATCCCGGGCCATCAGCGGAACTTTCCAACCTCCCAGCCCTGGGAGCTGCTGGGGACTCATCCGGCCCTTGGTGGAAGTTGGAGCAGCGTCAGGGCTTCTCCAACTGGTGCCTGAAGCCACACTCCACAGCCCACTGTGCTCTGCCCCCCAGACTGGGAGGGTGGGGGTGGGTGCATGCAGTGCTGGCCCTTACCCACTCCCCAGTCCCACAGTGCACCGGTGCTCTGTGAAGGAGTGGGACTTAGTCATAATATGTTGAATGAATATTGTGTGTGCCTCAGTTTCCCCAAGTGCCGCATTGTTACTAGATGTGGAGGGGAAGGGTGTTTACTCTATGCAGAGGCCCACGGACAGTCCCAGAGGACAACGGCCACTCCAATTGCCCAGCATTTGGCACCTGGCAATTAACAACCCTGGACCCCCCTGCCCCTCCTTAGGAGGCAGGCCAGGTGTGAGCAGCTGGAGAACAAAGGCCATAGGTGGAGCAGGTGGGCTGGTTCCACGAGGGCGGCTGGAGGCAGGGGAGATGTCTCAGGGGTGGCCTCCGGGGAGCCAGGGTGCCTGCTGGGTCTCAGGGCTTCTGCCTGGCTCCTGCTGAAGCCCCAAGAACCCCCTCCCCGTCGGGCAGAAGCCAGAGGTATCACATGGGGAGGCATGTGCGGGGGGGTCACGTGCCCTCCCTCCCCCTATTTTTGCCAGGGTTTGCTGAACCCACTGGGTCACATGGTGCTGCCAGGCCCCCTCCCTGTGGGGAGGGGGTGCTGAGGGTAATGGGGGGTGCCTGGGGGTGGTGGTGAGGGGGGTGAACCTTTAAATAGTGCCCTGCACGCTCAGCATGTCCCAGTTGTCTCTGGCAGAAGCCCCTAGACCCACCACCCTGCTGCAGGGCAGAAGCCCTGAGCTCCCCCACCCCCCTAGTCTGGTAGATGGGACTTGGGGGGAAGAGACCAAGTGGGGGTGGGGTCCTGGCCCGGGCACTGGGGCCCACCCTGGGTTTGGCCATCCCTAGCCCAGGCTGTAACTTTCTGCTCTCTGGTAACCAAGGACTGGCTACGCCGTTCCAGCCTCTCACCCCAGCTGCCACCCGCTGGCTGAGCGTCCTGGCCCATCGTGGCGGTGGGGGTGCAGTGCTCCCTTTGGGGTACACGTCTCCCCCAGGGGTCCGGCTCAGGTGGCCTCGTTGCAGGGAGCTCACAGCGTGATGCCGGGGGGCTGAAGGCTCCGAGGGTCGGTCCCAGGAGGTGGGGAAGCCAAGCCCCCCACCCCCGAGAGAGAGTCACCCTGAGGCAAGGGCAATGGATTCTTCCTAAAATTAGGGGGGCATGAGCTCCACTCCCTCTGTGACTCCACCCCTGCCCTCAAGGCCCTGTCCCCTGGCCAGGCCAGAGAGCCCTGGCCCCTTCACCTGCCTGGGGTGGTGGGGCCCAAGAGCAGCCCCCAACCTGTGTCCCCATGGCCTGGCCCCTCTGCCCAGGGCAGGGGGCGGGGCTTTAGCACCCCACAGATGCCCAGGCTGCTCTCAGGGCCGGCTCCAGGTGCCAGGGGAGGAAGCACGTGCCTGGGGCAGCACATGCTAAGGGGTGGCACGTCTGGCCAGTCTTGAGGCAGCACAGGCCGGGTGGCTTTTTTTTTTGCTTCCACAGTTCGGGCGGCCCTGGCTGCTCTTACTTGGGCTGGGATCCAGTTTCTTACCTGGCTGGGGGCTGGGCCTCAGGCAGAAGAGAAGGGGCAGGGGCTTGGGGCCGTGTCGACAAGTGGATGGGGCAGGCCTGGCCATGGCCCTGGGCCGCCCTGTTCTGGCCCCCCTGCCGAGGGGCAGGCACAGTGAAGGGGTCCTCCCAGGGATGGGCCCAGAGCCATCTAGTGTAGCTCCTGCGTCATTGGTAGCTAGGCTCTGCCAGGCAGGACACCTGAGCCAGCCGCGCTGCCTCCTGGCTCTGCCCTCCGGGACACTGGTGCAGCCCCACTGCGGCCTACGGTCGGGGTGCATTTCCCCCGTGCCTGCGGCTAACCTGGTTCCCAGGCAGGACACCTGAGCCAGCCGCGCTGCCTCCTGGCTCTGCCCTCCGGGACACTGGTGCAGCCCCACTGCGGCCTACGGTCGGGGTGCATTTCCCCCGTGCCTGCGGCTAACCTGGTTCCCAGGCAGGACACCTGAGCCAGCCGCGCTGCCTCCTGGCTCTGCCCTCCGGGACACTGGTGCATTTCCCCTGTGCCTGCGGCTAACCCGGTTCCCATGCAGGCTGGTGAGCATCGCGGGCACGTGCATGGTGCCTGGCTCTCCCAGGCCTCACAACTGTCACACTGAAAGCGACTCCCTGCAGCGGCTGCTCAAAGGCGCTTTCGGAGCGAAATCTCATTGCTCAGCCCTCGGCTGTTCCCACGGCAGGGCTCGGGCGGAGCGGGGGCAGCATCTTGGCTCCGTGTGAACGCTCCCGCCTGGGGAATTGAGCAAGGGGCAGTGCTAGCCCCCAGCCTGGGCAGGGCTACAGTGCGAGGCCGCGACCTGCGCCTGGGTTGGTACCTAGCACCCAGCCGAAGGGTCAGTTCTGCCGAACGCCATGGCCCTGAGCAGCCCTGGCGTCACGTCACCAGCCAAGTCCCTCCTGGGTCACTGGCCTCTCCCTTAGCCGAGGCTGCGTGGGTGTGTTCCTCGGGGAACCGTGCAGGGCTTGGTGTGTCGTCACCGCTCTGTGCTGTGACATCACTGCCAGCCTGCAGGCAGGTGTCCCAGGCATCTGACGGTGCAGGCAGCTGCGGGCGGGGGGGCCCCAGTGGCTGCAGTGCGCGGGCAGGGCCTGCTGGAGCACACATGTGTGTCGCATAAGGGCTCCGTGCTCCCAATTCAATTGAAATCACTTTTTTGGCATGACAGGATAGAAACGGTGCCAGACTTAATCCATCACCGTAGGGCTGGAACATGGCCCTCTGCCCCCCATGCTGCAGTAATGTGGTTATCCTAACGCAGCCCCGGGAAACCTGCTCGCTGCCCCCGCCCTCCAGCTCGCTGCCTGCCCAGAGCCACAGGAGTGTCTGCTGCAGATCCAGGGACAGCCACACACGCACAGACACACACACGCTGACTGACAGACACTGATGCGCGCGCGCGCGCACACACACACACACACACACACACACACACACACACACACACACACACACACACACACACACACACACACACACACACACACACACACACACACCCAGCCGCACTTCCCGGGAAGAACAGTTCCCTCCCTGTCTGGAGAAGCGTTGCTCTGCTGCCCGGAAACAGCCCCGACACCAGCTCCTGCCCGTCCACTGCTCCGGCCTTGCGCCTCTCCCCCGCTGAGTTCACTCCATTCACTCAGCAGCAGCCTCAGTTTCCCCGGGCTGTCCAGTGCCTCCCCTCCGAGCCGGGGCTGCCTGAGGCCGGCGGGGTCTGGTTCCCTGCCGCTCGGGGTGAGTCCCACCTAGACCCCACCCACGGCCAGGCCAGCTGCCTGCCCCAGGCTCGCCCGGCCCCCAAACGGCCAAGCGGAGCCGAGAACGAGCTCGCGTCCCTGGGCCCGGCAGCAAAGCCAGAGAGAGAACAAAAGGGCTGGAGCCAGGACCGAGCCAGAGAGAAACAATAGGAAAGGGACGGTCACGTCGGGGGGAGGGGGCGGAGCAGCAGGAATCTGGGGGGGGGAGGGGGATTCTTCCCTCCTAGGCAGGGGCCCATGGTCAAGTGACGGCGGGGAGGGGCCTGAGCGCTCTGATCGCCTGGTCTGGGCGGGGCTCTGATCCCCGCGGGGGGAGGGCGCCCCAGGGCTCTGATCTCCGGGAGGGGGGGGAAGGGCTCTGATCTCCAGGAGGGGCGCCCCAGGGCTCTGATCTCCTGGTCTGGGGGGGGCGCCTCTGATCTCCGGGGGAGGGGGCGCCCCAGGGATCTGATCTCTGGGAGGGCAGGGAAGGGCTCTGATCTCCGGGACGGGCGCCCCGGGGCTCTGGTCTCCTGGTCTGGGGAGGGGTCTGATCTCCGGGGGGGGGGGGCGGAAAGGGCTCAGATCTCTGGGGAAGGGACGGGCGCTAAGCTTGGCCGGGGCCGCCCGCTCCCCCTGCCAGCCGCAGGGGGCGAAGAAAGGGCCTTGACTCCCCCGCTGGCTGCCCCCCCGCCCCCCAGTATAAGCAGGCGGTGATTGATCTGCGCAGCGTTACCAATGGATCGCAGCCGGACGAAGCCGCTGGGGAGCCCGTGGTGGGTCACGCGGGACCCAGCTAATCCGTGGCTACCCCCGCGCCCCCCCCCCGCCAAGGGTCGCCGCCGGTTGGGGCGGGTGCGACTGGCCCCCGATCAATCACCCGCCTGGCTGGGCTGCATCGACTCGCAAACCATATGGAGCCCGGCCGGCTCCTAATTGAATCGCAAGCCGGGCCGACACGGCGTGGAGAGGAGGCCGCGGGGGAGCGGTCCGACCCTGGCCCTGGGAGGGGCCCGCCCCCGCTCCGCTCTGCTCCTGCTCCCCGGCCCGGCCCTGCAGCAAGAAGGCCTGCGTCCGGCTGCTACTAAGGTGTCCCTTTTATTCAAACTATATACACACAAAGGAGGGCGGCCCAGGCCCACTCACCCTCCCCGAGGGGAGAGCCAGGAGCAGGGCCACGGAGGGGGGCCGGGCGCGCCCCCTTCTTCCTGTCACCGACTCCCGGAGCCCCGCGTTCTCACTGAGCGGCTCCCCCCAGGCCAGGGCTCCCCCCCCCGCCCGCGGCAGGGAGCAGCCGAGGGACACGGACACATCCGACGGGACCAGACGACGCTAGAACATAAAATAAAATAAAATGAAATTGCACCAAATCCCCCAGAGCGCGACGGGAGCGGGCGGGAGGGGGAGGTGGGTACCCCGCCCGGAGAGGAGGAGGGGGTAGGTGGGACAGGCGGGGTAATGTGTATGCGGTCGGGAAAGTGTACAACGCGCCTGGGAGGAAGGGGGTGGGGGGGTAAGCAAGGTGGGGTCGGGGAAGGGCATCCCGCGCCCAGACGGGGGAGGAGGGGGAAGGGTACCCGCGCTGGGAAGGGGGGTGCAGGCAGGGGGTGAGAGAACGGTACCCCGGCCCGGAGGGGGTGGGGACGGAGGAAAGGGCAGTAGGAGGGGTAGGCTGGGCCGAGGGACGGTTACCTGCGCCCGGAGGGGGGAAAGGGGAGCAGGCGGGGGTGGGGGAACGGTACCCCGGCCCGGAGGGGGTGGGGAGGGACGAAGGGGCAGTAGGAGGGGTAGGCTGGGCCGAGGGAAGGTTACCTGCGCCCGGAGGGGGGAAAGGGGAGCAGGCGGGGGTGGGGGAACGGTACCCCGGCCCGGAGGGGGTGGGGAGGGACGAAGGGGCAGTAGGAAGGGTAGGCTGGGCCGGGGCAAGTGTGCCCGCGTCCAGAGAGGAAGGAAAGCGGTGTAGGCAGGGGGTGCCGGAACGGTACCCCGCCCGGAGGCGGGAAGGGGGTGTAGGCGCGGCTGGGGGAAAGGTACCCCGGCCCGCAGGGAGTGGGGACAGAGGAAGGGGCAGTAGGAGGGGTAGGCTAGGCCAGGGGAAGGGTACCCGCGCCTGGGAGGGGGGAAGGAGGGTGTAAGCGGGGGTGGGGGAACGGTATCTCGGCCCGGAGGGGGTGGGGAGGGAGAAAGGGGTAGTAGGAGAGGTAGGCGGGGGTGGGGGAAGGGTACCGGCGCCTGGGAGGGGCCGGGGGGGAGGTAGGCACGCGCCCCCCCTCAGTGAGGTGTATTTGGTAAGTCCCGGGCTCTCAATTCAGAGGGGGCAGGCGGGGGGCTCGGCCTGGACCCCAAAGCCGGCTGCCTGGGGGGTCCCTGCCGTGGGCCCCGGGCGCTGGCCCCTGCCCCTAGTCGTCCACCTCGATCTCCTCCTCGGAGCAGGGCTCGGGGCCCGGGGGCTCGGCCAGGCCCGCCAGGCTCTCTAGGGCGGCCGGCGGCAGCTTCTTGAGCGACTCCACGTCGGCCTTCATCTCCTCCAGGTCCCGCTTGAGCTTGGCGCGGCGGTTCTGGAACCAGGTGATGACCTGCGCGTTGCTCAGGCCCAGCTGCTGCGCCAGGTGGTCGCGGTCGGCCGGCGCCAGGTACTTCTGGAAGAGGAAGCGCTTCTCCAGCGCGTAGAGCTGCTGGTTGGTGAAGGCCGTGCGCGACTTCCGCCGCTTCCTGCTGGCCGGCCGCGGTCCGAAGGCGCCCAGCGGGTCGCGACCTGCGGGGGAGAGGAAGAGGCGGTCAGGGCGCTGCTGGCCGGGGGCATCTTCCCTGCACTGTCCCCGGCCGGGGCCTGTTCCTCGGCTCCCCCGGGCCATGGGGATGCGGGTCTGGCTCTGTGGGACGCGGCCTGCGAGCCCCCCGCACGCTGCCCGGGGCCCCTCGCCCGAGATAAGGCACCTCACAGCCCGGGCTCATTTCCGCTTGGAGGGAGAGGGAACCGCTCTGTGGGGAACAACGAAATCAGCCGGGGCAGGGCCCCGCGGTCCTGGGGGCTCGCACCCACCGCCTCCCTCTGCAGCCCCGAGGCCTGTCCCGGGGAGCTGCTCCCTTCTCGGGTGCTCAGGGCTGCGTCCAGCACCCGTTGCCCGGGGCCGAGCCGGCTGCTGCGACTTGTCCCCGCTCCCAGGACTTCCCTGGGGCTGGGGCAGCTCGCAGCAGCGCGGGTCGGGCCCTGCAGGCAGTCCGCGGCCTGTCCTTCGGGCTCAGGCCGGGCCGCTGGCGAGGGGCCGCGGACAACTAGAGACAAGCTAGGCCAAGGGGCTGGAGTCACCCGAAATCTCTGGGCCCGGCCTGACACGGACCCTGCCGGCTGGGCAGCTTCCCCGCTGTGTAATTCTCTTCTCCTCGGGTTCATTCCCCGCGCCGCAGCCCAGTAACCGGCCGCAGCCAGGGGAGGGAGGCAGGCAGGCCCCAGGGGCCGGCAGCGGATCTCCAGCGATCGCCGCGTTTGTTACAATCCGTGGCTGGATTCACCGACTCTGAACGGAAAATCTCCCGCATCGCAGACCAGAGCTGGGTTAAAACAGCCTGCACACGGCAGCGTTTTAATTCCGTTCTAGAAATTAGTGTGTGTTTCCTTCGGAGCTAGAATCTCCCCGACGAGAGGGCTGCGGCGTCTCCATCCTGGAAACTCCCCGAGCCGAACCTAGGCCAGGCCAGGCCGGCGCACATCGGTCCCTGGCCCCAGCTAGCGAGTTTAGACCCGGGTGTGCAGAATAGCGAAGATCGGTTCCTTCCTCCCCTCTAGGAATGTGTCTGTCCAGACGCTGCGGTACCGCGTGTCGGACACAGACACACCGGGCCGGACGAACGGAGCCCGATATGCGGGGCCGGATTGCCTGGAAAGGTCGCGCACCTTCGAGTCTAGTTTTGCACTTTCGGAGAGGCGCGCAGGGCCCTTTCTCGCCCGCAGTGTGCACGCTCCGAGACAGTAAATCCACATCCCTGCGCCTGTAAACCCGCAGGCGGCAAAACGCACCAGAACTGGAAGTATTCGTAGGAGCGGAACGGGCCGGGCGGGAGAAACGAGTTTAGACGCCCGGCGGCCGATGTCTGCCGGTGGATTGCATGGGTTGAGTGCACTCCGCGAGTTGTGTCCAATCACACGTTTCCCGGGGCCGCGTGAATTGGGTGCACCCGGGAGAAAGTCCCAAAGAAACTCGTTTTCACGCGCCCCGCGGTCTATTTGCTACGGCTCCCGGGGCTACCGCGGCTCTTTGTACCTGCCGCTCTCTTTGGAATATACCCGCTGTGTCGGGAGAATCGCGCGTGTGCCTCCGAAACCCGGCTGTGGTGCGCGGTGCTCGGGCCGCAAATCCAGAGCCCGCGTTTGGCGCGCGGGGCCCGGGAAAGCGGATCCCACGCACGTTAGTGTAAATCGCCGCGTTCCCCCGCGGGCTGCGGAGCAAAACCGGGTCCCGGCCACACGCGGAGCGTTTGTTTAACCGCCCCAATAATTGTAACAATGTCTGTGCCAAGCGGAACGGGAACCTGCCGCCCGCTCCTGCTCGGGGGAGGCTCCAGCCCCGCGGAGCTGCACAGACAGCGCTGGGATCCGCGTGCCTGGGCCGGGCTGGCGAGTTAGCGGGGTCAGTCGGTCTGTCTGGGGAACCCAGATCAGCCCCGGCACAAGCTAAGGCTGCGGCTCGCGGCCCTTCCCGACCGGAGTCTGACCGGTCCGGGGCGCCGGGCTCCAGGAGGACCGCGGCACGGGAGTGTCCCCGCGCCCGGCACTGAACAATGGCCGCCGCCCCATTCTTACCCGGACTCACACACCGAATCCCCCCGGCTCGGAACGCGCCGCTGGCACCGCGCTGTGCAGCGCGGGACAAACGAGCCGCGTCTCCCAAATGTCAATCGGTTCTGCCCTCGCTGGTGCTTTTCTTGCACAACCAGGCCAAGCTCGGGGGAGCTGCTGCCCCCGGCAGAGCCCAGGCACCCGCGGGGTAACGAGCCCCCGGCCGGGACCCACCGCGCTAAGGAACCTGAACCCTCAGCCCCGTCCCTCCCGCTTCTCTGCCCGCAGCTCCTAGGCCCCGGGACCTTCCCCAGCGCGGGACTCTACTGCCCGGCCGCTCTGGCTGCAGCCCCGGCCCGGCCCGGCTTCACCCTCCCCGCCTGCTGCAGGACTCCCCTGCGCCAGGCGCTTTCGCTTTCTCCGGGACCGAAGTGTCCCGGGCCCCGGGTCCCGGGTGGGGGGAGCTGCCGGGCCGCCAGGGTCTCGGAAAGAGCCCGGCGCAGGTCTGGGCCGCCTCCCCTTCCCATCTCCCAGAGGCCGCCGGGGGGCCGGCCGGGTCAGCGCGGTGCTCCCCCCTGACAGCCAAGATCGGCAAGGCCCGGCTGGGGAGCGGGCAAGGCCCGGAGCCCCGGGGGAGGCCGCCCTGGCCCTGCTTTGCCCGGGCCACCGTCCCGCCCCTGGCCGCGCCCCGGTACCTTCCGCAGCCTGCAGCACGTTCACCTCCAGCCCCTGGAAAGTTTTGCTGGCCAGCTCCTCCAGGGCGCAGAGCGGGGAGGACGGGGCAGGCATGCCGCTCCGGGGCGCTCCGGAGCAGCCCGCTTTGTCCAGCAGCCGAGGCGAGGGGGAGCAGGGCCCGGCGGGCGCTTTCCGCACCGACGGCTTGCTCAGGATGTCCTCGATGCTGAACGGGGTCAGCGGCTTGTTGGAGTTGGCCGGGGGCGGCAGCTGGTCCAGCGGGCTCCTCCGCCTCTCCTGGCTGGCGGGGTACAAGAGGGGGGCCGCCACCTTCCCTTCCTTGGCGGAGGTCATGGCCCCAGAAAAGGGGAGTCCCCGCCCGGCCCCGGGCTCCTGGCTCCGCGTCCTCCGCCGGGCAGGGGCTCAGCAGCCCCCCCGAGCCATGGGGCCGGATCCCCCCAGGAGACTGAGCTCCCGGGCTCCCAGCCGCCGCCCCCGCGCCAGCTGCTGCCAACGCTCACACCTCCCCGACTCCCCCGGCGGGGGCCTGGAGCGAGGCAGCGCGGGGCCGGGCTCCCAGCTGCGGGGCTCCCCCGGCTCCCCGCTAACGAGTCACCGCTGATTCGGAGAGTTCAGTTCTAGCCAAAGCTTCCCCCTCGCTGGCCCGGCGCTGGAGCCTTAAAGGGACAGGGCCAGAGTCACTAATTGGGCACCGGGGTAGGAGGAGCCTCAGCTGGAGTATTCGCAAAGTTTGGGAGCTGGCGGGAGTGGGAGGGGGACCCCTCTTCCAAGGGCCCGCTGCGGGGGGGTCCCGAGGCGCAGGCCCCGCTGCAGGGGAGGGGGCGGTCCCCGAGGACCAGGTCCCCCAGAAGTGCGGAGACACACTCCACAGACGGCCCTTGGCAGACACACGCGGCCCAGCTGGTCAGGAGCCCGAACTCGCGGCCTGTTGGCCTGGGCTACCCGCAGAGCCCCCGGCGACCCCGCTCCGCCCCCAGCAGCTGTACCAGGACGTGCCGGGCGCTCGGGTCTGGGCCCTGCGGGCGGCCTAGCGTTCTGGGCCGGGCTCTGCACACGAGGGCCGGGATGGGAGCTGGGCTCGGGCCCCTGGAGCTCTGCGGGCTGCGCTGCCGGCCTCGGGGTCACAGGCGACTCGTGCAGGGGCGACCGTCCCTGTCCTGGGAGCCCAGCGCGGGGCGGGCCGGGCTGTTCCCTACGAACTTGCGCCCGGAGCCGGGGCCGTCTGGGCTCGGGCGCTCGCCCCTTCGCCGCAGCGGCTTTGTCCGGAAGCTCCTGGCAGCCGCTGTTCGCCTTGCTCCGGCGGGGCCCTGCCTCGGCCTCCGTCGGGGTTAGGTGGACGCGGGGCCCCGGCTGTTGGCTGCTCCGGGTCCTTGCCAGGTTCCCCGGGGGTGGCGCGTCCGGCCCGTGCCCGGGGCGGCGCGCAGGGCCGTGGCTGTAGCTGCCCCGCGGCTGCCGCGAGTGGGACTCAGGTAGCGGCCCCCACCAGCCGGCCCTGCTCGCTGCCTGTCCCTTCCAGCCCTCGGGTGGGGGCCGCGGCTGCAGCCTGCGGAGCACCGGGCCCAGCCTCCCCCGGCGCCCCGGCCCCTCCAGCCCGCTCGCTAATGCAAGGCAGACCCGGCCCCAGCCATATAAAAGCGAGCGATAAAAGGCTTTTCCTGGACTATCGTAAAGAGCTTTTCAAAGTTCCTGCGGCCGGCGGGCCCGGGCCATGTGCGGCGCGTCTGGGCCGCGCCTCCGCTCCCCACTGCAGCCGGGTGCGCGGCTCCCTCCTGCGGCCCTTCACCCCGGCTTCCCCGTCCCCCCGCGGGGCTGCTGCAGTCCCAGAAATTTATTAGCTCCTTGCTCTAAATGCCCCATAAAAGCACAGGGGCCGCCGCGTCTGGCAGTGATTAGGGCTCCGGGCCCGGGGCTCTGCGCTGGTTTTGGGTTTCACAGCGCGGCCCGGCTATAAACCCTCGTACAAATGGCTTTCTGATCCCGCGCACTTGTAAACCCCCCTGCGCTGCGCCAGCTGGGCCGGCAGCCGGGGACCCGCGGCCAGGCTGTCTGGGGCCGGGACACACACAGAGCGCGTCCGGGACAGGTGAGCGCCCTTCCCGGCCCGGCCCCCGGGGGCGGACACGGAGAGTGCCCCGCGCCCGGGGCCTAGCTGCGATCCTGGGTTCAGAGCCGCCCTGGGAGACTCCAGGGGGCCGGAGCAAACCCGCTGCACAACGATCAGCCTGCGCACAGCGACCCGGGGAAACCTGGCTGGTGTGTGTCCGCCACCGACCCCCGCCCGGTTCTCAGTGCACTGACCCACAGCTACACCCCCCACAAACACCCACTGCTACAAACACGCGGATCACCGCTGTGCCCGAGAGGGGTTATGTGTGCTACACCCTCGTGTGCCTGCCCAGCGCGCACAGACCCAGACAGACAGACACACCCCACTGCTATTCCCTCCACGCACAAAAGCACAGATAAATGTTCATATCTCCACCACTCGGATACAAATCGATCCATCTCCATACACACCCGTCTGTCATTTCCCGTACACATCTGCTAGTGATCCAGCCAGCCCCTGTCCGTCTGTCTAGCTAGCTATCCCCACACACCCCCTGTATCTCTCTCTCTCCGCGCTCAGGGCAAGGCTCGGCTCAGCTCTGTGGCGAGCCGGGGCTTTCTCAGGCCAGGCCCGGCCTCGAGGGATAAAGGCGGAGCCGCAGCCGGGAGCTCCCGGGTTTCCTCTGCGGTGCCTCAGGTCGGGCCGGGCGCTGGGCACCCCCGGGCTGCGGGTTCCGCTCCCTCGGGCTCGGGGGTCCGGAAGGCAGGCTACGGGCGGGGTCCGGAGCGCTGCGCCGAGCCGAGGCCAGCGGGACCAGGTGCCCAGCCCAGCCGGGTCCCGGTCCCGGCGCTAGGTAGGGGCCCAGGGGTGCCAACGCGGTCCGGTGCCTGCAGCGCCGAATGTCAGGCGGGGCTGGCCCCGGCTCTACCCCGGGAGACTCGGACACTGGGCCGCGCCCGGCCTCCGCGGAGCGGGACCGTCCCCAGGGCGTTGGGACTGGTGTCCGGGCTGGGGTCAGGCCGAGCGCTCAGGGAGCCCCCAGCCCGGCGAGGGACAGAGACACCGGGAGAAACATGCCCACGCCCCGCAGTCCCGCTCCGAGACGGCTGCATCCCGGGACACCCCCCGCGCCCAGCCACAGCCCCGGGGCGCACGCACACGCGTGGGAGCGCGATTTGCTCGGCACTGCAGGGGCAGCTAGTGACGTTTGATCTTGAACATCGGGGTGTGGGGGTGTCCGCGTGGCAGCCCCCGCCGGGCCTGGCTTGGGAGACCGGGACCCCACCCGGGACAGTGCGCCCCGCGGACGCCAGGGACAGAGCCGCAGCCCCGGGCGCGGCTGGCTCCGAGCTCTCCCTGGCCCGATCGGCGCCCCCCCTCAGCGGGAAGAGGGGTCCGGAGCCACTGGGCCTCCCCCCGGCCACCCCCGCCCCCCGCCCCGTCGGGGAATGGGTTAAAAGCCGCTGTCACTCCGCCGGACGCCCCCTCCCCCCCCCAGCGGCGGTAGACCGGCCGTTTACGCGAGCCATTAACGCGGCTGGATCCTTCCGCAGCGCGGGGGGGGGGGGGCCGCGCCAGATGGTGACAGCGGGGCGGGGACCAAACCGGGCGGCGGCTCAGCTGCGGCCCCGCCGGGAGCGGGACAGACAGGAGCAGCCGGGGAGAGGGTGTATGTGCACCCCCCCCCCACATCCCCACACACCGGGAGTGTACACACACCCCCACCCCACATCCCCCTCCCCCCACACACCGGCAGTGTACACCCACCTCCACCCCACATCCCCCTCCCCCACACATACCGGGAGTGTACACCCCCCCACAACCACCCCCACCCCTGGAGTGTACACCCCCCACGCCCTCCCACAACCCCCCACCGGGAGCGGGACAGACAGGAGCAGCCGGGGAGAGGGTGTATGTGCACCCCCCCCCCACATCCCCACACACCGGGAGTGTACACACACCCCCACCCCACATCCCCCTCCCCCCCACACACCGGCAGTGTACACCCACCTCCACCCCACATCCCCCTCCCCCACACATACCGGGAGTGTACACCCACCCACAACCACCCCCACCCCTGGAGTGTACACCCCCCACGCCCTCCCACAACCCCGCACCGGGAGCGGGACAGACAGGAGCAGCTGGGAGAGGGTGTATGTGCACCCGCCCCCCCACATCCCCCCACACCGGGAGTGTACACCCCCCCACCCCACATCCCCCTCCCCCACACACATCGGGAGTGTACACCCACCCACCCCCCACAACCACCCCCATCCCACCCCCTACCCCGGGAGTGTACACCCCCCACGCCCCCGCACAACCCTCCACCGGGAGCGGGACAGACAGGAGCAGCTGGGGAGAGGGTGTATGTGCACCCGCCCCCCCACAACCGGCCCACACCAGGAGTGTACATTCCCCCCTCCCCCTCCCCCCCAACATCAGGAATGTACACACACCCACACACACCCGCTGACACACACACACACCAACACACACACTCCCCTCCCCCCTCCCCACCCCTACACTGGGAGTGTACACCCCCACACCCCCTCCCCACCCCCGGAGTGTACACACACACTGACACACACACACACACCAGAAGTGTACAACCCCCTCCCACCCCTACATCCCCCCTCCCCTCCACACACTGCGAGCGTACACACACACACACACACACACACACACACCGGGAGTGTACACACACCCACCCACCCACCAACCCCCCACACACACTGGGAGTGTACACACACACACACACACACACCCTCTCCACTCCCACACCGGGACTATACACACACACACAAACACAAACACACACTGGGAGTGTACCTCCCCCACCCCCCACGCACACACCCTGGGAGTGTACACCCACACCCCCACACCGCCACACATCGGGAGTGTACACACATACAAACACACATACACAGCCCGGTGGGTTGTACACACACACAGAAAGAGCCGGGGGCAGATGGGTTGTACATACAAACACACACACAATAGCCTGGGAGAAGTTGTATGTGTGTGTGCGCGCACACACACACACACACACACACACACACACACACACACACACACACACACACACACTCTCTCTCTCTCTCTCTCTCCAGGCCCAGCCAGCTTCAGAGCCTGCTGTGCCCCCCTGGCAGTGGGGCTGCAGGGCACGGGTGCTGTGCTGGCTGTTGGCAGGGGGGTGCCCAGGCCCCAAACCACGCAGGCCTCAGGCTCTGGCTCTCGGAGGCCAGGCTGAGCCTGCCACAAAGAGCTCACAGCCAGGCGCAGGGTGGCAGGAGGCGCTGGCTAGGTGGAGGTGGCAGCGCGGAGCAGAGGGTGGATGGGATGCAGTGCGAGGATGCAGTGCCTGGGATGCAGTGCGAGGGGCTGGGGAGAAGGGGGGCCTGGGCAGTGCGGCTGGCAGAGCAAAGGCTACAGGTGGCAGCATGAGCTGAGATCAGGGCAGCCCCCGCTCCTTAGCATAACCCCCAAGCGCTCAGCCCCCGCCATGGAGCACTGCGCAGCCAGACGTGCACGTCACACCCCAGTGCACACACCTTGTGTCACACACGACACCCCAGGGCACACACCTCACCGTGGCACACAGATCACACCCAAACACACACGTCACACCCCAGTGCACACACCTTGTGTCACACACAACACCCCAGGGCACAAACCTCACCGTGGCACACAGATCATACCCAGACACACACGTCACACCCCAGTGCACGCACCTTGTGTCACACATGACACCCCAGGGCACACACCTCACCGTGGCACACAGATCACACCCAAACACACACGTCACACCCCAGTGCACACACCTTGTGTCACACACAACACCCCAGGGCACACAACTCACCATGGCACACAGATCACACCCAGACACATGCGTCACACCCCAATGCACACCTCACACCATGTCACACAGATCACACCCAGCCACACATGTCACACCCCAGTGTGCACACCTTGTGTCACACACGACACCCCAGGGCACACAGATCACACTCAGACACACACATCACACCCCAGTGCACACACCTTGTGTCATAAACGACACCCCAGGGCACACACCTCACCGTGGCACACAGATCACACCCAGACACACGTCACACCGCAATGCACACACCTTGTGTCACACATGACACCCCAGGGCACACACCTGACCATAGCACACAGATCACACCCAGACACATGCGTCACACCCCAGTGCACACCTCACACTGTGGCACACAGATCACACACAGCCACACGTGTCACATCCCAGTGCACACACCTTGTGTCACACACGACACCCCAGGGCACACAGATCACACCCAGACATGCACGTCACACCCCAGCATACACACCTTGTATCACACACAACACCCCAGGGCACACACCTCACACCATGGCACACAGATCACACCCAGACACGTGCATCACACCCCAGTGCACACCTCACACCATGTCACACAGATCACACCCAGACATGCACGTCACACCCCAACACACACACCTTGTGTCACACATGACACCCCAGGGCACACACCTCACACCATGTCATACAGATCACACCCAGACATGTGCGTCACACCCCAACACACACACCTCACACCATGTCACACAGATCACACCCAGCCACACACGTCACACCCCAGTGCACACACCTTGTGTCACACACGACACCCCAGGGCTCACACCTCACCATGGCACACAGATCACACCCAGACAAGTGCGTCACACCCCAGTGCGCACCGCACACCATCACACCCAGCCACACGTGTCATACCCCAGCGCACTCACCTTGTGTCACACATGACAGCCCAAGGCACACACCTCACACCATGTCACACAGATAACGCACAGACACTCGCATCACACACCAACACACACACCTCATACCATGTCACAGCGATCATACTCAGACATGCACATCACAGTCCACCATACACACCTTGTGTCACATGAAACACCCAGGGCACACACCTCACACCATGTCACACAGATCACACCCAGACACGCGCATCACATCCCAACACACACACCTCACACCATGTCACACAGATCACATCTAGACACGCACATCACACCACAGCACACACAGCCATGTCATGCGCACGCGCGCGCGCACACACACACACATCCAGCACCCCAACAGACACACATCATAGCCTGACTGACACATCACACACATCAAACCCAGACACACATGTCACACCCCAAAAGACACACACCCCATGTCACACAATCACACTCTCAACAGACACACATCACACCATGTCTCACACACCCAGACACACATCACAGGATGTCACACACATTATACCGAAACCGAGTACACTGCATGTCACCCCATGTGTCTCTCTCTCTCTCTCTCTCTCTCTCTCTCTCTCTCTCTCTCTCTCTCACACACACACACACACACAGAGCATTGTATCATGCATCACTCCCAAAGCCCACAATGAGGAGTGCTGTGTAAAATCCTGTCTGGAATAGAATGGAACAGGTTTGACTGGAACACCACAGAGAGCGCTTCTCTCTCCCCCCACACACACACACACACACACACACACACACACACACACACACACACACACACACACACACACACACACACACACACACACACACACCCCGGCAGCTCCTGGTGCAAAGGTCTGACCCACTGGCGCTGAGTCCCACTGCCAGACACTCTGGGGTGCTGAGCCCCATGGGGGGAAGGATCCCCCCACCCGCCACCTCCCCTGTGCGGCTGAATTTCCAGAACTCCCTGGCCGCAGGCTGCAGGGGAGCATCTCTTGCAGGGCCAAGGCTCACATGAGCAGCGGTAGGGGTGTTAATACCTGCCCCCACTGGCAGCCTCATGACGTTCAGCGGCTTGGGAACTGGGCTCAGGGGAGCTGGGTTCGAATCCGGACCCTGCCAGGGCTTTCTGGGCAAGCTGGAGCAGGTCACACCCCCTCTGGGCTTCTCCCTGGGAGCCCTTTGGGGTCAGGTCGTCTTCAGTTTGGCAACAGCAAACCGGCGCGTCGCAGCAGGGGACGGTAGCACCGACCCAGACAGACACGGCTGCTGCCGCACTCTAGCAACGTACCCTGGCTCAGGCCACAAGTGCTGCCCCGGCGAGCAGGAGACAGAGCCCTCAGCTGGGGCTGCACGAGGGTCGGGAGCCCAGGGAACCCCCCTGCGAAGACCAGGCATTGTGGCAGTTTGAGGCAAACGCAGCCCCCCACACACATCGGTCCCCACGCCCTCAGCTGAAGCAGGCCCACAGCCCCAGAGAGGAGCTGCCCTCGGACCGGCACCAGGACATGGCAGTTCCTGGCACCGCTCAGGGCTTGCTGGGCCCCGGGCAATGCCAGCTGGTCTGGTGGCTGGGAATGGAGCCTGTGAAGAAAGGGAGCTGGGCACAGAGAGCGTCCGTGCATCACGCAGGCCAGAGGCTCCCACCTAGGCCTGTGGCGGGGTCTGGGATTAAGGAGACAGGAATGGAAACACAGCACCCGGAGGAGATGGGGAACGAGATGGACGGGGAGAGGTGGGTGCCAGGTGGGAGTTGGCTGCAGAGAGGGTCTGGCCTGGCCCAGCCTGCAGCCCCCTCCCCAGCATAGGCTGCCCCGCTGCTCTCTCCATTGGGGAAGGACGATGCCCCCATGGCAAAGGGGCTGCAGCTGGGGCTGGGAGTGCAGCAGCCACTCGACCTGGGGTGCATGGAGAGAGCTGCCCCCTGCGGCAGTGCCCAGGCCTTGCCCGGCTGCGTCTCTGTGCCCGGGGCTGTGGCCCCATGGAGCGTGCTGGGGGGGCTGTGGCCCCTTGAGCAGGGCAGGGGACTGGAGGTGGTCACTCCCATCTGGGCCCTCCCCTGCCCCGCTGCACCGTGGCGCTGGCCCGCTGACTGACAGCACAGCTGTTTGCTTCCCTTTGGAATCCAGCTGGCTAGCGTCCCGCCCCTCAGCAGGAGCCATGGCCAGGGCCAGGCAGCAGCCCGCAGCCCCTCTTCCCCCCAGTGCAGGCCAAACTGCTCCCGGACGTCCTGCCTGCGTGGGCACCTGTCCCACCTGTGTCCCCGCGCAGTCCAGGGAGTGTGAGCACTGGGCACAGCCCCAGGGTCGTGCCAGCTCCCCCGCCTGCCCCTGGACACGGGCAGGATGTTACACCGACAGACCTGGTCCTTGGCAGGCGGGATCGAACCTGGGGCCTAGGGAGCTTAGTGAACGAGCCTCTGTGGCGTGAGCTAAAGGCCGGATGCCTGTGGGGCAGACTGATTAATCTCTCACTCTCCGTGCTCTCAGTACCACTGGATGGGACAGGCCCCAAACCCAGCAGGGGTGTGGGTTACAGCCCCACCCAGGGAAGGGTAGGGGCTGATCCTGCCCCACCGCCAGGGCCCACGCCCCTCAGGGGAGGGCAGCATGAAGCTCAGAGTGCAGTGGGGGATGGAGCGTGTGTATGTGTGAGTGGAGCCCTGGGGCAGGGACTGACATGGGGTTCACCCCCCACCTGTCACGTGTGCCCCACCTGGGGGGAGGGAGCCTGGGGAGGGGGCTGGATCCCTATTACCATCTGGTAGCTCAGGCATCACATGCCAGGCCAGGGAAGCCTCAGTGACTGAACTGAGTGGGAGAGGCTGAGTGTGAGGGGCAGTGGAGGGGTGGGGGATTGTGGCCCAAAGTGCTGGGGCTCTGTGGCCAGGCCCTTCCCAAAGAGAACCCCAAACTGACATTGTTCACTTACCTTTGGGAGTCATTTCCTGTGTGGAGAGATAACCTGGCCATGGCTGAGCCCCTGTGGGGCTCCCTCCAGCAAAGCTGTTCAGTGCAGACCCACTTGGGCCATCTGGGATTTCCCCAGAACTATGTGAATTTGAAAGATTCATTGGTGTCTAGCTTAATTACAACTGGGAGCTCTCAGATAATGGTAGGGGACATACAGGCCTCTGCCTGAATCCTCATCCCATTCCTGTCCCTATAGTAATTGTAGAAAATTGATAAGGGAAGCCAAGGGACACAAGGAGAACTCTGTCTGGCAGAATTAAATACAATATAGAAGGCGTTTTTTAAAATATAAGGAACAAAAAGAAGCTTAACAATGGTATTGGTCCATGACTAGATGGAAACGGTTGAAGTATCAATAATAATGCAGAAAAGGCAGAAGTTGTCAATAAATATTTCTGTTCTGTATTTGCGGGAAAAGAGACAATGTAGTTATTTCATATGATAATCTTTCAATTCCACTAGTATCTCTGGAGGGTGCTAAGCAGCATCTACTGAAGTTAAGAGATTTTTAAGAGAGTCAGCAGGTCCAGTTAGCTTGCACCCAAGAGTTTTAAAGGAGCAGGCTGAGGAGCTCCCCGGACCATTCATGTTGATTTCAATAAGTGCTGAAGCACTGGAGAAGTTCCAGAGGACTGGAAGAAAACGAATATTGTGCCCACATTTAAAGAGGTAAAGGGGATGAT
The DNA here is from genome assembly GCF_007399415.2 of Gopherus evgoodei. NCBI lineage: Eukaryota > Metazoa > Chordata > Testudines > Testudinidae > Gopherus > Gopherus evgoodei. Next base: position 1,224,462 of record NW_022060073.1, on the reverse strand, counting down.
CCGGGTAATTATAGGCCTGTCAATCTGACACCGATTCTGGGCGAGATAATGAGTGACTGATATGGGACTCGATTAATAAGGAGGGTGATGTCATTATTGCGGTTTATGGAAGATAGATCCTGAATAACTTGCTATCTTGTTCTGATGAGATCACAGGTTTGGCCGATAACGGTACCAGCTTTGATGTAATGTACTTAGATGTCTGTAATGTACTTAAACTAGCTACTGATCATGTCTCAACATGTGATTGTAAACAGGGCCTGATCATTGAGCAGGTCTGTTTCCAGTGGGGTCCCACAGGGATCGGTTCTTGGCCCTCTGCTAGGGAACATTTTTATCAGTGACTTGGAAGAAAACATAACCGAAAGTTTGCAGATGACACAAAGACAGTGTGTGTGTGTGTGTGTGTGTCTATACCCCTGGGCTGTGTGTGTGTGTGTGTACACACCCCCAGACTGTGTTTGTGTGTGTGTGTGTACACCCCGGGCTGTGTGTGTGTGTGTGTGTGTATACAGCCCTGGGCTCTGTGTGTGTACACCCCCAGGCTGTGTGTGCATGTGTGTACACCCCCGGGCTCTGTGTGTGTGTGTGTGTGTGTAAAATAATGAAGGGGCAGGTCACTGATGCAGAGTGATCTGGATCACTTGGGAAAGTGGGTGAAAACAACCAATATGTGTTTCAAGACAGCTAGATGTAAACGAGTACCCCATGGAACAGAGACCACAGGCCGTACATACAGGGTGGGGCTCCATCCTGGGAAGCAGAGACTCTGGAAGAGATTTGGTGAATAATCAGGTGAACACGAGCTCCCAGTATGATGCTGCGGCCAAAGAGCTAACGCGCTCCTGGGCTGCAGGAACAGGGAATCTCGAGAAGCAGCAGAGAGGTGATTTTCTCTCTGTATCTGGCACCAGGGCAGCCGCTCCTGGGATCCGGTGCCCAGTTCTGGGGCCTGACATTCAAGAAGGGCGGTGATCAGCTGGAGAGGGTCAGAGAAGAACCATGGGAATGATGAAAGGGTTAGAAACCTGCCTTGTAGTGAGATCCTCATGGAGCTGAACAAAGAGCAGGTGAAGGGGTGACTCGATCCCAGTCTACAGGTACCCACATGGGGAACAGATATTTCATAAGGGGCTCGGCTCCTCAGTCCAGCCGAGAAGGATCTAACCTGATCCAGGGGCTGGCAGTTTAAGCTAGAGAAATTCAGCCTGAGAATAAGGGGTAAACGTTTAACCAGGAGGGGAATGAACCATTGGAACAGGTCACCCAGGGTCCTGGGGGATTCTCCATCCCTGACAATTTCTCAATCAAGACTGGATGTTTTCTAAACAACCTGCTCTTGGAATAATTTGGGAGCAGGTCTCTGGCCTGTGCTATATGGGGGATCAGACTAGCTGATCCCAGTGGTTCCTGCTGGATCTCTGAATCCCATGTCCTGTGCCCGTAATCCCCTCCTGTGCTTGTCCCCAGACCTGGTGCTCTCACCCCGGCCCACAGCCTGCACCGTCCCCAGCTTTGAGCCAGGGACTGGCTGGAGCAGGCCGGGACCAGGGCCAACAGGGTTTGGCTCAGACCCCACCCTGCGCCCGTCTCAGCCGCTCGGCTGGGGAAGCCCCCGTGCGAGGTGGGCTCGCTCTGCAGTGCGTCCCCCGTGACGCCGTAAAGCGATTAGCAGGGTGGGAAGAAGCAGCTAAGCGCTTTAATGTGCTTATGCCAACGCGTCGCTTTCTGCCCCTTATATATTATTTAGCGAATCCATCTCAATAACGCCGGCTCGGCGCAGATCTGCCTGCAGAAATTGAATTAGGGGCTCTCCCAGCCCCACACAGGGCTCAGAAATGCAGAGCAGTTTGCACATGGAAATTGCTTGCAAATGAATTTTCCTTTAATAAGGGGAATAGCTCAGCGCAAAATTCAACTGTCAATGGAGGAAAAAAGTGGGGCACTCAGCAGAGGAGCAACCGGGAGCGGCTGCATCTGCACAAGCAGGGCCCGTCTCTGCCAGACCTGGCACAGACCGCGAGCCCACCCCCTGGGCCAGGGCCCACCCACTACTGGGGATACAGGGGAACCCAGGGTGGGGCGCATGGCATGTAATGTGATTACCCATCACCTCCTGGGGAGGGGGTCTGGCCAGCCGGCATCCCAGGCAGAGGTGTTACTGGCAAATGATCTATTCATTAACACAGCGCTGCCCTCGCCGGTGTGCACAAGTGCCGGGGTGACCCCCTGCTTAATTAAGCGGAGAGGAGGAGGATTATTATCTCGTTATTTTCAGCTGCTCTGGCCCTCCCCCTGCTGGGGCTGGCGCAGCAGAGGCAGGGCCGGGGGGCTGCAGGGCTGGGAGCTAATTGCTCAGAAGGGTCCCCAGGGGAAGAAGAAATGAACAACTGCACTTGTTTCCTGTGATGATTGCAGCTCGGCCAGGGGGTTCAGCAAACAGCCCGTCCCCAGAGGGGCCTGGGGTCCGGCCCTCTGGCAGCACAGGGCCTATGGCACACAGACAAGCACGGCTGAGCCAGCAGGGGGCACCCTCTGGTTTGTGCTCAGGACCGGGCCCACAGGGACGAGCTGGCAGAGCCCAGGCCAGGCTGAAGCAGGGAAAGATCTTGCTGGGGATCCGACTGGGACGCATCCCTCAGGGAAGGGCCGGGAGTCCCAGCTCCAGTGACTGCGGGGAGCCCAGAGGACAGGCTGAGGGGCAGGACTGTCCCTCCCCAGCCAGCAGAGAGCAGGAATCCAGCTGGGTTTCCCACGGAAAAGGGCCCCCCCCAGCTCCCCTCCCCCAGCGCAGCCTCCAAATGGGCCGGGGCCAACCCCCCAGCCAAATGGGGTGTTGGGATTTGCATTTCAAAGGCGCTGGCTGTGAGCAAACAGGGCAGCTCCCCTCCCTCGCCACCTCCCGCCAAGGGGGAGGGACCATTGACCTTGGCATGGGAGATACAGGGCCGGAGTGCGGGGGAGGGGGACTCCCAGCCCCTTGGGGGGGTCCCTCTGCCATGCCCTGGCCCTGTGGTGCTTGCTCACTACCGGCCATGCACCCCAGGGATGCAGCCCCCTCTGGGCTGGAGGGCAGCAGCCAGGGGGCACCACGGCACAGTACCCAGCGACAGGGAGGGGACAGACGGGCGGGGCAGGGACCCCAGTGGCAATGCGGAGAGCTGGGGCTGCAGTGCCCTGGGGGGGAGGTGCACAGGGTGCAGGGGCACCAGGGTCTCCAGGGGCGCTTGGATTGGTAGCAGCATTTCCCTGGTGCCTTGCAGGGTGGTTCTCTGCCCCTGGGGCCCTGCAGAGCTGATCACAAACTCACCAAGCCAAAGTCCCTCAGCATGGCCGGGGTGCCAGGGTCTCGGGGACCTGAGCAGCGGGGTGGGTGTGTGCTGGCTCTAGTGCACGGCAACCCCCCCAGCAGCCCCTCCAGCCTGAGCACGGAGTTAAGTCACCCTGCACTAGCCCAGACTGCAAGTGGGGCAGCCCAAGAGGGAGTTATTTAAGGAAGTTCAGGGAGTCTGAGGAGGGTGAGTGGAGCGAGGCCTGAGCAGAGCGATCACGGCTTCTCAGCCACCTCTTCACAACACAGAGAAGCCACCTGGGGACAGCCGACAACAGGAAGTGCCAGTGTTAAGGCTTCCCAGATAACCTTAACTCTGCCCCTTGGGCCCAGGCACCATTCAGTTACAGTCTTTAGTGCCAGAATCCTACAATGTGAGTGGCACTGTGCCCAGCCTTGGCTACTGCACATGCTGGGATCATCACTACAATCAGCCCAGATCGGAGACCAGCGAGTTCCTGGTTCCCTGCCCGCCTACTCGTGTCTGTAGCACAGTCTCACATTGGAGACCCAGCCGCCATCAGGGCCCCGTGTGTAGAACCACAGCGCTGAAGGAATTCCCCACACTCTGGGTGAGTGGCTAATCCCCTGCCCTGGTTAAACTGTGCCCCGTGTTTCCAGGTTGAGTCTGGCCAGTTTCAGCTTTCAGCCGTCGGACCTTTGTGTGCCAGATGAAAGCGCCCTCTGCCGTTGGCAGCCTCCTCCCCCTGAGCTGCTTCAGGCTGGAGCCGGTGTGTCTCTTCCTGAGCCCGTCGCCCTTCGAGAGCTTCCTTCTAGAGCGCAGCCTCCAGGGCTGGGTTCCCCGAGGAGCTGCCACCTCCTCCCCCACTGCGCCACGACTCTGCAGGCCCCCAGTGCGAGACACTCCAGGGACAAAGGGAGGCCTGGCCCCATTGCAAGGGGCAGGGAAGTCCAGCCTGCGGGGCTGTCCCAGCACAGACAAGGCCACTGTCCCAGCCGGCATTCTCCCGAGGCCGTCTGGCGCCGCCCTCCTGCGCTGGCAGGGCCTGAGCCCGGGCAGTCCCTCTTGGAGCGGGCGTGGTGAGAGCATCTGAGTCACTTCCCCAGCGTCCCCCGGGGGTGCTCCTCCAGCCATTCCCAGCCAGCGGGCGTGGGAACCCCCTGCCTATGAACACCTCGCCCAGGGGAGGCCTGGGCCTCCTGCCCCAGGGCAGGGCCCTATTGTTGTGGGACCTGAGACCGGGGTCTCCGGAGAAGTGGTGCCGCAGATGGGGCTCGGCTATTTCTAAAGGGGGCGGCAGGAAGCAGGGCAGGCAGGACAGTCTCACCACAGCCGCTTCCTTCCCTGTCTGCAAATAGCCAACAGTGCAGCCTGCAGAGCCCCCAGGGATGGGGACGGGCTCCTGGCTCCTCTGCTCGGGTCGGCGGTCAGGGTGCAGGCTAGCAAAGGCTCCTCGCTGCTGGACCAGAGACGGGGGGCAGCCCACTGCCGTTCCCCCAGCTCTGCTCTCAGCGCCAGGCAGCAGGAGAGTCACAGAGCAGAGCTGGCAGGGCCAGACGGGACCAGCCCCTGCCTAGCCCTGGCCCGAGAACTTCGCCACACTCAGGACCTGCAATGTCGGGATTGAGGAACTCCGCATCCTCCGGAGCAGCGGGCGCGTGTGCGACGCCACCTTGGCCCGTAGCTGGCCCTGCAGTGCCGGAGCGCAGGGGTTTCCCACCGCAAGGGACGGGGGGCTCCATGGCAGCAGGGGCTCCATTTACCACGCCAGTGGCTGGGGCAAAGGACTCGTTTGCCCACGGGCCTGGCAGCGTATCTACGCCGGGGACCAGGCTGGCTTAGCCCCAGTGCTCTGGGGTTCCTTCCCTCATGGTCCTGAGTACTGCAGCTGCATCACTTCCTGTGTCTGAGCCGCAGGCCTGGGCATGGCACTAGGCGGCTGTGAGGGGCAGGTGCCACGGGCTGAGGGGCAGGTGCTGTGGACTGAGGGGCAGGTGCTGCTGGCTGAGGGGCAGGTACCACATGCCAGGGGGCAGGTGCCGCTGGCTGAGGGGCAGACACCACAGGCTGAGGGGCAGGTACCACATGCCAGGGGGCAGGTGCCGCTGGCTGAGGGGCAGATACCACAGGCTGAGGGGCAGGTACCACATGCCAGGGGGCAGGTGCTGTGGGCTGAGGGGCAGGTACCACAGGCTAAGGGGCAGGTTCCACGTGGCAGGGGGCAGGTGCTGCGGGCTGAAGGGCAGGTTCTATGGGCTGAGGGGAAGGTACCAGTGCCAGGGGGCAGGTGCCACGGGCTGAGGGAGGCAGGTACCAGTGCCGGGGGGCAGATGCTGCACATGAGGATCAATACCAGGACCATTCTGCCCTAGCCGGAGGCCAGGCCATTCCTGGGAGGGGGGGCTCTGGACTCAGGGTGAGGAATGGAGCAGCCTTGGCCCCCTGGGGTGACCCTTGATGGCATCTACCCCTTTGCCAAGGGCCCCAGCAAGTGTGCCAGGGCCCCATGCTGGCCCCCTGCCCAGGGATTTCCCCTCCGTGAGCAGAGGGGCCTGTCCCAGCAGGGGGTGCTGTGGGGGCCGGGCAGGAGCTGTGCAAAGGCCCCACCACCTCTGCCCGGCTGCCCACTCTGGGGGTGACGGCTTAGCCCAGCAGGGAGCAGAGAAAAATCAACAGTCCCTCCCTGTGTCGCAGGGTATCCAGCCTGCTCCATGCTGGCCCTGCGGGGGGCACTGGGATAACTGTGAATAACTGCCAGGGCCCCGGGGCGGGAGCAAGAAGCCGGGTGTGAGAGGTGAGAGTGGTAGGGGCAGGACCCAGAGTCTAGGGGTTAGAGCCAAGGGGCTCAGAGCCAGGACTCCTGGAGTCTCTTGAGGGAAGTGGGGTCTAGTGGTTAGAGCCACGTGCATGAGGGAGGGGTCTGGGGTGAGTTAGAGTCAGGACTCCTGGGTTCCATGTCAGCTCTGGGAGAAGAGTCGGATCTAGAGGTCAGAGCTTTAGTGCATAGGATAGAGAATAAGACTGAGAATATATTATTGCCCTTATATAAATCCATGGCACGCCCACATCTCGAATACTGTGTACAGATGTGGTCTCCTCCCCTCAAAAAAGATATACTGGCACCAGAAAAGGTTCAGAGAAGGGCAACTAAAGTGATTAGGGGTTTGGAGAGGGTCCCATATGTGGAGAGATTACAGAGGCTAGTACTCTTCAGCTTGGAAAAGAGGAGACTAAGGGGGGATATGATAGAGGTCTATAAAATCATGAGTGATGTGGAGAAAGTGGATAAGGAAAAGTTATTTACTTATTCTCATAATATCAGAACTAGGGGTCACCAAATGAAATTAATGGGCAGCAGGTTTAAAACAAATAAAAGGAAGTTCTTCTTCACACAGCGCACAGTCAGCTTGTGGAACTCCTTGCCTGAGGAGGTTGTGAAGGCTGGGACTATAACAGGGTTTAAAACCAGCAAAGAATCCTGTGGCACCTTATAGACTAACAGACGTTTTGGAGCATGAGCTTTCGTGGGTGAACACCCACTTCCTCAGATGCATGTCCTCATGCTTCACTCCCTCTGGGGCACCTGGCACTGGCCATGTCGGTAGACAGGATACTGGGCTGGATGGACCTTTGGTCTGACCCGGTACGGCCTTTTTAATGTTCTTGTGTGTGTGTGTGTGTGATTGGGGGTGGGGTTGGCCTCGGGACTCCTGGGTTCTCTTCCTAGCTGTGTCGCTGGCAGGCATGCGGTGCCCGGGTGCTGGGCGTCCCCGGAAGACGGGAATGGTGCCTGGGTGCTGGGCGTCCCCGGAAGACGGGAGCGATGCCTGGGCACTGGGCACCCCCGGAAGACGGGAATGGTGCCCGGGTGCTGGGCGTCCCCGGAAGACGGGAATGGTGCCCAGGTGCTGGGCGCCCCCGGAAGGCAGGAGCGATGTCCGGGCGCTGGGCGCCCCCAGAAGACGGGAATGGTGCCTGGGTGCTGGGCATCCCCGGAAGGCGGGATCAGTTCCGGGGTGCTGGGTGCCCCAGAAGGCAGGAGTGGTGCCCTACAGCTGAGTGCCCCTGGAAGGCAGGAGTGGTGCCTGGGGCGCTGGGTGCCCCCGGAAGGCGGGATCGGTGACCAGGTGCTGGGTGCCTCCGGAAGGCAGGAACGGTGCCCGGGGCGCTGGGTGTCCCAGGAAGGTGGGAGCAGTGCCTGGGTGCTGGGTGCCCCCAGAAGATGGGAGTGGTGCCTGGGCACTGGCTGCCTCCAGAAGGCAGGAGTGGTCCCTGGGCTCTGAGTGTCCCAGGAAGGTGGGAGTGGTGACCGGGTGCTGGGTGCCCCTGGAAGGTAGGAGCGGTGACCGGGGCGCTGGGTGTCCCAGGAAGGTGGGAGCGGTGCCCAGGGTGCTGAGTGCTGGGCCTATCCTGCAGAGCAGAGGCCCTGGCACTTGGCAGACGCGGATTTCATCAGGCTGCCAGAGGAGCCGGGACCTCCAGCTCACCCCCTCACCGGGGCACTGAGCCGCTGACAGGCCCGAGCCGCGCACACGCTGAGTGAGCCCACCTGAGCGGGGCCTGGATGGGGGGGGGGTCTGAAGGGACGAGGTGGCCGCCAGGCCTGGCACTGCCACCCCCAGAGCCTGTGAGCTGGGAGGGAGTTTGGGCTTGAGCGAGGGGGGGTGATGTGGGGTCCTGGGGAAGAGATTATGGGAGCCAAACCCATCTAGCTCAGCAGAGCACTGAGGGGGGGTATGTGAGGGAATCCATCCCTGGGGAGCTGGGTCCAGGGACGTCCTGCTAGCCTCAGGGAGGGGCAGAGTGCAGGAGCCCAGAGAGCCCCTCCATCCCATCCCATCCCACCAGCTCTGCTCATGTAGGGGAAACCCTGGGCAGGGGGCCAGCACGAGGCCTGCCCCAGGCACCACCTGCCAGGGCCCTTGGCAGAGGGTAGATGCCCTCAAATGTCACCCCCAGGGGCCAGGGCTGCTTCATTCCCCGCCCTGAGTCCAGAGCCCCCCCTCTCAGGAATGGCCTGGCCCCTAGTGTACAGTACCTGCCCTGCAGCCGCCAGCACCTGCCCCCCCTGCAGCCCATGGCACCACACCCCTGACAGCCCCCAGCACCTGCCCCCTGCAGCCCCCAGCACCTACCCCAGCCGCAGCCTACGGCAACTGCCCTCCTGCAGCCTATGGCACCTGCCCCCATGCAGCCTATGGCACCTGCCCCCCTGCAGCCTACGGCACCTGCCCCTCTGCAGCCCATGGCACCTGCCCCCCTGCAGCCCATGGCACCTGCCCCTCTGCAGCCCATGGCACCTGCCCCCCTTCAGCCCATGGCACCTCCCCCTCTGCAGCCTGCGGCAACTGCCCCCCTGCAGCCTACGGCACCTGCCCCTCTGCAGCCCATGGCACCTGCCTCCCTGCAGCCCATGGCACCTGCCCCTCTGCAGCCTACGGCAACTGCCCCCCTGCAGCCTACGGCACCTGCCCCCCTGCAGCCCATGGCACCACACCCCTGACAGCTCCCAGCACCTGCCCCCTGCAGCCCCCAGCACCTACCCCAGCCGCAGCCTACGGCAACTGCCCCCCCTGCAGCCTATGGCACCTGCCCCCCTGCAGCCTACGGCACCTGCCTCTCTGCAGCCCATGGCACCTGCCCCTCTGCAGCCCATGGCACCTGCCCCCCTTCAGCCCATGGCACCTCCCCCTCTGCAGCCTGCGGCAACTGCCCCCCCTGCAGCCCACGGCATCTGCCCCTCTGCAGCCCATGGCACCTGCCCCTCTGCAGCCCATGGCACCTGCCTCCCTGCAGCCCATGGCACCTGCCCCTCTGCAGCCTACGGCAACTGCCCCCCTGCAGCCTATGGCACCTGCCCCTCTGCAGCCCATGGCACCTGCCCCCCTGCAGCCCATGGCACCTGCCCCTCTGCAGCCTATGGCACCTGCCCCCTGCAGCCCATGGCACCTGCCCCCCTTCAGCCCCCAGCACCTACCCCAGCCACAGCCTACGGCACCTGCCCCTCTGCAGCCTACGGCACCTGCCCCCCCTGCACCCCATGGCACCTGCCCCTCTGCAGCCTACGGCACCTGCCCCCCCTGCAGCCCATGGCACCTGCCCCCTGCAGCCCATGGCACCTGCCCCCCTGCAGCCCATGGCACCTGCCCCCCTGCAGCCCACAGCACCTGCCCCCTGCAGCCCATGGCATCTGCCCCCCTGCAGCCCATGGCACCTGTCCCCCTGCAGCCTATGGCACCTATCCCTCTGCAGCCTAGGGCACCTGCCCCCCTGCACCCCATGGCACCTGCCCCTCTGCAGCCTATGGCACCTACCCCCCTGCAGCCTATGGCACTGCACCCCTGACAGCCCACGGCACCTGCCCCTCTGCAGCCCACGGCACCTGCCCCCCCTGCAGCCTGTGGCACCGCACCCTTGCAGCCCGCGGCTCCTGCCCCCCCAGCCTACAGCATCCGCCCCCCGCAACCTACAGCACCTGCCCCCCCAGCCTGTGGAACCTGCCCCCCCCCCGCAGCCCATGGCACCCACTCCCAAACTGCAGGACCAGCCCCAGTGAGCACTGGCCTCGACTGGCACCCTCAGCTCTGGGGCCGGCCCTGCTGGCAGTAGGGTCAAAGGGGGGGTTGGAGCTGAGGGAGCCGGGGGGGCGGGTGGCAGCTCCCAGGGGGTGGGTGGGGTGCAGCACAGTGCTGGCACGGCAGACCTTGGCGCTGCACCTGGCTCGGGGCTGGGTGACGGGCGCAGGGGCTCCTGGGGGGGGGGCCCTGGGCAGGGCCTGCTGCCCGCGCACTGCCTGGGCTGGCTCCGGGGAGCTGTGGCCAGTCGGGAGGGGCAGTGGGGGGGCTGGAGCTGCCTCTTCTGCCCTGCTGTTTGCATCGCACGCTGCTGCTCTGCCCCCCCTCGCTCGGCTGCCGGCTTCTGTGGGGGCGGGGGCTGGGGCAGCAGGAATGGAGACCCCACAAGTGTAGGGCTTGGGGGCAGAGCTGCTGGAGCAGGGCTGGGAGTGTGGCAAGAGGGGAGATGCACCCCTACCCACCCCATCCCCCACACACCTACCCCCCCGTCTGTTCTCCTGGCTCACCCCCACACACCTACCCACCCCACTCCCAACCCCCACACACCTACCCACCCCCAGACATACCCCTACCCACCCCCACCCTGTCCCCCCACCCCTAACCACCCCCACACACCTACCCACCCCAACCCCCACACACCTAAAGCCCCCAGACATACTCCTACCCATCCTCATCCTGACCCCCCCACACTTACCCACCCCCCAACACCCATACCCACCCATCTGTTCTCGTACCCCACCCCCACACACCTACCCACCATGACCCTCCCACACCTACAACCCAGACACATTCCTACTCACCCCCACTCTGACCCCCACACCCCTACCCCTACCCACCCATCTGTTCCCTGGGCCCACTCCCACACATCTACTCACCCCGACCCCCACACACCTACCTCCCCAACCCTGCCCCACACCCGTACCCCCTCGTCTGTTCCCCAGGCTCACCCCCACACAGGTACCCACCCTGACCCCCACACATTTACCCACCCCACCCTGAGCCCCAAAACCTACCCATCCCCACGCTGATCCCCACACACCTACCCACCCCCCAGACACACCCCCTACCCACTCGTCTGTTCCCCAGACCTTCTCCTACCCCCAGACACATCCTCCCCAACCCATCCATCCGGTCACCCTGTCATCCCCCTCACACCTGGCCATCCATTGTATCATGCCCCTAACCCCAGCTACACCCCTACCCACCTATCCGTCCTGTCACCCCCCCAAGATACACCCCCTGATGCCCTCCCCATCCATCCTGTCACACCCCGACCCCTCCATTCATCCTCAGACACAGCCCAACACCCCCCACCCCGATACACCCCACCCCTGACACCCCCCACACCCAACACCCCCCCACGCCCCCAACACACACCCTACCCACCCACCTGCCTACCCATCCTCAGACAGAGCCCTCCCCCAGACACAGCCCTAGGTCACGGATTCTGCGCAGACGCCCCAGGCTGGTGGAATGGTCTCGGTTCAGATTTCACCAACCCAGGGTGATGTGTGAGTGCCTGAAGCCTGCCCCAGTCTGACTCCAAAGTCACGGCCTGGCCCCTGGGCGCTCCTGTCCACCTGCCCCCCTGCCTGGCGGGACAGAATGAGCACTGGCCCCAGACCCCAATGTCCAGGCTGCTCCCAGCAGAGCCAGCGCGTCAGCCAGGCCTGGCGCACGCTGAGTTACTGGCCCTGCCTTTGAACAGTGCCATGGCTGTAATTCTGTCAGCTCCTGGAGCCAAGCCCAGTCGGGCCGGGAGGCTCGGCATCTGGGTCATAGTTCCGGCCCGGGGAGAGTCCAAACAGCCAAAGATGAAAAATGTCCTTGTCAGAGGTTTCACGTCCTTCTTCCACAATTCGAGCTGATGAGACAACCCCTTTTTGTGGGGCTACGGGGCCCTTAACAGGGTCTCTGTGCTGTGACGTTCCAGTCTGAGAGGCTGTGGCTGGACCGGAGAGGAGCCCGCCCCACAATGCTGCCTTATGGCAGGGGTGGCTGAAATGACCAGGGAGATGGCGGCCAGCAGCCACCGACAAGCATCTCGTAGGCACCAGCCACGGTGTTCGAAGCCAACCCCGATCTCAGCCGCCCCGGCCCAGGGGACAGCGATGAGTTTGTCAGTGCTCAGCCCACACAAGCTGGCCCGTGGTCTGCCAGGGCCACACCCTCCCCACCTCCCAGTGTGTGTCTGTGGCACTACTGCCTTGTCCCAGCCACTCTCCACGCGCAGGGATGGGCCCAGGCCTGGCTGCCGGGGCCGCAGGTAGGGGTGTGTGCTGGGCATGAGGGTTGGTGGAGCAGGCTGCTCTGTCCCTCCCAGTCTCAGTGCCAGCGGCCAGCGTGAGCCACCGCTGGGCATGCCCACAGGGGTGAGCTGAGCAGCGGGCGCGGGATCCCGTCCATCTGAGCACTGAAGTCCCTGGCTCCATGCGGCTCTGGCCTGGCCCAGTGCTGGGGAGGGGGCCGTTTGCACCGGGGGGCTCTACCTGTCTGCTTTGATTGCTGAGAGTGCGCAAGGCAAGAAAGCATTTCCTTCCTGGGAACTTTATTAACCCCGCTCCTCGGGGGGATGTGATTGCAGTGAAATATCAGCCCCCCGGGGCTGACACCGGGATCAGCCTTCCAGCCTCCCCCGCGGTAATTACAGCTCCCACAGCCTCAGACAGTCCCTGCCACAGCCCACAAAGGGATTCGTCTCAGCCCAGTAGGGCCAGGATGGGGCACAGACTTGGGAGACCAGCCCCAGGAGCAGCCCCAGGGCTCTAGGGGAAGCAGTGGGTGCTAGTGGTTAGAGCAGTGCAAGGCGTCAGGACACCTGCCTGCTGTGCCGGGCATTGTGCTCTGGCCTACACTGCCGCCCTGGATCGGTATAAGGACGTCACTCGGGGTGTGAATAACCCCTATGTCCGTGGGAGAGTGTCTCCGCGTGGCTTTGAGCGGCTTCCTTAAAGTGCTGCATTGGTGCAGCTGCATCGGCGCAGAAGTGCGTGTAGACGTGCCACGTGACCTGAGCCAAGTCCCTTTCATTGGCCCGGAGGGTCCCAGCTGGTCCAGGCTGAGTGCCTGCCTATTGCAGGCCGGAGAGCTCGGGGAGTCCTGGGGGATCCTTCGCCACGCCCTCGGGGAGCTGTTCCCAAGGTCCCCCCCGCCCACGTTAAATGTCAGTGCTTTCGTTCCAGGCTGCTATGTCGCGCCAGCCCCAGCCATGGGCTGTCCCCCGGCCCGCAGGCCTCTCTGCCCTGGGGAGATGCTCCAAGACCAGGCTCCCCGGGGCTGTGGCTGTGGCTGGCCGATGCTTGAGAGCCTCGCGGGGGAGGACACAGCTGCGGAGGACACCACCCGCTCCCAGCAGCTGGGATCCCCCATGTCCCTGGAGCTGGGAGCTGGCGGGGGCGTGTGTGCGAGAGGGAGGTGGAGACTCGCTGCTCTGTGCCCCTGGTGCCACCGTGCCAGAGTCCCTGGGCCCAGCAGCTTGGCTGGAGCAGGGGGCCCCTGCGCCCTGTAATCCGGCTCGGTGCCTCGGTGGCCATGGCCGCACCACCCTCGGAAAGGCCCATTTGTCTCTGCCTCTTTGCCCAAGTGCAGCAGCAGTTACTCCCCGGCCCCAGCGCAGATTTACTGGTACTTAATCGTGACCTTTCAAAGGGAGCCGGGCGGGGAGGCCAGGGGTGAAGAGGCAGGAGCCAAAGGTCAATCGCTCCTTTCATCCCTCAAGTCACACGTGCTTGCCCGGCGGAGGGAGGGGAAACGCTGCAGTTGTCGGTTCATCACTGGTGCAATCTGGCTCCCTGCCAGGCCGGGTAGCTCAGCCCTGTCCCAGGGCCCAGCCCAGCTCCTTGCCCTGGACTGCAGCAGCGTGAGCTGCCTGGAGCCCCCTGGCTGGACTAGCTGGGGCCACCCCTCCTGGGGCAACACGGACATTGTGGAGGAGTGAAGTTTTTCCTTCCCCCCAGGCTCTGCTGGCTGCTGGCCAGGCCAAGGGACCAGCAGAGCCTGAGGAGGCAGAAGGAAGGTTCTGGCTCAGCGATAAACCAGAGCAACGACTGGGTCAGGATTGTCTGGGGCACCCAGGAGTCCTGTGGGAGCGGGAGACTCAGCTCCCCGTACGTGCGGTGCCCAGAGCACAGGATGGAAGCGGAGGAATGTAGGATCTGTTTTTAAAATGGTGACCCAGGCAAGTCCAGAGTCGTGAGCTCGACTTTGGTAGCCAGAAAATTGGTTGGAAGAAATCACCGAAGAGAGTGTTCGAAGGCAGCTGGATAAATCGAATGTCCTAGGAGCTGTCCAGAGAGAAATCACACCTCATTAGTCAGTTAGGGCTCTCTGCACCCGTCAGTTAAATAGCAGAGGGAGGAGAACTGGCTGATAGAACTGGCTATAAAAATAAATAAATAGAGAACAAATGGAAGAAAGGGGAGGTTGATAGTAATGAATATAAATCAGAAGTTAGGAACTGAAGAAAAGTGATAAGGGAAGCCAAGGGACACAAGGAGAAATCCATGGCTAGTAGAATTAAGGACAATAAGAAGGAATTTTAAAAAATCTATTAGAATAAAAAGCAGCTTAACAATGGATTGGTCCATGACTAGATGGAAATGGTAGAATTATCCATAGTATTGGAGAAAAGGCAGAAATGGTCAGTAAATATTTCTGTTCTGTATTTGGGGAAAAACCGGCTATAGTCATATCATATGATAACGCTCTTTGCGTTTCACTAGTTTCTCTGGAAGGTTAAACAGCAGCTACTAAAGTTAGATATTTTTAAATGAGCAGGTCCAGTTAACTTGCACCCAAAAATTTTAAGAGCCGGCTGAGGAGCTCCTTGGACCATTAATGCCGATTTTCAGTAGCGCTGGGAATACCAGGGAGGTTCCAGAAGACTGGAAGAAAGCGAATGTTGTGCCAATATTTTAAAAGGGTAAATGAGATGACCTGGGTAATTATAGGCCTGTCAGCCTGATAGCAATGCCAAGCAAGAGGATGGAATGGCTGAGACGGGCCTCGAAGGTAATGTAACGCATGCCGACCAACATGGCTTTATGGCAAATAGATCCTGTCCAATGAACTTGGTATCCTGTTTTGATGAGATTACAAGTTTCCGTTGATGAAGGTAACAGTGATGATATAATACAATTAATTAGAGTTCTGTAATAAAAAACTAGAAAGACATAAAATCCCCATTGCAGACACTCAGTGGATGAACAGGGGCTGAGAGGTCTGCCCATGGAATGGTAAATGGGCTCACTGGATGACCGTGTCCCGCACGGATCAGTTCTTGGCCCTGGGCTAGTTAACACTGTTCTCAATAGCCTGCAAGAAAACGTAAACTGACCCCTGATAACATCTGACCCAAAATGCAGGGCAGGGCGCTGACGCAGAGCGATCTGGGTCGCTCAGGAAGCTGGGTGCGAGTTGACAATGTACTTTTGAGGAGGCTGGACGTAAAGACGTACCCCCAGGAACAGAGTCCACAGGCCGGAGGTACAGGCTGGGCTCCATCCTGGCTGCAGCAACTCTGACAAAGCTTTGGGGGTTGTGGAGGATGATCAGCAGCGCACGAGCTCCCAGTGCGAAGCTGGGGCCAAAGCGACCCTGGGATGCATAAACAGGGGAGTCTCGAGTAGGAGCGGGGCGGTGATTTGATCTCAGCATTTGGCACCTGGTCAGTGTATGACTCTGCAGGTGGCACGAAGCTATTGAGGGAGCCGAGCCCAGAGGAGCGAGTGAGCAACGTCACAGGACCTGCGCCGGGAGGGGAGAGGACAGCGCGCGGCCAGGCACAGAGCGATTCAGGTTTGACAAATGCAAAGTAGCGCACATGGGAGGTCAGGCTGCTTAAGGGACAGGCTGGAGCTCAGTCTAGGGCCCCCTTTAAACCCACAGACCGCCAGCCTGGGGCATGGGGTGCAGCTCTGGGCGGCTCAGGAAGGGCCGTATTGGCAGGAGTATTGTGTCCAGTTCTGGGGGCCACATGTCAGGGAAGAAGTGGGCAAATCGGTGAGAGTCCAGAGAAGAGCGACAAGATGCTGACAGGCCTGGAGAACAGGGGCTGTGAGGGGAGCCGGAAAACACGGGGGCCGTTCAGGCTGGAGAAGAGAAGGGAGAAGGGGCCATGAGAAGAGTTTCAAGGGTGTAAAAGGTTGTTCTGAAGGAGGGTGAGAAATGGTTCTCCTTGGCCACTGAGGGCAGGACAAGGAGCAATGGGCTCAAAGCGCAGCAGGGGCGGTTTGGGTTGGGCACTAGAAGTTCCTCACTGGGATAAATTGCCCCGGGGAGGCTGTGGAATGAGCCAACAGCCCGGAGGTGTTTAAGAGCAGGTCAGACAAAGCCCTGTGCAGGGGCCCTGTGAGGGCCCTCTCAGTCCTGATTTCTAGGAGGGGGCTGACGAGGACTCTAGAGAAGGCAGCTCAGCCCCTGCTTGTCTCACAAGACAAGAACAAGGGGTTGCTGGATACAGCTGAGAGGCAGCATGTGTAGAATTGATCATAGGCACTAGAGTGGAGGGCTCGGGGGGAGGGGTGCAGGCCTGGCAGTGCCCCAGGTGGAGGGCTCGGGAGGGGGCAGCAGGCCTGGCAGTGCCCCAGGTGGAGGGCTTGGGGGCAGCAGGCCAGGCAGTGCCCCAGGTGGAGGGCTTGGGGGTAGGGGGGGCAGTGGGTCTGCAGTGCCCCAGGGTGGAGGGTTCGAAGGGGCAGCAGTTCCAGCAGTGCCCCAGGGTAGAGGACTTGGGGGGCAGCGGGCCTGGCAGTGCCCTGGGGTGGAGGGCACGAGGGGAGGCAGGCCTGGCAGTGCCCCGGGTGTGGGGCTTGGGGAGCAGCAGGCCTGGCAGTGCCTGGCTCCTTAGGGTCCCCAGGGGCTGAGGGGGGTTCCCATGTGCCCCATGACTGAGCGCCCCGGAACCACCCCCCCGGCATGGGCCGCCACGAAAAGGCTCGGCGAAGGGCTGGCTCCTGGGGGGTGGGATTCCCCTCACCGAAGGCCTCTGCCAGCCCCCTCCCCGGGCAGCTGCCGCTGGTGGCGGTGCCCCCCGCCTGGAGCTGCCGAGGGGAGGGGGGCCGGTTTTAGGTTTCCAGCAGCGTCGTGGCTGGCGGAGCCGCGCGGCTCAGAACAGGCGTATCGATCCGGGCGCTTGGCGGGTCAGCGATATCATTAACCCCAACAAGACTGCAGCCCCGCAACGCCGGGAGGTTAATTAAAAAGAAAAGTTCAGACAAATACAGCAGCCGACTGTCTGCCCGGGGAGGGGGGCTCAGCTGGCTCACCCCACGGAGCGACGCCTGGGGCTGCCAATGGCTCGTCTCCCTCCAGTCTTCTCCTGTCATTGAATTCTTGAGAGTGGGCTGGATGGGGCAGGATGGGATGGGACAGACCAGAGCAGGTGGGGTGGGGTGGGGTGGGAGGGGGTGTGATGGGGTGGGGCAAGATGGGGCGGGGCAGGACAGGACGGGATGGGGCGGGACACAACAGGATGGGATGGGGTGGGACGGGGCAGGATGGGCAGAATGGGATGAGGCGGGATGAGACGGGACGGACAGGATGGGACAGGATGGGATGGCATGGGATGGGGCAGGAGAGGGTGGGACAGGACGGGATGGCATGGGACGGGGCAGGACAGGGTGGGACGGGGCAGGATGGGGTGGGATGGGACAGGACAGGGTGGGACGGGGCAGGACAGGACAGAGCAAGATGGGATGGGACAGGACAGCATGGGATGGGGTGGGATGGGATGGGGCAGGATGGGACGGGACAGGACAGCGGGATGGGATGGGGTGGGTTGAGCAGGACAGGGTGGGATGGGGCAGGACGGGATGGGGCAGAATGGGGTGGGATGGGATGGGATGGGACAGGACAGTGTGGGACGGGGTAGGATGGGATGGGGCAAGATGGGGTGGGATGGGATGGGACAGGACAGGGTGGGACGGGGCAGGACGGGATGGGGTGGGATGGGGTGGGACGGGGCAGGACGGGGTTGGACAGGACGGGGCGGGATCGGATGGGGCAGGACAGGGTGGGACGGGGTGGGATGGGATGGGATGGGAGAGGACAGCATGGGACGGGGCGGGATGGGACGGGACAGGACAGTGTGGGATGGGACGGGGCAGGATGGGACAGGACAGCATGGGATGGGGCGAGATGGGACGGGACAGGACAACATGGGACGAGGCAGGACAGGGTGGGACAGGATGGGACAGGACAGCGTGCGACGGGGCAGGACGGGATGGGGCGGGAGGGGGTGGGCGGGATGGGACAGGACAGGACAGGACAGCGTGGGACAGGATGGGGCAGGATGGGACAGGACAGGGTGGGACGGGGAAGGATGGGATGGGGCGGGATGGGATGGGACAGGATAGCCTGGGACGAGACAGGATGGGATGGGATGGTACAGGACAGGGTGGGATGAGGCAAGATGGGATGGAACGGGATGGGGTGGGGGGGTGGGATAGGACAGGACAGTGTGGGATGAGGCAGGATGGGATGGTACGGGATGGGGTGGGGGGGACAGGACAGGACAGCGTGGATCGGGACAGGGCGGGATGGGACGAGACAGGACAACGTGGGACGAGGCAGGACGGGATGGGACAGGACAGGGTGGGATGGGATGGGACATGACAGCGTGGGACGTGGCAGGACGGGGCGGGATGGGTTGGGCGGGGCGGGACAGGACAGGACAGTGTGGGATGGGATGGGGTGGGATGTGGCAGGATAGGACGGGGTGGGGCAAGACAGGACAATAAAAGGAGACAGCCCTGTCCACAAAGTGGAGGGAACGAGAGGGGGAGGCAGGTCCTGGAGGGGGCAGGTGCCAGGTGAGTGCAGGACAAGGGCAGATTGTGGTGGAGCTTGGACTCCTTCCTCTGGGGCTTGGGGGGCAGTTGTTCCATTCTCACCCTCCCCAGGCTAGAAAGGGCTCCCACCCCACTTCCGTCGGCTGCAGGGACAGCGTGGGGGCCTGGCTCTCCCTTTCCCCCGGGGGGCTGAGGCCCAGGTGCCCAGGGAAGGCTGTATGGCAGAGCGCAGCATCCCCGTGGGGTGGGCGACCCGACACAACCCCCTTTGGTGAAATCCAGGAGCAGGGTGGCAGAGTCGGGGTAACAGGCCTGTCTGAGCACGTCTGTGTCACATCCCGAGACCTGGCAGTGCCGTGAACCGCACCTGCTCCCCTCACCCCGGACCCACCCGCCCGACCTGCCCCCGCAGAAGCTGCCAGGCCGAGGCAGCGCTGAGCTGGGCAGGGACCTCGCGGATGCCAGGCTGGATTTGCGCCCCATTGGCCAGACGTGTGGGGCAGGGGCTCTACCCTGGGGCAGGGATGCTGAGTTTGGGGTCATGGCTGGGAATAGCTGAACACAAGCTCGCAGTGCAACACTACAGCCAGAAGAGCTAACGCGCCCCTGGGCTGCAGGAATAGGGGAATCGCGAGGAGCAGCAGGGAGGTGATTTTCCCTCTGTATCTGGCACCGGGGCAGCCGCTGCTGGGCTCTGGTGCCCAGTTCTGGGAAAGGACGGTGATAAATTGGGGAGGGATCAGAGAGGAGGCATGAGAATGATGAAAGGTTCGAAGACCTGCCTGAGGGTGACAGACGCAGTCTGTTTTGCTGAGCAGTGAGGAGGTCGGGACACTGGAGCTGGTAACGTCTAGGAGCACATGCGTGCCTCAGTCTGCCCCTCACTCGGCACTGCCCCTGGGAGCGGGCATTGCGTGGGCATGTGGGTCGGGAGGCGACCTGCTAGGAAGGGCTGAATGGAGCCAATGCTCCCTAGAGAGGCAATGGTGGAGCCAAAGGCTGGATGTTAACAGCAGGGAGTGGGAAGCCCAGGCAGGCTGCATGTGTGAATACCGTGGCAGCTGGGCCTGGGACCAGGAAGGCTCTGGCTCTGGCACGCCATCCCCAGCTAGCCACGGAGCCTGAGAGGGGTGTAAGGGGGGGCCCTCTGCAGAGTGGGTCAGGAGTCCTGCTGGACACCTCACAGAGGAGCTCTGCTGCCTAACGTGGCCACTCACTTTGCTCCCTAACGAGGACCCTGGCCCCATGGGACTCAGTGTGGATACCACGTGGTGGTGAAGCCAGGCAGCCCAGTCTTGGATTCGGGGGTCGGTGGGGCTTCTCTGGTGAACGCCTGAACCTAGGGATTTGGCACCAGACTCCCCCGCACCTGTCGCAGGTCATCTCTGAACCACAGTGCCCTGTGAGGACGATGCCAGGAGCAGGTTGCCCGGGGGCTATGCCTCTGGTAGTCTCTCCTCAGCATTTGCCCCCAGGCACTGGGGGAGTAGCCGGCTAGGGGATCAGCGCTGCCCGTCAGGGCCTGGCGTATGTGCTCTGGTTCCGTGCATGGCCAGGCCATCAGCGGTGCCCTTGCCCGACATGGGGGCGTAGCATGGTACACTGACACGGGCAGAAGAATGCTAGAGGCATCCCTGGCACACGGCAGCACCAACAGGCTATCAGAGCCATCTCCGCTCACTACACATGCCACAAGCCAGTGCCCCAGCCGACCGCCAGCCAAACGGATGGAAGGAAAAGGGGTAGCAGCTCCCCATGGTCAGCCTGGGGGGCATGAGGCTGCAGCTCAGGCAGAAGCGCTGGCAGGCACTGTCTGCGCCATCAGGCTGGACGGTGGCTGCTGTGTGGGAGCAGAATCCAAGGTAGGCAGAAGCCGGATGCAGGACCACAAGCCATGTGCTGGATCGGGGTGAGGGGGGGACAAAAGCTGCAAAAACTAGGGGTCACCCAATGACATTAATGGGCAGCAGGTGTAAAACAAACCAAAGGTTTCTTCACACAATGCACAGTTGTTAGGCCTGAATAAAGATATAGCAGACAAAACCAGGTATGCCAACCTGACCAAAGTCAGGCTAACAGAGGTTTGTGGGTAATCCCTGAGTGGAAAACACTGAAAAGCAGCAGCATGTCTCTAAAAACAAGCTGCTCTCTATTAATGCGTGCACTTGTCAATAAAAAGCTTTTAATCAAACCTTGCTGGTGTTGCCTGTCTCTCTCACGGTCAAACAACAAACCTTGCCGTCTGGGGGTTAAAGTCCCTAACACAGTCAACCTGGGGAATTCCTTGCCTGAGCATGTTGTGAAGGCCAAGACCATGACAGGGTTCAAAAAAGAACTGGATAAGTTCATTGAGGACAGGTCCATCGATAGCTATTAGCCAGGATGGGCAGGGATGGTGACCCCAGCCTCTGTTTGCCGGAAGCTGGGAATGGGTGACAGGCAGGGCCGGCGCTTCCATTTAGGCGACCTAGGTGGTCGCCTAGGGCACCAGGATTTGGGAGGGCGGCAGACTGCTCTGGTGGACATCCTGCAGGCATTCCTGCGGACAGTTTGCTGGTCCCGCGGCTCCGGTGGACCTCCCGCAGGAATTCCTGCACGCCAGCGGCAGGTCCACCAGAGCCGCGGGACCAGCGGACCATCTGCAGGAATGCCTGTGGGAGGTCCACCGGAGCTGCGGGACTGGCGAGCCGGCCCTGTGCCTAGGGCGCCAAAAACCCTGGCGCCGCTCCTGGTGACAGGGGATGGATCACTTGATGATTCCCTGTTCTATTCACTCCCTCTGGGGCACTTGGTGCTGGCCACTGTCGGCAGACAGGACACGGGGCTAGATGGACCCTTGGTCTGACCCAGGCTGGCCGCTCTAATGGAGTGCAGGCCCCGGGAGCCATGGAGCTGCAGTTAGCAGAGCGGTCAGAGCACAGAGCAGGGGCTGTTCCCCAGCATGCTGGGGGTGCAAGGCTCTGTGGGTCTGAGTGCGTTACCCAAAACCCAGTTCCAGCCCCCAAACCTCATGCTTTCCTTGCTCCGTGTCTGGGTGTGGCCGCGGGGGTCCAGGCCTGGCCTAGGGCAAGGGCCGAGGACTCTGGAGATCGGCACTGAGCTCCTAGCTTGCTTCCGGCTCCTGGGGCCTGGGGCAAGTCTCTGCTCCAGTGCTCCTGTGCCCTGGCGCCTCCCAGGGCTGTGCAGCCTGGCAGCTTCCCAGGGCAGGGCCCCTCTGACCATGGGCAGTGCCTAGCACTACGGGGCACAGAGCAGGGCTGGGGCCTCTAGTGTCAGCATTGGAAAAAATCCCCTCAAGGGAGCACAGGCCTGCGCTGACATCACAGAGTACTGACATCACGGGGTGCTGGTATCACATGGGCGCTGACATCACAGAGAGCTGACATCACGGGGTGCTGGTATCACATGGGCGCTGACATCACAGATCACTGACATCACGGGGTGCTGGTATCACATGGGCGCTGACATCACAGAGTACTGACATCACGGGGTGCTGGTATCACATGGGCGCTGACACCACAGAGCACTGACATCACGGGGTGCTGGTATCACATGGGCGCTGACATCACAGAGAGCTGACATCATGGGGTGCTGGTATCACATGGATGCTGACATCTCAGGATGCTGGTATCACACAGGTGCTGATATCATGTGGGTGCTGGTATCACAGGTGTCACGGAGTGTCGGGGAGTCAGGGCCCTGCACCCCTCTTCCTGGGATTCACGGTGACTCTCAGCCAGCCAGTAAAGCAGAAGGTTTATTGGACAATAGGAATGCAGGATACAGCAGAGCTTGTAGGCACAACCAGGACCTCTCAATCGAGTCCTTCTGGGGGTTCAGGGAGCTTAGTCCCCAGCTTGGGGTTCCCTGCATTGCACCACCCAGCCCAAACTGAAACTGAAAATCCCTCCAGCAGCTCTCGTCCCTCTCCCCTCTGCACCTCCTCCCTTTGTGCAGTCTCCCAGGCAGGTGTGAATTCTCCCAACCCCCCTTCTGGCTCAAGTTACAGCTCAGGTGGATTCTTCCCATCCCCAGTGGAACTCCCCGGCCACATTGCCAGGTCAAATCCGCCCTGCTCCCCTGCTCCCATCACAACAGGGCACCGACATCGCAGAGCGCTGACATCACGGGGTGCTGACATCACAGAGTGCTGACACCATAGGGTGCTGCTATCACAGGCCGCTGACATCACGGGGTGCTGCTATCACAGGGTGCTGACATCACAGAGTGCTGACATCCCGGGGTGCTGCTATCACAGGGCGCTGACATCACAGAGTGCTGACACCATAGGGTGCTGCTATCACTGGGTGCTGACATCCCGGGGTGCTGCTATCACGGTGCTGACATCGCAGATGTGCCGACATCACAGACTACTGACATCATGAGGTGCTGGTAATCACCCGGGGTTCGGTCCTGTTGAGCGAGAGTCCATAGCCCCCTCCCACCCTTGAGTCAGAGACAGCTCTTGGTGCCCAGGCTGCAGGGAAGAGCCAGGGAACCATGGGGCTTCTCAGCCCTGGAGTTCAGCAAAGCCTGGGGTGCCGGCAGCGAGCCGGTGCAGTGCAGCCAGAAGGAGGTGCTGTGGGTGCTTCAGCAGCTGGCCCTGGTGGCACAGGGGCAGGGTAGCACTAGGGCTGGCAGGCCAGGGAAGGTGGCAGATCCCCTGGGCACAGAGGCTGGCATGGCACCAGCGGGTCCTGGCTGGCCCTGAGGCAGGGCTCGGGCCCAGTGCAGGGCTCCTCGCCACCCCAGTCTCTGTTCAGGCAGCCAGGCGCCTGCAGGTTTCCAGGCCAGGCTCTGTGTCTCTCACTGGGGCCCCTCTGCCCTGGCTCCATGCCCAGCCGCTGCTGCGCCCCCATCACCCCCCTAGTGCTGCATCTGGCTCTGGGCCACATGCGCCTCTGGCCACAGCTCCTGGAGGCTCCTCGCTTGTGGCATCTGGCCTCACTGCAGCTGCCGCTTTGCAGAGACCAAGCTGGCTCCCGGCCGTTCCCCTGCCCCGGCCCGTGGAGGGCTGCTGGGTGCTGAGGACTCGAATGCCAGCAGGCCGGGCTGCTGTGTGGCCACCATGGTAGCAATGTCTGTGCCAGGGACAGGCCGCCCCAGCCCTGCTCTGGGATCTCATTCCCTGGCTCCTTGCCCCAGGTCCTGGGCAGGGCAGGGCCAGGAGCCCATGTGCTAGGGCTGGGGCCCACGCCTGCGAGGATCGGCGCGGCTGGTACAGGCTGTCCCTGAGCGCCCTGGGAAGAGCCGGCGGCACAGGCTGGGGGCCAGGATTGCTCCAGGGCCACTGGCGCTGGCCTGAGTCCCTTTCTGGGCATGGGCATGGCCAGTTCGCTCCCTGGGAGCCCTCAGCTGCAGGGGGACGGGCCGGCTCTGGGACAGAGCGGGGCTGTGGTGGGGCAGGAAGGGAACTGGCCCTGACATGGGACACGGGGGTAGGCTGGGCTGCAGTCACCAGCTCCCAGGGCCGTGCCCTGGCATTGTTCCTGGCGTGTGCTCAGTCTCCCGTCTGCCCAGGCATGCAGCTCCCTTTCCCCCTGCATCAATTTCATCCATTATTGAAACGTCGTGTCTCCATCTCGCAGCTAATTGCATCTGGTCCCTCATAACGCGGCACGTGAGACAGGCTCCTCTTGCACGGCTGAATTATTCCTGGCCCGGCCTCCCTGACGGCCTTGTGCTGAGCAGCAGGAAAGGGACGCGCGGGGACTGGCACTGGGGCGGGCCCGGGGCAGGATGGCAGCTGGGCCCTGGCTCCCCAGGGCTCTGCCGCCGGCTGGGAATTGGTTTGCGATTACTGTCGCTCCAAGCCCGTTTCAAACCAACCAATGGCCCCAGAGCCGCTGCAGCCGGGAGCCGGGGTCCAGCCTGCCATGCCCCAGAGCCTTCCCTCGGTACCCGCCTGCTGCCCGCCGCCCTGCCCTCACCTCCCAGGAGCCCCTCTGGGACCCGGCCTTGGGCCGCATGCCCCACTTGGCCGCCCCTGCACGGGGCCGGCTGCAGCGTTGTACGGAGGGGCGGGGGAGACTCACTAGGGGAAGATGGGCCCATAACTCTGCTCTGGACCAGAGGGGGATGGGGGGATCCAGAGCCCTGATCTGGGGCCACAGGGAGATCCCAGGCTGGATGGGCCCCAGGGTTGCACTCAGGCTGGGGTGGGGGGATCCCGGCTGGATGGGCCCCTGAGTCTGACCCAGGCTGGGGGCGGGATCCCAGCTGGATTGGCCCCAGGATCTGACCCAAGCTGGGGGGATCCCGGCTGGATGGGCCTCTGTGTCTGACCCAGGCTGGGGTGGGGGGTCCCTGGCTGGGTGGGCCCTAGTGTCTGACCCAGGCGGGGGGGATCCCAGCTGGATGGGCCCCAGGGTCTGACCCAGGCTGGGAAGGGGGGATCCCGGCTGGATGGGCCCCAGGGTCTGACCCAGGTTGGTGGGGGGGGTGGGGGAGGACCCTGGCTGAGTGAGCCCCAGGGTCTGACCCAGGCTGGGAAGTGGGGATCCCGGCTGGATGGGCCCCAGGGTCTGACCCAGGTTGGGTGGGGGGGATCCCGGCTGGATGGGCCCCAGGGTCTGACCCAGGTTGGGGGGGCGGGGATCCCGGCTGGATTGGCCCCAGGGTCTGACCCAGGCTGGGAAGGGGGGATCCCGGCTGGATGGGCCCCAGGGTCTGACCCAGGCTGGGAGGGGGGATCACGGCTGGATGGGCCCCAGGGTCTGACCCAGGTTGGGTGGGGGGGATCCCGGCTGGATGGGCCCCAGGGTCTGACCCAGGTTGGGGGGGAGGGGATCCCGGCTGGATGGGCCCCAGGGTCTGACCCAGGCTGGGAAGGGGGGATCCCGGCTGGATGGGCCGCAGGGTCTGACCCAGGTTGGCAGGGGGGGATCCCGGCTGAGTGAGCCCCAGGGTCTGATCCAGGCTGGGAGGGGGGATCCCGGCTGGATGGGCCCCAGGGTCTGACCCAGGCTGGGAGGGGGGATCACGGCTGGATGGGCCCCAGGGTCTGACCCAGGTTGGGGGGGCGGGGATCCCGGCTGGATTGGCCCCAGGGTCTGACCCAGGCTGGGAAGGGGGGATCCCGGCTGGATGGGCCCCAGGGTCTGACCCAGGTTGGCAGGGGGGGATCCCGGCTGAGTGAGCCCCAGGGTCTGACCCAGGCTGGGAGGGGGGATCCCGGCTGGATGGGCCCCAGGGTCTGACCCAGGCTGGGAGGGGGGATCCCGGCTGGATGGGCCCCAGGGTCTGACCCAGGCTGGGAGGGGGGATCCCAGCTGGATGGGCCCCAGGGTCTGACCCAGGCTGGGAGGGGGGATCCC
The DNA here is from genome assembly GCF_007399415.2 of Gopherus evgoodei. Classification (NCBI taxonomy): domain Eukaryota; kingdom Metazoa; phylum Chordata; order Testudines; family Testudinidae; genus Gopherus; species Gopherus evgoodei. The sequence goes on along the minus strand of NW_022060073.1, from coordinate 1,198,492 downwards.
GGCTGGATGGGCCCCAGGGTCTGACCCAGGCTGGGAGGGGGGATCCCGGCTGGATGGGCCCCAGGGTCTGACCCAGGTTGGGGGAGCGGGGATCCCGGCTGGATTGGCCCCAGGGTCTGACCCAGGCTGGGAAGGGGGGATCCCGGCTGGATGGGCCCCAGGGTCTGACCCAGGTTGGCAGGGGGGGATCCCGGCTGAGTGAGCCCCAGGGTCTGACCCAGGTTGTGGGGGGGGATCCCGGCTGGATGGGCCCCAGGGTCTGACCCAGGTTGGGGGGGCGGGGATCCCGGCTGGATTGGCCCCAGGGTCTGACCCAGGCTGGGAGGGGGGATCCCGGCTGGATGGGCCCCAGGGTCTGACCCAGGTTGGCAGGGGGGGATCCCGGCTGAGTGAGCCCCAGGGTCTGACCCAGGTTGTGGGGGGGGATCCCGGCTGGATTGGCCCCAGGGTCTGACCCAGGCTGGGAGGGGGGATCCCGGCTGGATGGGCCCCAGGGTCTGACCCAGGCTGGGAGGGGGGATCCCGGCTGGATTGGCCCCAGGGTCTGACCCAGGTTGGCAGGGGGGATCCCGGCTGGATGGGCCCCAGGGTCTGACCCAGGCTGGGGGGATCCCGGCTGGATTGGCCCCAGGGTCTGACCCAGGTTGGGGGGGGGGATCCCGGCTGGATTGGCCCCAGGGTCTGACCCAGGCTGGGAGGGGGGATCCCGGCTGGATTGGCCCCAGGGTCTGACCCAGGTTGGCAGGGGGGATCCCGGCTGGATGGGCCCCAGGGTCTGACCCAGGCTGGGAGGGGGATCCCGGCTGGATGGGCCCCAGGGTCTGACCCAGGTTGGCAGGGGGGGATCCCGGCTGGATGGGCCCCAGGGTCTGACCCAGGCTGGGAGGGGGGATCCCGGCTGGATGGGCCCCAGGGTCTGACCCAGGCTGGGAGGGGGGATCCCGGCTGGATTGGCCCCAGGGTCTGACCCAGGTTGGCAGGGGGGATCCCGGCTGGATGGGCCCCAGGGTCTGACCCAGGCTGGGGGGATCCCGGCTGGATTGGCCCCAGGGTCTGACCCAGGTTGGGGGGGGGGATCCCGGCTGGATTGGCCCCAGGGTCTGACCCAGGCTGGGAGGGGGGATCCCGGCTGGATGGGCCCCAGGGTCTGACCCAGGCTGGGAGGGGGATCCCGGCTGGATGGGCCCCAGGGTCTGACCCAGGCTGGGAGGGGGGATCCCGGCTGGATGGGCCCCAGGGTCTGACCCAGGCTGGGAGGGGGGATCCCGGCTGGATGGGCCCAGCGAGCAGCTCCCGGGCGCCAGTTGGCTCTGAGGGTCTCTTGGTGCAGCGGACGGGCAGAGAGGAGCCCACGGGGCAGTTCAGGTGGCAGGGAGCCAGGCCTCCCTCCGCCTGGCCCCGCCGGCCTGTCCCTAATGACTCCCAGCAGGGCCGGGGCTGGCGGAGATGAAAGGGAGCTCGGGCGTCTCATCCATCATGCTGTTTTCTTTAGCCTGCCCCCGTAACCCGCACCGGACCGGCTCCGAGTACCTGCCTCTGGAGCCGGCCCGGCCCCTCCCCCGCGCCCAGGCCTGGGCCCAGCCCCCCACTTTCACGGGCTTTTAATGGCAAATTACAAAGTGTTACAAGGGGAAGATTAATCGGCGGGGCCGGGGCTGCCTCATGCCTGCGGGTAACCTGAGAGGGCTGAGCCGAGCGCAGGAATGCGGCGCGCCCGGGCTGCTGACCTGACATCGCTCGCTGGGCCCGCGTGGGCGGGGAGCATGGCAGGGCCGAGGCAAATGGCCTCTGGGTGGGCACCAGGCGGGCACTGCCCCAGGACCCCCCAGGCCTGCACCATTCCCAGGGCCCCCCCAGCGGGCACTGTCCCCTGCCCAGCATACACAGCCCGGCACACACGACCTGGCACACACAGCCCCACTGCTGGCACACACAGCCTGGCACACACGACCCGGCACACACAGCCCCACTTCCGGCACAGCCCACTGCCAGCACACACGGCCCAGCACACACAGCCCCACTGCCGGCACACACAGCCCCACTGCAGGCACACACAGCCTGGCACACACAGCCCCACTGTAGGCACACACGACCCCACTGCCGGCACACACAGCCTGGCACACATGGCCCAGCACACCCAGCCCGGCGCACATGGACACACGTCCAGCAGCCACCAGTCCCGCAGGGGCTGTGCTCTGTACTGTGTGGGTCTGTCCCTGGGGCAGTTCTCAGCTGCTCACCAAGCTCGCTACCCCCAGCTGGGGTCATCATGCCAGCCTGTGGCTGCCAGGTATCGCTCAGGTTCAGTTCAAGGCAGCGAGTCCCAAGCATTTTCCCCTATATCTCCCCTGTGCTGATGCAACAGGCGCGTCTGCCAGGGAGAGGGACACTGCGGTGTGCGCAGGCCTTGCCTCAGCAGGGGCCAGGGCCAGTGAGAGGGCGAAGGGGCCAGGCAGGTGCCACAGCCGGCCCCCCTGAGACCCTCCGCCTCAGCAGCCCCCTGAGTGTCTTAAGCTCGTCACCTGGCAGCCCTGCCTCAGTTGCCTCCCAGCACCCTGGGGCTCCTCACAGGCACCCCCAACCCAGAAATGAGGGCCGGGCTTGGGGCCACCAGTGCTGGACAGAGCCAGGCACTCAGGCTGGGCCCAGCTGATACCTCTGATGGTCCCGATTACGGCGTTGTAACTCCAGGCAGAAACAGAGACAAAGCCGAGCCCCAGTCACCGGGGCGGGGGCATACTCCAGGGGCCCACAGCCGTGGGGCCACAGGATGCAACAACTTGGAATGAGAACAACCCCCAGGTTCACATACTTCAAGTTCCCAAATAAAGACCACTGCTGGGAGGAAGGGGGTACAGTTGGGGGGTGCTGGAGGGTGTGTGTGTACCAGGAGGGGTATTTGGGGTGGAGGAGGGGTATTTGGGATTGCTGGAGGGGTGTGTGCACTAGGAGGGGTATTTGAGGGTGATGGAGGGTGTGTGTGTACCGGTAGGAGTATTTTGGGGGTGTTGGAGGGGTGTTTGGGGTTGCCGGAGAGTGTGTGTGTACCGGTAGGAGTATTTTGGGGGTGTGGGAGGGGTATTTGGGGTTGCCGGAGGATGTGTGTGTACCGGTAGGAGTATTTTGGGGGTGTGGAAGGGGTATTTGGGGTTGCTGGAGGGTGTGTGTGTACCAGTAGGAGTATTTTGGGGGTGCTGGAGGGGTATTTGGGGTTGCCGGAGGGTGTGTGTGTACCGGTAGGAGTATTTTGGGGGTGTGGGAGGGGTATTTGGGGTTGCCGGAGGGTGTGTGTGTACCGGTAGGAGTATTTTGGGGGTGTGGGAGGGGTATTTGGGGTTGCCGGAGGGTGTGTGTGTACCGGTAGAAGTATTTTGGGGGTGTGGGAGGGGTATTTGGGGTTGCCGGAGGGTGTGTGTGTACCGGTAGGAGTATTTTGGGGGTGCTGGAGGGGTATTTGGGGTTGCCGGAGGGTGTGTGTGTACCGGTAGGAGTATTTTGGGGGTGTGGAAGGGGTATTTGGGGTTGCTGGAGGGTGTGTGTGTACCGGTAGAAGTATTTTGGGGGTGTGGAAGGGGTATTTGGGGTTGCTGGAGGGTGTGTGTGTACCGGTAGGAGTATTTTGGGGGTGTGGGAGGGGTATTTGGGGGTGCTGGAGGGTGTGTGTGTACCGGTAGGAGTATTTTGGGGGTGCTGGAGGGGTATTTGGGGTTGCCGGAGGGTGTGTGTGTACTGGTAGGAGTATTTTGGGGGTGCTGGAGGGGTATTTGGGGTTGCCGGACGGTGTGTGTGTACCGGTAGAAGTATTTTGGGGGTGTGGGAGGGGTATTTGGGGGTGCTGGAGGGTGTATGTGTACTGGGAGGGGTACCTGAGGAGCGTTAGAAGTGGCACCTGCAGCCTCACTCTCGAGATGGGAGGCAGTGTCACTCCCTGTCACAGTGGCAGGGCGGTTGGCGCAGGCCTGGGATGCCTCGCTGCGGGCCTCTCTCCTTCCCCAGGGCTGGGAGCTGGGGCCTGGCCTCATCACCCCTCCCAGCCGGGCCCTGAGGCCCCGTGGCAGGGCAGGCGGCTTGGCCGAGAGGAGCTTGGCAGCTCTGCTTATAGCTACGAATCCTCCAGCTGCCTGGTAGCCCCAACTCTCAGGGCTGGCCCCGTCCCCTCGCCCTTCGCCCAGCAGCTCTCGGGGCTCGCTGTGCAGCTTTCTCAGCCTCTGCACTTGCTTGGGGGTAACAGATTTTGTTTTGAATAATTTTAAATTCTGCTGCAGTGACTTGGGGTCCGTTGTCCATCACTAGTTGTTCTGGAATACGAAAGGAAACAAAAGTGCATTTCAGTTTCTCGATAAGTGCGACATATTCTGTCTTTCATGTCAGTTATTTCTGTGCAGCTGGAGGTGACCAGGTGAAGCTGTCCTGTGAACTCACATTGATCTGCAGCTCGTCTCTTCCAAGGTCTGGCTGGCACAGGTGTTGCTATGAAAGGTTCCTTGTGCTGTGTTGGTCTGCTAGTTCTGCACTGCTCACATGCAGATACTTTATTTTCTACATCCTTGCCAATGCTCAGCCCCTACACAGACTGATTGGCCCGTTCCTGGCATTGAGTTTATCCTGATGTCCTTCCTGGACGAGGCTTAGGATTTCTCCTCTCCTTGTGTTTGGAATTATGTTGCAGCTGCTTTTAATCAGGAGTCTGTTTGGGTCACTTCCTTGTGCACACACTGCAAAGTAGCATCTGGTCACTTCCTTCGTGTCCTTGAGACTCTTGAGCCAGATCCCCTAATGCAGCTTAGAACGGCCTGAAGCTGCATGTCTGCCCAGCCTGCCAGGCTCTGTTCTGACACGGCTCCAGGTGTGTCCACAGCATCTGTGGATGCCTTTGTGTCAGCTTTGAGCTCCAAGGTAGCTGAGTGGAGTGAATGCTGGGCCCTGTGACAGTGTCTGCTACTCCCAGGGTACGTCTACACTACGGGATTATTCCAATTTTACATAAACAGGTTTTGTAAAACAGATTGTATAAAGTCGAGTGCACGCGGACACACTAAGCACATTAATTCGGCGGTGTGTGTCCATGTATCGATGCTAGTGTCGATTTCTGGAGCGTTGCACTGTGGGTAGCTATCCTGTAGCTATCCCATAGTTCCCGCAGTCTCCCCTGCTCATTGGAATTCTGGGTTGAGATCCCAGTGCCTGATGGGGCAAAAAACATTGCCGCTGGTGCTTCTGGGTACAGCCTCACCCCTCCCTCCGTGAAAGCAGCAGCAGCCAACCATTTCGCGCCTTTTTTCCTGGGTGAACTGCGCAAATGCCATAGCACAGCAAGCATGGACCCTGCTCAGATCAATACTGCAATTGTGGATGTTGTAAACACCTCGCGCATTCTCGTGCAGTCTATGCTGAACCGGGACCTGCAAAACCAGGCGAGGAGGAGGAGGCAGCTACGGCAGAGCGGTGACGTGAGTGATGAGGACATGGACACAGAATTCTCTCAAACCGCGGGCCCCTGCGCTTTGGAGATCCTGCTGGTAATGGGGCAGGTTCTAGCCATTGAATGCCGATTTTGGGTCCATGAAACAAGCAGAGACTGGTGGGACCGCATAGTTTTGCAGGTGTGGGATGATTCTCAGTGGCTGCGAAACTTTCGCATGCGTAAGGGCACTTTCATGGAACTTTGTGACTTGCTTTCCCCTGCCCTGAAATGCCAGAATACCAAGATGAGAGCAGCCCTCACAGTTGAGAAGCGAGTGGCAATAGCCCTCTGGAAGCTTGCAATGCCAGACAGCTACCGGTCAGTCAGGAATCAATTTGGAGTGGGAAAATCTACTGTGGGGGCTGCTGTGATGCAAGTAGCCAAAGCAATCATTAACCTGCTGCTACGAAAGGTTGTGACTCTGGGAAACATGCAGGTCATAGTGGATGGCTTTGCTGCAATGGGATTCCCTAACTGTGTGGGGGGGCGATAGATGGAACCCATATCCCTATCTTGGCACCGGAGCACCAGGGCACCCAGTACGTAAACCACAAGGGGTACTTTTCAATGGTGCTGCAAGCACTGGTGGATCACAAGGGACATTTCACCAACATCCACGTGGAATGGCTGGGAAGGGTTCATGACGCTCGCGTCTTCAGGAACACTACTCTGTTTAAACGGCTCCAGCAAGGGAATTTACTTCCCAGACCAGAAAATAACAGTTGGGGATGTTGAAATGCCTGTAGTTATCCTGGGTGACCCAGCCTACCCCTTGATGCCATGGCTCATGAAGCCATATGCAGGCAGCCTGGACAGTGGTCAGGAGTTGTTCAACTACAGGCAGAGCAAGTGCAGAATGGTGGTAGAATGTGCATTTGGCTGTTTAAAGGCGCGCTGGCGCACATTACTGACTCGCTCAGACCTCAGCCAAACCAACGTCCCCATTGTTATTGCTGCTTGCTGTGTGCTCCACAATCTCTGTGAGGATAAGGGGGAGACCTTTATGGCGGGGTGGGAAGCTGAGGCAAATCACCAGGCCGCTGATTATGCGCAGCCAGACACCAGGGCGATTAGAAGAGCACACCAGGAAGCAGTGCGTATCAGAGAAGCTTTGAAAACGAGTTTCATCACGGGCCAGGGTACGGTGTGACTGTTGTGTTTGTTTCCCCTTGATGAACCCTCCCGTTGATTGACTCATTCCCCGTAAGCAACCCACCCTCCCCCTTCGATTACAGCTTGCTTAAGGAAATAAAGTCACTATCGTTTAAAAATCATGTATTCTTTATTAAAAAGTCATTATAAAAAGAGGGAGAGAACTGACAAGGTATCCCGGGTGTGGTTTGGGAGGAGGATAGAAGGGAAGGAAAAGGCCACTAAAAATATTTCAAAGTAATGACAGCCTTTTGGTTGGGCTGTCAACGGGGGTGGACTGGGCGGGTGCATGAAGCCTTCCCCCACGTGTTCTTACACGGCTGGGTGAGGAAGATAAGGAACATGGTGAGTACTGAGGGTGGTTACACAGGGGCTGCAGCGGCACTCTGTGACCCCGCTGCTCTTCCTGAAGCTCCACCAGACGTCGGAGGATGTCAGTTTGATCACGCAGCAGCCCCAGCGCTGCATCCCGCCACCGCTGATCTTCCTGCCGCCACCTCTGATCTTCCTGCCACCACCTCTGATCTTCCTGCCACCACCTCTCATCTCGAGCATCCCTCCTGTCCTCACATTCACTGGCATCTTTCCTGTAATTTGATATCACGTCCTTCCACTCATTCAGATGAGCTCATTCATTGCGGGTCACTTCCATGATGTCTGAGAACATTTCGTCTCGCGTCTTTTTTTTCCTCCGCCTTATCTGAGCTAGCCTTAGGGATGGAGTAGGGAGGCTTGATAAATTTGCAGCTGCCTGAGGGAGGGAAAAAAGGGAGAGGAGTATTTAAAAAGATACATTTTACAGAACAATGGTTATACTCTTTTACAGTGAACAACACTATTCACCTTACATAGCACATGTGATTTCACTACAAGGTCGCATTTTGCATCTTACTATTGAGTGCCTGCGGCTCTGGTGTTACAGATCTCACAGACGCAGGTCCGGACAGCAGAATTCAGCTTGCATGCGGCCATGGTAAGCCACTGTCTTTCGTCTTCTGCAGCCTTCATATACACAGTGCCCTCCTTTACCAAATACCAAGCAAAGCCCGTTCAGTGCTGCTTCTTTCCTGTTAACATGCAGCGGCAGAAACCACCCCCCCCATCCAATTCTCTGGGATGATCGCTTTACCCCTGTGACGATGCGGTTCTGGCGGGACCCAATTGAGGTGCCAATTCAGGACCAATTGCTCAAACAGGGCAGTCACAGCCCAAGGCTGGGGTCTTTCCACCTCTAAGGCAAACCAAACCAGCCAGACAAAAAGGACTTTGGTTTCACCCCACTGGCTAACCACAAGTCACACAAGCAATTTCCTTAGACACTCCAGTCTCCTAGTATCACCCCCAGTGCCACCCGTCCTGGGGATGAATGGTTATGAAAACCAACACCCCAGTAAAAGAAAAAGGTTCTCTCGATCCCAAAGGACCAAGTCCCAGACCCAGGTCAATATACACATCAGATCTTACCCACAAATCACGATGTTGCCAATCCTTTAGAATCTAAAATCTAAAGGTTTATTCATAAAGGGAAAAAGGTAGAGATGAGAGCTGGAATTGGTTAAATGGAATCAATTACATCCAGTAATGGCAAAGTTCTTAGTTCAGGCTTGTAGCAGTGATGGAGTAAACTGCAGGTTCAAATCAAGTCTCTGGAGAACATCCCCCGCTGGGATGGGTCATCAGTCCCTTGTGTAGAGCTTCAGCTTGTAGCAAAGTCCCTCCAGAGGTAAGAAGCAGGATTGAAGACAAGATGGAGATGAGGCATCAGCCTTATATAGGCACTTCCAGGTGTAAGAACACTTCTTTGTTCTTACTGTGGAAAATTACAGCAAAATGGAGTTTGCCGTCACATGGGCCAGTTTCTGCACACCCTGCTGAGTCACAAGGCGTATCTGCCTCCTCTCAATGGGTCAATTGTGTAGCTGATGGTCCTTAATGGGTGATCAAGTAGGCTAAGCTGAGCTAACACCAACTTGTCTGGGGTATCTCCCAGAATTACAGCACAAAGTTGAAGTACAGACAGTATAGAGCCAATACTTATAACTTCAACTACAAAATGGTACAGACATACAGATAGCGTAATCATAACCAGTAACTCATAACTTGGTCTTAGACACCTTATATGACCCCCTTTACATAGATTTGATGCCACTACAGGACCTTGGTTGCAACCCATGTTCTGTATGGTCCCAGTTTATATCAATAACGTCACAACCCCTCCCCCCCACCACGTGGCTGGTATCATGGAAGATCACTGCTAATCACCCCCCTTCCCCCCCTTCTGCGTGGCTGGTAGCAGGGAAGATCCCTGCTAGCCAAACCCGAAAAAGCTCAGCGCCATTACCCTCAGTCCCCTCCCCTCCTCCTGCTTGGCTACCTGCAAGGATTTCTTTTAAGCAACAGGCAAACAGGCCAGTAGGAATGGCCATCTCTGTCCCCTTAATTAAATTCCTGAATTTCAACTAGATTACCATGAACGATATCACTCTCCTGAGGATAACACAGCGAGATAAAGAACGGATGTTGCTTGAATGCCAGCAATCACCGGGACCATACGCAGCTAGGCTTTGTCATGCAATGATACCAGATTACTTGCTACATGCATGGCGTGGTCAAGTGTCCTACCATGGAGGACGGAATAAAGCAGCGCTGCCCAGAAACCTTCTGCAAAAGCTTTTGGAGTACCTCCAGGAGAGCTTCATGGAGATGTCCCTGGAGGATTTCCGCTCCATCCCCAGACATGTTAACAAACTTTTCCAATAACTGTACTGGCCGCGAATGCATCCCAAGTCCTCAGGGCAAATCAATCATTAAAAAACACTTGCTTTTAAACCATGTTTTATATTTACAAAGGTACACTCACCAGAGGTCGCTTCCATGGCTTCACTGTCTGGGCTAGTGGCTTGGGAGGGCTGGGAGGGTAATTCCGTCAGGGTGAGAAAAAGCTCCTGGCTGTTGGAGAGAACGGAGTGCTGTGTGCTCTCTGCAAGCTTGTCCTCCTCTTCCTCCTCCTCCTCTTCCCCGTCCACAGAATCCTCAGCCATGGCTGCGATTACCACCCCCACCTCGGAATCCAGGGACGGGGTGGGGTAGCGGTGGCGGCTCACCCTAGAATTGCATGCAGCTCAGCGTAGAAGCGGCATGTTTGCGGCCCTGCCCCGGACCTTCCGTTTGCTTCTTTGGTTTTCTGGTGGGCTTGTCTGAGCTCCTTAACTTTCACACGGCACTGCACTGAGTCCTGGTGTGGCCTCTCTCCATCATGGCCTTGGAGATTTTTTCAAATGTTTTTTCATTTCGTCTTTTGGAAGGGAGTTCTGTTAGCACGGATCCTCTCCCCATGCAGCGATCAGATCCAGTACCTCCCGTGCGGTCCCTGCTGGAGCTCTTTTTCGATTCTCAGGAGACTGCATTGCTACCTGTGCTGGTGAGCTCTGCGTGGTCACCTGTGCTGGTGAGCTCTCCACGCTGGGTGAACGGGAATGAAATTCAAAAGTTCGCGGGGCTTTTCCTGCCTACCTGGCCAGTGCATCCGAGTTCAGATTGCTGTCCAGAGCAGTCACAGTGGTGCACTGTGGGATACCGCCCGGAGGCCAATACCATCGAATTGTGGCCACACTAAGCCTAATCCGATATGGTGATACCAATTTCAGTGCTACTCCTCTCGTCAGGGAGGAGTACAGAAACCGGTTTAAAGAGCCCTTTATATCAATATAAAGGGCCTCGTTGTGTGGACGGGTGCAGGGTTAAATCAGTTTAACGTTGCTAAAATCGGTATAAACGCGTAGTGTAGACCAGGCCCAATTTTTCCCAGGAACATTTAGCAATTGGGTTAATTGCATTCCCCTTAGCAAGAGACACTGGTTTCTCAGCGGTGCTTGATCAGGTGTGACGGAGCACCCCATAAGGCTTCATGGGGATATACTTAGGGATGAATACATAATATAACTGGAATATGTTCTGTGCTACATATGCCATGTAACATATCTGTGTAAAGGTTATGATCTACTGAATCTATTCATCCTATTTGTATGCATGTGTCATTTTTGTATTCAAAGTTATGAATATTGGCTGGGAACTGGTCCAAACCCCAAATAAATCCGTTTTACCCTGTGTGACGAAGTGGGACTGTAAATGTTTCCTCTGAATACTGTTTGGGTGCCTCGGTTTCCCCTATGCATTTCTTAAGACTCCAGTGTGCATAAACTGCCAACACTTTGTATCCTAGCAACAAATGGCTGGGCCCTTGTCACGGAGTCCCCGGGCGATGCTCTGGAACTGCTCCCCACCAAGCCAGGCAGGACTTTGGGGAGCCTCCTCTCCCTTGGAGCAGACTTGTTCAGGGCAAGCAGCTCACACGGCTTCACCTCCTGGATCTCTCCTTGGAGCATTCAGCATCCTCTGCCCCTCCGTGCGCTTCCCACAGCGAGACCACCCCAGTGGGGTCCTGGGGAAGCCACAGGGTCCTGCACCCCCACTTCGCAGTCAGACGTGACTCTCAGCCAGCCAGTAACACAGAGGTTTATTCAATGACAGGAACAGGGTTTAAAACAGAGCTTGTAGATACAGAGAACCGGACCCCTCGGCTGGGTCCATTCTGGCGGGGGGGCAGTGAGCCAGACCCCCACGTCTGCACTTCACTCCTTGTCCCCAGCCAGCTCCAGACTGACATCCCCTCCAGCCCCTCCTCTCTGGCTTGTGTCTCTTTCCCGGGCCAGGAGGCCACCTGATCTCTCTGTCTCCCACACCTTCAGCATCCCCTTGCAGGGGGGAAGGGCCTGGCCATTAGTTGCCAGGGGACAGAGAGTTGGCCAGCAACTGAGGCCCCCCCCACAGTATTCAGAGGGAACATTAAGAACATTCCCAGTTCGTCACATCTCTCCCCCCTTCGAGACCGAACTGAGCCAGGTCACTGCAGCCAGTGACCTGGGGAAGTTCGAACCCACCAACGTTCCCAGGGATGTCCCAGCATCTCTCCCATTCCTCGGTGTGAGTTACACCAGGACAGTCCAGTCTTACGCCCTCCCTTAGGTCGGGTGTGCTTGATGGCACTTGCAGGCCGCATGTGGGAAGGTTTATGCAGCCCACACCCTTTGCCACCCCAGTACCCCTGGAGTTCAACTTGGGACGGGGTCTTCTCCCAGCACTCTGGGCTGCGATTCGGGCTCCCTTGGTTAAGAGCCCCCATCTTGGCCTTAGCCAGCTCTGGGCTTGGGCAGCCGCTTCCCACTTTGTGGCCCAGACAGAACGCCTCTGCCTTCCCCCCTTACACTTTCCAGCTTTTACCGTCAGTCCCACCTCCTTGAGGCAGCCCAGCCCCCTCTTCACCTGAGACACCTGTTCCTCCCAGGTCTGGCTAAAGATGCACGTTATCAGTGTCTGCCAGGGCCAAGTTCTCCATTGCCCTTTGCTTGTTTAGAATCTCCCCAGGCCTAGGCATGGGGTCGGCATCGGACACTGTGATGGCTTTAAGCTTCTGATAGCCCCCATAAAACCAGATCATCCTGTCTCGCTTGGGGATCAGCCCCACGGGTGAGGCCCACGGGCTGTAAAATGGCTGGATCCCATCTAAAGCCAGTAGGTCCTTGACCTCTCTCTCCAGGTTCTGGGCTGCTTTCCCAGTGACTCTGAATGGGGAACACCTGATGGGAAGATTGGCTCCCACCTCAGGGAAGAGATCCACCAGGGGGTCTTCCCCCTTCTCCTCCCAATCCTCCCCTTTCAGGGCCAGGGGTCCCCTCACTCTCCTCCCATCCAGCAGCTCAAATGGGAAGAACCCTGTGGATTCCTGGGGCACCACCAGCTGCCTCCCGATTCCCCCCAGTTCTACTTCCCCCTGGGGAGCCCATTCCCGGTACAGGAATCCCTTCTCCGGCAGGACTCTGTCCCTGCAGCCTTCCCCAAGGGGGTTTGCAGCGCTGTGGCCAGCAAGTTCCCTCAGCTTCTCCGAGGAGGGATCCCTCTGCAGCTCAGTCTGGGATTCAGCGGCTGGGGCAGGGAGTGGGACCTGCTCCCTCTCGCTGGCTGGGCCTGGGGTCACAGCCCCCCTGAGCCCTGTCCCTGGTAGCTCCCTCCCTGCTGTGTAATCACTTCTCAGCAGCACGTATGGACCAGGCAAACCTGGTTGGCAGCCTGTGACGAACTGGGAATGTTCTTAATGTTTTCTCTGAATACTGTGTTGGTGCCTCAGTGTCCCCTATGCAGTTCTTAAGTATCTAGGTGGTGGGATAAGGGTGTGTGATTGCTGCAGAGCAAAGGGCCAGTGCACCTAAATGCCTGGCACTCTGTCTCCTAGCAACTGATGGCCTGGGCCCCTCCCCTGCAAAGGTGCCAGCTGAAGGTGTTGGAGACAAAGGGATCAGGTGACCTCCTGGCCCGGGAAAGGGGCTGAGCAGAGAGGAGGGGCTGGAGGGGGTTGTTAGTCTGGAGCTGGCTGGGGACGAGGAGTGAAGTGCAGACGTGGGGGTCTGGCTCACTGCCCCCCAGAATGGACCCGGCCGAGGGGTCCGGTTCGCTGTATCTACAAGCTCTGTTTTAGACCCTGTTCCTGTCATCGAATAAACCTCTGTTTTACTGGCTGGCTGAGAGTCACGTCTGACTGCAAAGTGGGGGTGCAGGACCTGTGGCTTCCCCAGGACCCCGCTGGGGCAGGCTCGCTGTGGGAAGCGCACGGAGGGGCAGAGGATGCTGAATGCTCCAAGGAGAGACCCAGGAGGTGAAGCCGTGTGAGCTTCTTGCCCTGAACAAGTCTGCTCCAAGGGAGAGGAGGCTCCCCAAAATCCTGCCTGGCTTAGTGGGGAGCAGTTCCAGAGCATCGCCCGGGGACTCCGTGACACAGCTGACCTGACCTGCCCTGCCTGGGTGTCCCCGCCCTCAGCTGGGGTCCCAGCTCCCCCCGTGCTCAGCCCTGCCCTTGCTGTCCCAGTGGGGACAGGCAGCGAGCTCTCTGCTCTGGTCCCAGCATCAGAGCCAGCGTGAGCCCCCTCTCCGGTGTGCAGGGGGGCGGGGAGCATCTCTCCCTCCCACTCAGCCCCAGGGGGCTGGTTACAGGTAGGCAGGTATCCTGAGCCCAGCAGCCCCTCCCCCCTGCCAGCCAGGTCATTTGCATTTTCACTGACCATTTCCATCCTAGCCAATTGGTTCCCTGGATTTGAATTCAAACCCTCGGCCGTTACAGGAGCGGGGCCTGGATCCTGTCCCAAGGGGAGACAGTCACCCCCCAACAGGGCCTCCGGGCCGATATCCTGGAGAACCCCAACTACCAGCCAGCCCGACCCCTTCTGGGTCTGCACAGGGATCTGGGCCATAGGCAGGGCGAGGGGCTTCACCCCAGGGAACTTCACCCAGGTTCCAGAGTCCCTCAGCATCTGGGGCTGCACCACCACAGTTCTCTCTGTCCCAGGGTCTCGCCCTCGCAGGCGTGTTTCCCCACTGACCCCTGGGCAGCCCCCTATGTCTCTCTGCTCCACTATCGCCAGTCCACGCTGCTGCTGCTTCTCCTGCAGCTTTTCCTCGGGCTCTTGCTTTCTCTCACGGTTCTCTCGCTCTCTCGGGCTCTGCTCCCATCCCATCCGTCTCCAATCTCCTGATGGGGAACCCAATCATGAAGACCCTCGTCTGATTGGGGACCAGACTCCCGGGGATGCCTGGCTGATGCTCCAGCTGCTCCCAAATCCTCTTGTAGCCCCATCTGGGCCAGGAATCTGCTCCTCAGAGCGGTGCTTCTCCTCCAACTGCACGATTAACTGTGCCTTGGTGAATTTCTCCATGCGTAACCCTCTCTTTGTGCACAGGATCACAATGTCCTTCTCAAGGAGATGGTGATAGGCCATCACTTCACCGTTCCCAAGTGGCTCTGGACTCACAGGCCTGTGTGCTCTTGGCTCCCCCATGGTTTCCAGGAAGAACCCCTGGTGTGCCAGCCCTTCTCGTGATCACCACCTCTCTCCCAGGGTCGAGCTGCAGACTCCTCCGCCCCTGGGACTGCTCCTGCAATCCCCAGGGGAACCCTGCTACTGCAAAAATCCTTCTCTCTCCCAGGGTCGAGCGGCAAGCTCCTCCGCCCCTGAGACTGCTCGCTGCAGTCCTCAGGGGGACCCCGTTATTCCAACAGTCCTTCTCGCTGGTCACACACTCCCAGAGGTTAACTGCCCCCTGAAACTGTCCCTCTCTGAGCCTTCAGCACGCCTGGTCCTCATTATCCCTCCTTTGTTTTACTGCTCCCCAGTCACTTACTGCAAGCAGCGCCATTCACGGGGTGCAGTACGTCCCGCCGCTGCCACCAGTTGTCACGGAGTCACCGGGCGATGCTCTGGAACTGCTCCCCACCAAGCCAGGCAGGACTTTGGGGAGCCTCCTCTCCCTTGGAGCAGACTTGTTCAGGGCAAGAAGCTCACAGGGCTTCACCTCCTGGGTCTCTCCTTGGAGCATTCAGCATCCTCTGCCCCTCCGTGCGCTTCCCACAGCGAGCCCGCCCCAGTGGGGTCCCGGGGGGCCACGGGGTCCTGCACCCCCACTTTGCAGTCAGACGTGACTCTCAGCCAGCCAGTAAAACAGAGGTTTATTAGATGACAGGAACATGGTGTAAAACAGAGCTTGTAGATACAGCGAACCGGACCCCTCGGCCGGGTCCATTCTGGGGAGCAATGAGCCAGACCCCCACATCTGCACTTAACGCCTTGTCACCAGCCAGCTCCACACTGACAACCCCCTTCAGCCCCTCCTCTCTGGCCTGTGTCTCTTTCCCGGGCCAGGAGGCCACCTGATCTCTCTGTCTCCCACACCTTCAGCATCCCCTTGCAGGGGGGGAAGGGCCTGCCCATTAGTTGCCAGGTGACAGAGGGTCGGCCAGGAACTGAGGCCCCCCCCCACAGTATTCACAGGGAACAGTAAGAACAGCCGCACTTCATCACAGCCCTTCCCCCCCTTGCAAGAGGCAGACGTGGGGGTCTGCCACACTGGGCCCCAGAAGGGACCCGGCCGAGGGGTCCGGTTCGCTGTATCTACAAGCTCTGTTTTGGACCCTGTTCCTGTCATCGAATAAACCTCTGTTTTACTGGCTGGCTGAGAGTCACGTCTGACTGCAAAGTGGGGGTGCAGGTCCCTGTGGCTTCCCCAGGACCGCGCTGGGGCGACTCGCTGTGGGAAGTGGACGGAGGGGCAGAGGATGCTGAATGCTCCAAGGAGAGACCCAGGAGGTGAAGCCGTGTGAGCTTCTTGCCCTGAACAAGTCTGCTCCAAGGGAGAGGAGGCTCCCCAAAGTCCTGCCTGGCTTGGTGGGGAGCAGTTCCAGAGCATCGCCCGGGGACTCCGTGACACCCTGTATAAAGCTTAGACAGGGTAAACTCACAGGGTGAGGGATAGCTCTGTGGTTTGAGCATTGGCTTGCTAAACCCAGGGTTATGGGCTCAGCCCTTGATGGGGGCACTTAGGGATCTGGGGCAAAATCAGTACTTGGTCCTGCTAGTGAAGGCTGGACTCAATGACCTGCCAAGGTCCTTTCCAGTTCTAGAAGATAGGTTTAGCTCCATATTATTATTATAAATTGTCCACCCTCTATAACACTGATAGCGGGAGATGCACAGCTGTTTGCTCCCCCAGGGATTAATTACTTGCTCTCGGTTAATTAAGAAACAAAAGTGATTTTATTAAGTAGAAGAAGTAGGATTTAAGTGGCTTCAAGTAGTAACAGACAGAACAAAGTGAATTACCAAGCAAAATAGAATAAAATGCACAAATCTAAGCTTAATACAGTAATAAAACTGAACACAGATAACACCTCAGCCTTAGAGGCATTCCAGTAAACTCCCTTTTACAGACTAGCCTCCTGCTGTCCTGGGTCCAGCAATCACTCATCCCCCCTGCAGTCACTGTCCTTTGTTCCAGTTTCTTTCAGGTATCTTTGGAGGTGGAGAGGCTCCCTCTTTATCCAGCTGAAGACCAAAAGGAGGGGTCTCCCCTGGGCTTAAATAGCCTTTCTCTTGTGGGTGGAGACCCCCTCCTCACTCCTATGCAAAGTCCAGCTCCAAGATGGAGTTCTGGAGTCACCTGGGCAAGTCCCATGTCCATGTATGACTCAGTTCTTATAGGCAGCAGCCATGGGTCACTGCTCCCTTGACTGTCCTCGTGTAGACTTCTTATGTGGGTTGGAGCCTCCCAAGACCCATTGTCTTTTAAGTGCTTCTCGCTTTGTTGCCGTTTTATTTCTGTTCCTGTTATTAGCTTCCTCCTGACACCATGTCCTGTTCTTCTGTGCCAGCCATGGCCTGGCCAGCTGCGCTCATCACAAAATCCTTTAATGCCCTGCCAGGTCCGGCTGAGATTAACCTAACGAAGGTCTGTCACACACAGTGCCACCTAGTGACTGAGCCGTATAGAACAGTGTGATGAAGTGGGGAATTTTCTTGATGCTCTGTATGAGGGCTGTGTGTGCCTCAGTTTCCCCTATGTGCTCCATGTGTAACGAGGTGGTGGGAGAGGGTGTTTGCTGTTGCAGAGTGCCAGGTCTGACCTCACCTAGCAGCCAGGACCCTGGACAACAGCCTGGACACTGTGGAATTTAGCGACCAGTGACCCAGAAGCCAGCTGGTTTTGGCCAGTGCAGGAACAAAGGCCCCAGGTGATCTGTTTGCCTGGGACTGAAGACAGAGAACGGGCTGTGGGGGTGGTCGGATGGTTGGGGCCTTCTGGACTGGGGACAAAGAACAGCCTGAGCTCTCCTAGCCAGGGACAGACCCAGGCGGACGGGGCTGAGACTGGCCAGGCCTGAGGGCTGGGTTCACATGTCCAATGAACTGTGCTATGAGAGTCGCTGCAGGCTGGAGAGCGGGTGGTGGCCCCAGAGGGGCCAGAGTGAGGGGACTCCCAGAGGAGGCGGAGCCAGACTGCTGGAGGGGCCGAGAGGTGGAACCCAGAGCTCAGCCCCCAAGAGGGAGTGAACCCCCTAGACAGGCTGGTGCACTAATGGGTGCCCCACAGGACTGCAGAGAGCCGAGTGAGTGCAGGCCTGGTGCATCATCCTCACCTCGCACCTGTGGATCACCCCCCAGTCTCTGCGATCACCCCTTCTGCCCCCGGGTATGGCCCCCCCCACCCCTCGTGTATCACCCCTCACTCCCCATGGATCACCCCCGCAGATCACCCCTGCCCCCTGTGCATCACTCCCACCTTGCCTCCTGTGGCACCCCCCCACCCCCATGTATCACCCCCCATCTCGCCCCTGTGCATCATCCCCATCTCACCCCCCTGCATCATCCCTTCCCTCCTGTGCATCACTCCCACCTCGCTCCCTGTGGATCACCCCCTGCCCCTCATGGGTCACCCCCCCATGCATCACCCTCACCTTGCCCCCCCATGTATCACCCCTGCCACATCACCATCCCCCACCCCCTGGGTGTGTCACCTTGGACCAGGTCAGCATTTATCTGCATTGTGGGTGCTTGGAGGAGGGTCTGGGGGCATCCAATCTGGTCTATCCCCAAACACGCCCAAGAGACCCTTGTGCCGTGGACCGGGTTGGTCAAGGCAGGTGGGCACAGGGCAGTGGCTCTGGTTGTGCAGGAATCAGGGTCTGGGCGTGGGCACCCACTGGGCAGCCAGGAGGATGCAGGACAGACTAGAGCTAAGAATAGATGCGGGACAGGGCTTCCTCCGAGATGGTTCATCTTCCTCCAGCCGGCGGCCCCTGCCTGCCCCACTGCCCTGCTCAGGGACCCTTGGGGTGCTGGGATCTATCCCTGGCTCTGGGAGGGGTGCCTGATGGCTAGAGGGGTAGGAAGTGGGGCCTGGGAGTCGAAATGTCACAGTGCCCGAAGTTTGTTTAGGATGTGGATACCGCGCACTGCCTCAGTTCCCGCCCCCCACCCATGATGCCTGCATCCCTTACAGGCTGGGCTGGGGAGTTCTCTCCCGTGTCTGCATGAAGCATTTGAAGACCCCTCTGTCACAGGTCCACAGCTCACACAGCTCAGGAACAACCCCTGGGGGTATCCCTCACTGTGCCAGCCCCCCAGAGTCACTCTCTGGGGGGCTGTCACAGAGTGTGGGGGAGTCAGGGCCCTGCACCCCCCACTACCTGCAAGTCACCGGGACTCTCAGCCAGCCAGTAACACAGAAGGTTTATTACCAGACAGGAGCACAGTCCCAAGCAGGGCTTCTAGGTACAACCAGGACCCCTCAGCCAGGTCCCTCTGGCGGGGGGGGGGGGGGGGAGCTTAGATCCCAGATGTGGGGTTCCTGCCTCTTCCCAGCCAGCCCAAAACTAAAACCCCCTCCAGCCGGCTCTGCCCCCTCCTTCTCTCCCCCTCTCCCTTTGTCCAGCTTCCCAGGCAAAGGTGTTGACCCCCCCCCACGCCCGTTCCTGGCTCAGGTCCTGACTCTCACCTAAAGTCCCCCCCTGCTCTCCCCTCCCCCATGCAGACAGTCCCAGGTCAATCCACCCTGCTCTCTCCTGCATCACAGGGGCCCCTTGGCTTCCCCACCTCCTGGGACCAACCCTTGGAGCCTTCGGCCCCCCAGCATCACCCTGTGAGCGCCGTGCAGCGAGGCCACCCGAGCCGGACCCCTGGGGGAGATGGTGTGATGGAGTAGGGGCTGTCTGGGGGGGGATGGGAGAGCCGGGGATGTCTTCAGGTGAGGGGCAGGATCTTTAAGCCTGTAACCTGAGCCAGGTAGGGGGTTAGCACCTTGGCCGGGGAAGCCGGCTGGAGGAGGAGCAGTTCAGTTTCGGTTTGGGGCTGGGTGAGGGGAATTCAAGGGATCCTGTGCTGGACCCAAGCACCCTGAACCCCCAGAAGGACTCGGTGGAGGGGTCCTGACTGTGCCTGCAAGCTCTGCTGTAACCTGTGTTCCTGTTGTCCACTAAACCTTCTGTTTTACTGGCTGGCTGAGAGTCATTGTGGGTCCCAGGAAGAGGGGTGCAGGGCCGGACTCCCCCTCACTCCATGACGTGTACCCCAAAGGGAGCACTGCACCCCCATGTAGACAGGGGGGACTCAGCCCTGCAGCACCTCCTGCTGGTCATCCAGGGAATTAGCTCATCCCAGCAGCCGGAGTGCCCTACTGCAGGCCGGTGATCTGCCTTCCAGCTACTGGCCCCTGTGTCCCTCCCATGGCCCTGGTGCCCCTTTAACTGGGACTCCCCCTCCCAGGGGAACCCCCACCCCACTGTGCCTCAGTATTGGCTACTGCCCAGTCTCCATCTAGCCCCTGTTCACTGGGGCAGGCTGCAGTGTCAGCCACTCATCATTGGCAAAGGGGTTTGGACCTGCTGTCTTTGCCTACCCCTGGGCTGCCCCCTGCAACCCCCAGTACCCATCGGCCCTATACTAGGCTGCAGCCTGGGGCTTTCCAGGCTGGAGCTCCCCAGCCCTGCTCCACTCAGGTACCCCGTCTCCAGCTCCCTGCAGCCAGGCCCCTCTCCCACTACAGGCAGAGGGAGAGTGATAGGGCTCCTGGCTCCCAGCCTTTTTATCCAGGCCAGCTGGAGCCTGACTGGGGTGTGGCCCAGCTGCGGCTGCTTCCCCAGTCAGCCTAGCTTTTAAAGCTGCAGCTTTCAAGCCCTGCCAGGCCACTTTTTAACCCCCTCGGGGCAGGAGTGGGTAACCACCCTGTTGCACCCCACTTTCCTGCTGGGCTGGGACACTCAGCCGGCGGGTGACAGCTGGGGCTGGAACGACGTAGCCAGTCCTTGGACACCAGAGAGCAGAAAGTTACAGCCTGGGCCTGCGGGATCAGCCCAGAGCCCCCCGACCCCTCTGAGGACGTGCTCTGGCTCAGAGAGGTGCGGCTCCAGGTGGAGGAGGGGCTGGACCCCCGAGAAGGGCTGTCGCACTGGAAGGGGCACTGCCCCCTCCCCCCCCACGGACCACATGGGGCCAAGAGTGGGCTCGATCTGTGTCTGTGACAATAGGGCCAAGCAGCCGGTGCCCCAGAGCCACCCTGGTCCCTCTGGCCAAGGCCTCATGTATGGCCAGGCTGGGGGTGAAGGGTTGGCGGGGGGCAGGTGTCACAGGGCCAGGGCAGGGAGACTGGTGGGGGCGGGGCAGGAGTCCTATGACAGTGGGTCTAATCCGCGGAGCCTGGGCAGAGCCACAGGGACCGTCCTATTTCGGCACTGGCTCTGGGGCCCGGGGAGGGGGGGCTGCGTGGTGCTCAGCTGGGGGGGTGCATGGTGCTTGGCCAGGCAGGGGCTGTGAGGTGCTTGGCTGGTGGGGGGGCTGCATGGTGCTTGGCCACGGGGGGGGCACGGTGTTCGGCTGGGGGGGGGGTGGCAGGGGCTGTGCAGTGCTCAGCACTGGGTCCCAGAACCAGGGAGGCCCAGTCGCTCTGCTTGAAGCTGCTGGTGAAGGTGGGTAACAGCCCCTTCCCCGCACATCAATCAGCCGTGGGGGTGGAACAGAGGTGTCAGGGGGCAGCTCTCATGGGCCGGGACCCCTCAGCGCACAGCCCCGGCCGTCACCCCACCAATGGGCTGGAAACAGCAGCTGCACTCTGGGCTCATCTGTCTCTGTCAGCGGCGAGCAGGGGGGGAGTGCGGGGAGACAGCACCACCCGAGCGTGGCAGGGACGGCTCGCGGCACGAGCACCATGTGCAGGGAGCTGGACACCGAGCAGCCCCGCAGCCACGGATCCCTGCAGCTCCCCCCGCCACAGGGCGCCGGGCTGCCCCCGCCAGACAGCTTCTGTGACGGCACCGTGGGCCCGGGGGCCAGTGCCGGGACAACGGGGCCTGTGCCGGGACGATGGGGGCCTCTGCCGGGACCATGGGGCCGTGGGCCCGGGATCGTGTGCCAGGACGACAGGGGCGTGTGGCAGGATGATGGGGCTGCGGGCCCAGGGGCCTGTGCTGGGACGACGGGGCCGTGGGCCCGGGGGCCTGTGCCAAGACGATGGGGGCTTGTGCTGGGACAATGGGGGCGTGTGCCGGGACGCTGATCACACCCGTTCTCCTCTACAGACCTGCCGGCAGCAGCAGGTGTCAGAAAGGAGACAGAGACCCCCCCACACTCTCTGCCTAACCTCACCCCCCCAGCAGCCCAGCCCTAGAGGGGAAAGGCCCCACACCCCACTCCCCGCCCTGGGGCCAGGGCAGCACCATCCCTCCACACCCTGACCCGGGGGGCAGAGCCTGGCAGCTGGAGGGGGGGTGTCAGGGGAGGCCCCTGCTTGCAAGGGGCTCGTGGAGGGGGGTTCACCACCAGGTGCCAAGGGGGGCATATCCCTTACAGCACATGGGCTCATTTGTCTGGTGCTGACAGCCCCCCCCAGCTAGGCCCAGCCACAGCAACTGCGCCGGCAGCCTAGCTGTGCCCCCCTGCAGGGGCCCCTGGGGCCTCGGCCCTCCCGGCACCGTCCCAGGGCCCCCCAGGGGCAGAGGGAGTCCGCGCCGGGTGCTGGCCCTCTGAGAGGCTCTGCCTGAGCCCCCGATGACAGACACGGCCGCCCTTGACGAGTTCATCCCACAGCTGAGCCTGTCCGTTACCTCCCTGCCCGCCCGGGGGGGGCCATTTCCAGCCTTCCACCACGGCCCCTCCAGGGCCCCACTGATCCCCCTGCCCGTGCACAAGGGACTGGGGGGAAATCATCTGCCCACCCCACCACTGGCAGGCCCAGCCAAACCCATTCCTTTCCCTGCCCCCCCCTCCGGGCCCCCCCCCCCCCGGACCACAGGAAATGCCTGCTGCTCCGGCTGCCTGCGGTGGGGGGGACCTGGCAGGGCCCCCAGCTCTCCTGCTAGCATCATGGGGCTGGGGGCGCGGCTTGGAGCAGCCCACAGGGCTCAGTTCCTAGAGCCCCCCCCAGAGCATGGGGGGCTGCATGCGCCCCAGGGCCGGTGGGGGGTGTCTGCATTTCCATCCATCCCAGTGAGAGTTTCTAGGCCATCCCCAGTCGCTGCCCCTCGGGGGAGCTGCCCCATCAAACTGCAGTGTGGGCACCACCCCAGTGGGCCATCAGCCCCCAGCCCCAATCTCCCCCGCCGGGCCATCAGCCCCCAGCCCCAATCTCCCCCGCCCCCCGCTGGTCCATCAGCCCCCAGCCCCAATCTCCCTCACCCCCCTGGGCCATCAGCCCCCAACCCTAACCCCCCTGCTGGGCCATGAGCCCCCCCAACCCTAACCCCCCCCGCTGGGCCATCAGCCCCCAGCCCCAATCTCCCCCGCCCCCCGCTGGGCCATCAGCCCCCAACCCCCAACTACCCCCCACTGGGCCATCAGCCCCCAACCGCCCCCTGCTGGGCCATCAGCCCCCAACCCTAACCACCCCGCTGGGCCATGAGCCCCCCCAACCCTAACCCCCCCCCGCTGGGCCATCAGCCCCCAGCCCCAATCTCCCCCGCCCCCGCTGGGCCATGAGCCCCCAACCCTAACCCCCCTCCGCTGGGCCATGAGCCCCCCCAATCCTAACCCCCCCCGCTGGGCCATCAGCCCCCTGCCCCGCCCCCCACTGGGCCATGAGCCCCCCCCGCTGGGCCATCAGACCCCCCAACCCTAACTCCCTCCTGCTGGGCCATGAGCCCCCCCAACCCTAACCCCCCTCCACTGGGCCATCAGCCCCCAACCGCCCCCTGCTGGGCCATCAGCCCCCAACCCTAACCACCCCGCTGGGCCATGAGCCCCCCCAACCCTAAACCCCCCCCGCTGGGCCATCAGCCCCCAGCCCCAATCTCCCCCGCCCCCGCTGGGCCATGAGCCCCCAACCCTAACCCCCCTCCGCTGGGCCATGAGCCCCCCCAATCCTAACCCCCCCCGCTGGGCCATCAGCCCCCTGCCCCGCCCCCCACTGGGCCATGAGCCCCCCCCCGCTGGGCCATCAGACCCCCCAACCCTAACTCCCCCCTGCTGGGCCATGAGCCCCCCCAACCCTAACCCCCCTCCACTGGGCCATGAGCCCCCAACCTTAACCCCCCTCCGCTGGGCTATGAGCCCCCCCAACCCTAACCCCCCCCCGCTGGGCCATCAGCCCCCAGCCCCAGTTTTGCCCCAGGCTCTGGCCTTGTGGAACACTGGACCCTTCTTGGTGTCTCCGCTCCAGAGGCCAGGAGGGAACCGCAACACCCTAACCCCCACACAACACCCCACAACACTGCAACCCCCCAGAACCCCTGAACCCCCCACAACACCCCTCATTGCTGGACCCCCCCAAACACCCAACCCCCCAAAAAACACCCCTTATTGCTGGAGCCCTGCAAACCCCCACACAACACCCACACCCCGCACAACAC
Organism: Gopherus evgoodei; assembly: GCF_007399415.2. Taxonomy (NCBI): domain Eukaryota; kingdom Metazoa; phylum Chordata; order Testudines; family Testudinidae; genus Gopherus; species Gopherus evgoodei. The sequence continues at coordinate 1,174,661 of NW_022060073.1, read as the reverse complement.
CCCAGAATGCTGCACCCCCCTACAACACCAAACCCTCACAAAACACCCCTCAGCGCTGCATACACCCCTAAATGCTGCACCCCTCCCAACACCCAACCCCCCCACAACACCCCACAACACTGCAACCCCCCAGGATCCCCGAAGCCCCACACACCACCACTCATTCCTGCACCTCCCAAACACCTGAACCCCCACATGTGATGGAATGGGAATGTTCTTGATGTTTTCTCTGAACACGGTGTTGGTGCCTCAGTGTCCCCTACACTTTTCTTAATATCTAGGGTGGTAGGATAAGGGGGTGTGGTTGCTGCAGAGCAAAGGGCCAGTGCACCTAAATGCCTGGCACTCTGTCTCCTAGCAACTGATGGCCTGGGCCCCCCCTCTGCAAAGGTGCCAGCTGAAGGTGTTGGAGACAAAGGGATCAGGTGACCTCCTGGCCCGGGAAAGGAGCTGAGCAGAGAGGAGGGGCTGGAGGGGGTGTCAGTCTGGAGCTGGCTGGGGAGGAGGAGTGAAGTGCAGACTTGGGGGTCTGGCTCACTGCCCCCCAGAATGGACCCGACCAAGGGGTCCGGTTCGCGGTACCTACAAGCTCTGTTTTAAACCGTGTTCCTGTCATCGAATAAACCTCTGTGTTACTGGCTGGCTGAGAGTCACGTCTGACTGCAAAGTGGGGGTGCAGGACCCTGTGGCCTCCCCAGGACCCCGCTGTGGCGGGCTCGCTGTGGGAAGCGCACGGAGGGTCAGAGGATGCTGAATGCTCCAAGGAGAGACCCAGGAGATGAAGCCGTGTGAGCTTCTTGCCCGGAACAAGTCTGCTCCAAGGGAGAGGAGGCTCCCCAAAGTCCTGCCTGGCTTGGTGGGGAGCAGTTCCAGAGCATCGCCCGGGGACTCCGTGACACCGCACGACAGCCCTCAACGCTGCAACCCCACAACACCCATCTACCCTGCACCCCCCGCAACACTGCACACACCCCTCAATGCTGCACCCCCACAACACCTAAAACCCCACACAATGCTCCTCAATGCTGCACCCCCGCACAACACCCAAACCCCCACACCTGCACCCATCAATGCTGCCTACATCCCTCAACACCTGCACCCCAGAACACTGCACCACACCCAACACTGCACCATGCCACAACACCCCAATACCTGCGCCCATCAATGCTGCACCCTCCCCACAACACTGCACTACCCCCCCAATGCTGCACAACACCCACATCCACGTCACACTGCACACTTCCAACGTTCATAACAACCCCGCACAACACCTGTACTCCTTATAATCAGAGAATCTCAGGGTTGGAAGGGATCTCAGGAGGTTTCTAGTCCAACCCCCTGATCAGAGCAGGACCAATCCCCAGATCCCTAAATGGTCCCCGCAAGGATTGAGCTCACAACCCTGGGTTTAGCAGGCCAATGCTCAAAGCACTAAGCCATCCCTCCCTGATGCTGCATCCCTCACAACACCCTCACACCTGTACAACACCCATCCCCTCAGCATTGTACACCTGTCACAACACCCCACCCCCATACAACACTCACACAGCTGCAACAGTGCACCACACTTCTGCATAACCCCCCCCAACACCCACCCCCTGCAGCACTGCACCCTTCATCCCCACACAACCCCTGTATGCCTGCAATGTGGCATACACCCCCCCTGCACTACAGGCTGCAGGCGCCCCTCTGGCTGAGCGCTGGCTCAGTGTTTCCTGGTGTGAGGAAGTGGGATTTTTCAGTAATTTTCTGTGGCCTGGGCGTGCCTCAGTTTCCCCTCTATGCGGCACTGTTCCCTGGGGTGGAAAGGGCCGTCTGCTCTCAGGCAGGCTCAGACCCAGGTGTGACCAGTTCCTGGCTGGCTGGGGCTAAGTGGACACTGCAAAAGGACTGGCTGAGGCTGATCCCACATCCATGGAGAACCCAATATGATGACAATGGAAAATCCAACCACCGGGGTTTTGACACCGAGCGACCGACGTCCATGGATGGCTGCAGTTAGAGGGAGCCAGCAGCACCTCCCCAGCTCAGGAACAAGGACTGGGGGCAGGGGTACGTGTGGGCTGTGGGAAGCAGCTGGGGCTCACCTGGAGTCCCAGACGGGGTCAGCCAGACGGACCGACAGAGCTTGAAGCAAGGGAGACTGTTCTCAGTGCCTCTGAAGACTGTGTGGGTGCCTCAGTTTCCCCTACGCAGTTCTTAGGTATCTAGGTGGTGGGATCAGGGGGTGTGATTGTTGCAAAGCCCTAGAGGACAGGTGTGATGGTGTCTGCACAGAGAACGGCCGACACCCTGTCTCCTGCCAGCTGATGGCCTGGGCCCCTCTGCAAAGGTGCTAATGGAAGGTGTTGGAGACAAAGGGATCAGGTGACCCCCTGGCCCGGGAAAGAGACAAAGGCCAGAGAGGAGGGGCTGGAGGGGGTGTCAGTCTGGAGCTGGCTGGGGACGAGGAGTGAAGTGCAGACGTGGGGGTCTGGCTCACTGCCCCCCCTCAGGATGGACCCGGCTGAGGGGTCCAGTTCTCTGTACCTACAAGCTCTGCCCTACGCTGTGTTCCTGTCATCAAATAAACCTCTGTGTTACTGGCTGGCTGGCTGAGAGTCACGTCTGACTGCGCAGTGGGGGTGCAGAACCCTGTGGCTCCCCCAGGACCCCGCTGGGGCGGGCTCGCTGTGGGAAGTGCATGGAGGGGCAGAGGATGCTGAATGCTCCAAGGAGAGACCCAGGAGGTGAAGCCGTGTGAGCTTCTTGCCCTGAACAAGTCTGCTCCAAGGGAGAGGAGGCTCCCCAAAGTCCTGCCTGGCTTGGTGGGGAGCAGTTCCAGAGCATCGCCCGGGGACACTGTGACAATGGTGGTAGCAGTGGGGCCTCCCAGGGACTGCTCCAAAGCTCCAGGTGTGGCCCTGGGAGCTCTGTGACACCTTGTCCTTTCTTGTCTTCTCTGGCTGGCCCCATCTGGGGACTCCCCTGGATCGCTGAGGCTCTGGGGCACGACCAGAGTGTTTGTACAGCCCCTGGCACCTGGCCGGAGAGAGGGGACCAAGCTGCTCAGTGCCACACACTAAGAACCCGTTGTCCTGGTTACAAAGCTGGCCTGGAGCCAGGCAGCAGCGCAGCGCTCGGGGTTATGCTCGGGGCTGGCAGGTGCCAGGGGCCAGCCTGGCTGTTGGGTCGGGCGGAGCAGTGACGGGGCGAAATAGGCAAATGGTGCAAAGTTCCCGCAGGCCAGGCTGGGGGCAGCTCAGCTGGGGACCTGGGGCAGACATGGGGTCCCTGGGCGAGGGTCTCCGGCTGGGTGATGGCAGCCAGCTGGTGGAGGGCACCCGGGGCCTGAGTCTGGAGTGGGGGAGGGCTCAGCCCCCGAGCCGGACATCCCCCCGCCCAGGCCTGGTGCTTGAGGTGGGGGCACCTGCTGCTAGGCCACAGCTCCTGCCCCCACAGCACAGCGCCTGCCAAGCTCCTCACCCCCAAGGTCTGCTCGGCTCCAGGCCCCCAGCCCAGGGAGCGGGTGAATCCCCCGGCCGGGCACTGGAAAAGACCTTAGCTCCCAGCTGAGCAGCCCCCACCCCAAACCCGGGTCAGCCTCTCCCCTTCTGCGGCCCTGTCCCCAAAGGCAGAGCCCCAGCGGCGGGCACTGGGCCCAGGGAGCCCCCCTGCCAGTCACGCCCCCGTTCCCAGCGCAGGCAGGCCACTCATTTACCAGTTGGTTTGAATTAGCCTCCTTGTGCTGGCTCAGCTGGGCTGATAAGTGGGGGAGCAGGGGGTGCAGGATGCGCTCAGGGATCAGCCGGCTCCGGCTTCCTGCTCTGCTCTGTGTAATGCCGGAGCCCCTCGCCCGCAGCTGACAGGCCGGGGCTGCAGGAGCCAGAGTCCGTGGTGACAGACACAGCAAAGGGCCCCTCGCCCGGGCTCCAGGCCTGCCAGTGCCCCCCGGCACCCCCCCCGGCCCGGGCCCTGCCATGCCCCCAGCCCGGCTGATGGGGCAAGGGGCTGTTTGGTCCCGCGGTGTTTGACTCTGGAGAGATGTGCTGCAGTGGCGCCGGTTGGCACCTTCCTGAGGGAAACGAGCGAGGGGTATCCCTGTGATGGGGGGGCCTGGGCAGGGAGTCCCCATTTCAGTGGGGGGATGGAGAGTCCCTGTGTTCAGGCGGCTGGGCAGAGGGCACAGGGTCCTCACGTTTGGGGGGTGGGGACTTTGCATTCGGGGGAGCAGAGTCCCCTTCTTCGGAGTTCCTGTGTTTCGGAGGGCTGGGCAGGGGGGTTGGATGGGAAGTCCCTTTGTTCAGAGAGGCTGGGAGTCCCCCCATTGCCGGGGGGGTACTTGGCAAGGGATCCCTGTGTTTGAGGGCTGGGAGACTCTGTGTTCAGGGGAAACTGGGGGGAGGCTGAGCTGGAAATCCCCTTGTTCGGGGGAGATGTTGGGGGGAGACTGGATGCGTAGTACCTGCATTCAAGGGACTCGAAGTCCCCATGTTCAGAGGCTGGGAGTCTCTGTGTTTGGTAGGGGGCTGGTGGGGATCCCCATGTTCGGAGGGCTGGGACTCTGCAGCGCGGCCACCCCACGTGCCACAGGCCAGGCCGCCCCACGTGCCACAGGCCAGGCCGCGCGGTCCCGGCTGGCTTTGCCCTGTGCCCTCTGCTCTGCATTTCACCAGGTACTTAGCAGTGGGCGAGCACTGGGGGGGGGGGGCCCCCGCCAGGCCCCCGGCTGTGTGAGCGATGACCGACAGCTGGCCTGTGCTTGGCCCGTGAGGGAAGGGCAGGGCCGGGCCGGGGTAACCGGATCCCCCCCAGGGGCTCCTGGGCACGGGGTCAGCCCAGCGGCACAGAGCTCAGGGGTTAAGGATCGGCCATGGGGATGCGCTGCTAATTGCCAGGCTGCGCGGCATAAATCACAGAGCCGCAGGCAGCCCCCACCCACCCGGCTCGGCGCTGATCGGCCGGCGGCCCCCACAACCAGACACGGCAGAGAGCCGCTCGGCTGGCAAACAGCATAGCAGGGTTGGAGATCGGGAGTGAGGGGCACCGGCAGAGCTGGGGGGCAGGGCTAGGCTAGCAGGGGCTGCAGGTCAGGAGTGGGGGGCACTGGCAGAGCTGGGGGGCTGCAGGTCAGGAGTGAGGGGCACCGGGAGAGCTGGGGGAGCCCAGGGCTGGGCTAGCAGGGGCTGTGGGGAGTGAGGGGTGCTGGCAGAGTAGGAAGGGGCCAGGCTGGGGGAAGCCCTGAGTTCTCATCCCCCCATTATCCGATTTCCCTAACTCAGCTGTGGGTCTCATCTGGGGGGGGGGGCAGGGAAGTTCCCCCGTTCTCCCAGGGAACCCCCGGGGCTGTGGGTGCAGCCCGACCGGTCCCTGCGTCAGGGAGTCTAGGGCCACAGCCCTTGAAAAGGGGGTGGGGGGAGAGCTCCTTGGGGACAATTGCGCAGCTGTGGGGCCGGGATCCCATGCGGGCGTCAGGGCCAGGCCCTGCTGCAGCTGTCCCCCCGGCCCCCCGGGAGCCAGGCCCAGGCTACAGCCTGTGACTGAGCTGGGGGGGGGGGTGGGGGGGGACAGGGCCCAGCACTCATCTCGGTTCTGGGACCAGGGCTGCCCCAGGGAGAAACCAGAAATCTGAGAGGCAGGGCCCAAGCCAGCGCCCCAGGGCAAGCCCCAGCCTGGGGCACAAGGGGACATCAGCGGCCCCCCCGCCATGCGGCCACTCTGGGGGCCCCAGGACACTTCTGAACAAAGCCCAGGTACCTGGGAATCCCCAGTCACTGCTTGAGGGAGATGGGGCCAGGCTCCCTGCCTGCCTGCCCCCCCGCTATGGGGCCAGGGCTGCCAAGCCAGCTGCCAGGAGTCCATTCTGCTCCTCAGGGCCGGGCGCAGGGCCAGGGCCACACTCAGGGCAGCTGTTGGATTAGGAGACACCAGCAGCCCGGGTCATGTTTGCAGCCTGGTGGCTGGCTGAGCGCAGCTCAACACGCCTCTCGGGGCAGGGGCCCAGCAGCGGGGCCCCCCCTCCGCCTTTTCCCACCCCGCGGGCAGGAGCAACCCATCCCCCTGCGCCTGCCCCCCAGCCAGAGGAATTCCGGGGGTGCCCCCGGCGGGTGCGGTACCGTGCCCACAATCATGGCGAACTGGCCGAGTGTGGTGAAGCCGGCTGGGCACCCCCCCTGCCCCCAGGAACCACAGGGTCCACCACTATCACGGCCCATTATCTGCAGCCCCGCGGCCCCAGGCCCACGATTTCCCCCTCACTCCTCGGGGGGGGGGTGATGGTGATTAATCTACGGAGTGCAGCACAGCAACTGGCGCTGGGTAAAGGTCTCCATGCGGCTCCCTCCCCCCCGGACCCCCCACCCTGGCACTCCTGCATGGCGCCGGCATGGCTGTGTGGGAAGGGGGGCTGGGTACTGCCGCGGGGGGGCTGTTTGTTCCCTCCTGTGGGCACTGCTTGGCACTCCCCTGCCCCCCTCCTCCCGATGCCACACATGGGCCGACTGACCGGCCAGGGATTTTCAACTGTTTTATTCAAAAAATAGACTCGGCTGGGGCAGGAGGGTTTAAGTTAGGGGGTCGGGGGGGAGCTGCAGGGTGCGGGGGTCACTGGGCCTGGCAGCGCCCTCTGCTCATCCCCTACCTCCTCTTCTCCTTCACGCTGTAATGCAGGAGCAGGGGCGCAGGCTGCAAGGCAAGAGAGGGGCTGTGAGAGCGGGAGGGGCAGTGGGACCCTTGTAGCCCCCCCGACCCTCCCACCATCCCCCACTGCCTGCCAGCATAGCCCCCCAACCCCTCACTCCCCAGTGCACCCCATCCCTCGCTGCCTGCCAGCATAGCCCCCCAACCCCTCACTCCCCAGTGCACCCCATCCCCCGCTGCCTGCCAGCATAGCCCCCCAACCCCTCACTCCCCAGTGCACCCCATCCCCCGCTGCCTGCCAGCATAGCCCCCCAACCCCTCACTCCCCAGTGCACCCCATCCCCCGCTGCCTGCCAGCATAGCCCCCCAACCCCTCACTCCCCAGTGCACCCCATCCCCCGCTGCCTGCCAGCATAGCCCCCCCAACCCCTCACTCCCCAGTGCACCCCATCCCTCGCTGCCTGCCAGCATAGCCCCCCCAACCCCCCACCATCCCCCACTGCCTGCCAGCATAGCCCCCCCAACCCCCAGTGCACCCCATCTCCCACTGTCTGCTAACATAGCCCCCAACCCCCCACTGCACCCCATCCCCCGCTGCCTGCCAGCATAGCCCCAACCTCCCAGTGCACCCCATCCCCCACTGTCTGCTAAATAGCCCCCCAACCCCCCACTCCCTGCCAGCATAGCCCCCCAACCCCCCACTGCACCCCATCCCCCGCTGCCTGCCAGCATAGCCCCCTGACCCCCCACCATCCCCCACTGCCTGCCAGCATAGCCCCCCCAACCCCCAACCCCCCACTGCACCCCATCCCCCACTGCCTGCCAGCATAGCCCCCTGACCCCCCACCATCTCCCACTGCCTGCCAGTGTAGCCCCCCGACCTCCTACTCCCCAGTGCACCCCATCCCTCGCTGCCTGCCATAGCCCCCCAATCCCTCACTCCCCAGTGCACCCCATCCCCCGCTGCCTGCCAGCATAGCCCCCCCAACCCCCTACTCCCCAGTGCACCCCATCCCCCACTGCCTGCCAGCATAGCCCCCGACCCCCCACCATCCCCCGCTGCCTGCCAGTGTAGCCCCCTCACTCCCCAGCGCCTCCCCCGCTGCCTGCCAGCGTAGCCCCCCCAACCCTCCAGCACCCCCCAGCGAGGGAGAAGTGCCCAGCACTGGGAAGCAGCCGCCTCCCCGGCGCTCAGCGGGGGTGGGAGAAACGGGCAGCGCCAGGCCAGGACGGGCACGGGCTGCGTGCCGGGGAGGAGGCTGCGCTCCAGGTACCCGCGGCCCCGCACCCACCCTGCCGAACCAGCGGGACAGCCACAGCTGCTTCATGGTCATGTGATCCGGGAGCACCTCGCTGCCGTACAGGATCTGCACCTGCCACGGGGACGCTGCATCACCAAATGCCTGGCCCGAGACCCCCCAGCCCCGCGGTGCCCAGCCCGAGACCCCCCCGCGCCCGGCCCGAGACCCCCCCAGCCCCCCAGTGCCCGGCCTGACAGCCCCCCCTGCGCCCGGACCGAGACCCCCCAGCCCCGCGGTGCCCGGCCCGAGACACCCCCCAGCACCTGGCCCGAGACCCCCCCCAGCCCTGCGGTGCCCGGCCCGACAGCCCCCAGCGCCCGGCCCGAGACCCCCCAGCCCCACGGTGCCCGGCCCGACAGCCCCCCCAGCGCCTGGCCCGAGACCCCCCAGCCCCACGGTGCCCGGCCCGACAGCCCCCAGCGCCCGGCCCGAGACCCCCCAGCCCCACGGTGCCCGGCCCGACACCCCCCAGCACCTGGCCCGAGACCCCCCAGCCCCGCGGTGCCCGGCCCGAGACACCCCCCAGCACCTGGCCCGAGACCCCCCCCAGCCCTGCGGTGCCCGGCCCGACAGCCCCCAGCGCCTGGCCCGAGACCCCCCAGCCCCACGGTGCCCGGCCCGACAGCCCCCAGCGCCCGGCCCGAGACCCCCCAGCCCCACGGTGCCCGGCCCAGTGGCCCTCCCCCCAGCGCCCGGCCAGGCAGCCCCCCCAGCCCCGCGGTGCCCAGCCCGAGACCCCCCCCAGGCCCACGGTGCCCGGCCCAACAGCCCCCCCAGCGCTCGGCCCGAGACCACTCCCAGACCCACGGTGCCCGGCCCAGCGGCCCTCCCCCCAGCGCCCGGCCAGGCAGCCCCCCCGGCCCCGGCCCGAGACCGCCCCCCCAGCCCCACGGTGCCCGGCTCAACAGCCCCCCCAGCGCCCGGCCCAAGACCACTCCCAGCCCCACGGTGCCCGGCCCAGCGGCCCTCCCCCCAGCGCCCGGCCAGGCAGCCCCCCCAGCCCCGCGGTGCCTGGCCCGACCGGCTCACTCACGTGCTGCAGCGCCAGCCCCAGGCGGTGACACAGGACCCTGCGCAGGTGGCGCACCTGGGCCCGCACCGAACAGCGCACGTACTTCTGCTGCAAGGGAGAGCGCGGGTGAAGGGGCAGCGCAGGGGTGCACCAGGTCTGGGACAAACAGACCCACCAGCCTACACGCCCCTTGGAGACCCCCAGCCTGCCCCCCACGGCTACTCCGGACTGATCCCCCAGAGCTCCCCCCAGGCCACCCTCCCTGTCCCTTTGCTGGGCAGGGCGCTGGGCTGGCACAGCCCCTTTGGGCCAGGTGCAGGGGCATCCCTGGCATGGGACCAGCAGGGCTCGGGGAACACGCTGGAGCCCAGCCCAGGGCTATGGGGCCGATAGGGGGCACAGGAGGCATCAGTGGAAGGAGCCACCCAGGCTCCCTCCCCCCACCCCTGGCAAGGGGCTTGGTCACTGCCTGCAGCCCCCCGAGCTAGCAAGCCAGGACTCAGCCCCCATGGGGGAGCCGCACAGCAGGGGAACGAGGCCACTGGCTGGGAGGAGCCCCCCCCATGGTCCTACTCACCTGTCCCCAGACCGTTGAGTGACCCCAGGAAACACCAGCCTGCGGCCCCAGAGCCCCCCGGTGCCCCCAGCTGGCAGCAGATGGCGCCATGTTGGCCGGGCGGGGAGCTGCACCCTGCAAGCAGCACAGCCTGGTCACCCCCTGCCTGGGCCTTACCTGCAAACTGGCCTTGTTCTTCTCTTTGCTGGAGCTGGGGAGAGACAAGCGGGGACGGCCCATGAGAGCTGGGCCTGCTAGCCCGCCTGGCTGCGGGAGGGGAGCCCAGCCCTCGGGCGCTGGCACAGCTGGTGCCCACAGGGAGGGTGCACCATGGGCACCGCCTGGCCCCCTTCACAGCAGCTCCCCTTGGGAGCTCAATGCAGCCACAGCCTTCAACCCCGCAGCCCAGAGCCCCTCGCCGCCGACCCCCCGTGCTCCCCTTCTCTGCCCCAGGGAGCACAGGTCAGACCCCCTGCAACGGGAGCCGCGTTTTCGAGCCCCACCAGCCCTGACCCCCAGCCAGCATGTGTGCATCACGTCCCGACTGAACGTGGCCAGCCTCAGCGTCCAGCCCCCGGCCCCTTAGCATGTCCCCCCCTAGACTGGGACCCTTCTCTTTAAAGTGTCCGGGCTCCCTGCAGATCTCACTCTGGGCCCGGTTTGAACCCTTCCATTGTTCCCGGGGCTCTTCTCCACCCCCTCCAAATTCTCAAGGGCCCTTGTGGACAGCAGGCACCAGAGCCAGACGCAGGGTCCCAGCAGCAGCCACCCCGGAACAGCACCCTGGGCTCCTGCTTGCCAGCCCCCTTTACATAGCCTAGGGCGGCATTCGCCTTCCGGCCACAGCGTGGCGCTGGGCGCCCAGGGCCAGCCGCTCACCCGCCGGTCCGGATGGCCTGCAGCCTCTGTGCCTGTCCCCGGGAGCTTGTGCCCAGATCACCCTCAGCGCTTCCCCTCCCCGACCTTGGTGCCACCAGGGCGGGCTCCACGGGCCGGGCAGAGCGGAGCTGGGGCTTCGGGATGGGCAGAGCTCGAAGCCAGCTGGGGGCGCTGTGCCCTCGCCCCACTGCTCTGGCACGAACGACGGGGCGCAGGGCTGCTGCCTGCTCGGCCTCCCCAATCCCGCGTAAAGCCTGGAGCCCGACCGGGCCGTTACTCTCGGTGCGACGGCCCCTCCCCAGAAAGGCGCTGGCCAAAGTCTCACTCCGAAACCCCACTCAGCCTCCCCAAGGCCCCTCCAGCCTCCACGGAGCCAGGCCTCGAGCGGCTGGGGGCGGTTAAAGCCAGCGCTGGCTGCCCGGCTGGGCTGCGTGGCGGGGCTCAGGGCAGGCGCCGGGGGCATGGGGAGTGAGGCCAGGGCTGCGGACCAGCATCGAGAGCCCCCCCTGCCCCCGCCCCACTGACCTCTGGCGCTCCAGGCACAGGGAGACGTGCTCGTCGTAGCGGTAGTAGTGGGCCCGGGAGTGGTCGAAGCTGCTGTAGGGCAAACCCATCGTGTCGACCACGGGATCTGCGGGAGACGCAGGGCAGTGAGAGCCATGGGCCCAGCCCCCCCAGCCAGCACCCAGGGGGGCATGAGAGCCAGGGGCCCGGCTCCCCCAGCCAGCACCCACGGGCGCAGTGAGAGCCATGGGCCCAGCCCCCCCACCCAGCAGGGCATGAGAGCCATGGGCCCAGCCCCCCCAGCCAGCACCCAGGGGGGCATGAGAGCCAGGGGCCCGGCCCCCCCAGCCAGCACCCGGGGGGGGCAGTGAGAGCCACGGGCCCAGCCCCCCCACCCAGCACCCACGGGCGCAGTGAGAGCCACGGGCCCGGCACCCCCAACCAGCACCCGGGGGGGGCAGTGAGAGCCATGAGCCCAGCCCCCCCACCCAGCACCCACAGGCGCAGTGAGAGCCAGGAACCTGGCCCCTGTAGCCAGCACCTGGGGGGGCAGTGAGAGCGACGGGTCCGGCCCCCCCAGCCAGCACCCGGGGGGGCAGTGAAAGCGACAGGCCCGGCCCCCCCCAACCAGCACTCGGGGGGCAGTGAAAGCAACAGGCCCGGCCCCCCCCCAGCACACAGCTCAGAGTGGGGCAGGATGGACACCTCAGGGAGAGGCAGCTACAGCCTGCCCCACAGCCTTAGGTCCCCGAGCCCCTCCCCCACCACCCCGTCCCGCCCCCCAGCCCCCAGAGCCCCCTACCCTGCCTCCGCGTCTCAGCCCCCCAGAACCCCCTCCCCCACCATCCCATCCTGCCCACACAAGCCCCCAGAGCCCTGCTGCCCCATCCCGCCCCCCCAGTCCCCTTCCCTGCCACCCTGTCCCACCCCCAACCCCCAAAGCCCCCTCCCCTGCCACTCCGTCCCACCCCCCAGCTCCACAGAGCCCTTTCCCCCATCGCTCCATCCCCCAGCTCCAGAGCCCCCTCCCCTGCCACTCCACTGTTCCCCCCCAGCACAGGGCTCAGAGCCCCCCCCGGCCAGGCACAGGCTGGGACCTTCGCACCCTCACTGCTGGGCTGGGTCACTCGGTCCAGGCCCCGCGACTGGTAGAACTCGCGGATCCGCTTCTCCTCGCCTGCGGGGGGAGGAACAGCCCTCAGCGCCCGGCCAGCTTCACCCCCTGCCCCCCCCCACGCGGCCCCCCGCCTCCCTCGCCCCCCAGGCGGCCCCCCACCTCCAGCCCCCTCACACGGGGTCCCCAGCTCCCCCGCAGGGCCCCCACTCCCTCTCCCAGGGCCCCCTGCTCCCCCGCAGGGCCCCCACTCCCTCTCCCAGGGCCCCCAGCTCCCCCACAGGGCCCCCACTCTCTCTCCCAGGGACCCCCGCCTCCCCCCCACTCACACATGGGGTCCCCAGCTCCCCCGCAGGGCCCCCACTCCCTCTCCCAGGGCCCCCTGCTCCCCCACAGGGCCCCCACTCCCTCTCCCAGGGCCCCCTGCTCCCCCACAGGGCCCCCACTCCCTCTCCCAGGGCCCCCGCCTCCCCCCCACTCACACATGGGGTCCCCAGCTCCTCCACAGGGCCCCCACTCCCTCTCCCGGGGCCCCCAGCTCCCTCGCAGGGCCCCCACTCCCTCTCCCAGGGCCCCCAGCTCCCCCGCAGGGCCCCCACTCCCTCTCCCAGGGCCCCCGCCTCCCCCCCACTCACACATGGGGTCCCCAGCTCCCCCGCAGGGCCCCCACTCCCTCTCCCAGGGCCCCCAGCTCCCCCACAGGGCCCCCACTCCCTCTCCCAGGGCCCCCAGCTCCCCCACAGGGCCCCCACTCCCTCTCCCAGGGCCCCCAGCTTCCCCGCAGGGCTCCCCCTCTCTCTCCCAGGGACCCCCGCCTCCCCCCCACTCACACATGGGGTCCCCAGCTCCCCCGCAGGGCCCCCACTCCCTCTCCCAAGGCCCCTCGTCTCCCCCACACACACATGGGGTCCCCAGCTCCCCCGCAGGGCCCCCACTCCCTCACCCAGGGCCCCCAGCTCCCCCACAGGGCCCCCACTCCCTCTCCCAGGGCCCCCAGCTCCCCGCAGGGCTCCCCCTCTCTCTCCCAGGGACCCCCGCCTCCCCCCCACTCACACATGGGGTCCCCAGCTCCCCCGCAGGGCCCCCACTCCCTCTCCCAGGGCCCCCAGCTCCCCCACAGGGCCCCCACTCCCTCTCCCAGGGCCCCCAGCTCCCCCGCAGGGCTCCCCCTCTCTCTCCCAGGGACCCCCGCCTCCCCCCCACTCACACATGGGGTCCCCAGCTCCCCCGCAGGGCCCCACTCCCTCTCCCAAGGCCCCTCGTCTCCCCCACACACACATGGGGTCCCCAGCTCCCCCGCAGGGCCCCCACTCCCTCTCCCAGGGCCCCCAGCTCCCCCGCAGGGCTCCCTATCTCTCTCCCAGGGACCCCTGCCTCCCCCCCACTCACACATGGGGTCCCCCGCTCCCCCGCAGGGCCCCCACTCCCTCTCCCAGGGCCCCCGCCTCCCCCCCACTCACACATGGGGTCCCCAGCTCCCCCACAGGGCCCCCACTCCCTCTCCCAGGGCCCCCAGCTCCCCCACAGGGCCCCCACTCCCTCTCCCAGGGCCCCCAGCTCCCCCGCAGGGCCCCCACTCCCTCTCCCAGGGCCCCCAGCTCCCCCGCAGGGCTCCCTATCTCTCTCCCAGGGACCCCTGCCTCCCCCCCACTCACACATGGGGTCCCCAGCTCCCCCGCAGGGCCCCCACTCCCTCTCCCAGGGCCCCCGCCTCCCCCCCACTCACACATGGGGTCCCCAGCTCCCCCACAGGGCCCCCACTCCCTCTCCCAGGGCCCCCAGCTCCCCCACAGGGCCCCCACTCCCTCTCCCAGGGCCCCCAGCTCCCCCACAGGGCCCCCACTCCCTCTCCCAGGGCCCCCAGCTCCCCCGCAGGGCCCCCACTCCCTCTCCCAGGGCCCCCGCCTCCCCCCCACTCACACATGGGGTCCCCAGCTCCTCCACAGGGCCCCCACTCCCTCTCCCAGGGCCTCCAGCTCCCCCACAGGGCCCCCACTCCCTCTCCCAGGGCCCCCAGCTCCCCCGCAGGGCTCCCCCTCTCTCTCCCAGGGACCCCCGCCTCCCCCCCACTCACACATGGGGTCCCCAGCTTCCCCGCAGGGCCCTCACTCCCTCTTCCAAGGCCCCTCGTCTCCCCCACACACACATGGGGTCCCCAGCTCCCCCGCAGGGCTCCCACTCCCTCTCCCAGGGCCCCCCACCTCTCCACACGCAAGGGGCCTCTGCCACCCGCTCCACAGGGCCCTGGCTTCCCCCCCGGGAGGGCCTGGCCCAGACTGTGAGCTCTGGGGTGAAGGCAGCCGGGCCCTGCCCTGCCCAAGCAGCCGCTCGCCGGACAGGGGGCTGGGCGCTGCGGCGTGGAGCCATCGACGGGCGTCTGCCACTCTTGGGCCCGGCCCCTTGTGCCAATGGCTCCCAACGCAGGTGCGGCAGGTGGGGCGCATGCTGCCCCCCCGCTCCTCACAGCTGCCCCCCCCCGCAGAGCCTCCCACTCACTTTCCTGCAGGCCGGGCACCAGCTTGTAGACGACGTCCTGCATGACGCGGTCCAGCTTGAGATTGAGCAGCGGCTGCGTCTCGTGGATCTTCGTGTTGCACATGGGGCAGTACTTGCTGCTCTGCAGGTACTTCACGATGCAGCTCTTGCAGACTGCGGGGCGGGGGCGTCAGAGCCGGGGGCCCCCTCCCGCCGGAGCCAGGGGCCCCGGCCAGGCCCAGCCCCCTCCCGCCGGAGCCAGGGGCAGCAGCACTTGGCCAGGCCCTGCCCCAGGGACCAGCCCAGCCCCCTCCCGCCATAGCCAGGGGCCCCAGCCAGGCCCAGCCCCCTCCCGCCGGAGCCAGGGGCCCCCTCCCGCCGGAGCCAGGGGCCCCGGCCAGGCCCAGCCCCCTCCCGCCGGAGCCAGGAACCCCCTCCCGCCGGAGCCAGGGGCCCCCTCCCGCCGGAGCCAGGGGCCCCGGCCAGGCCCAGCCTCCTCCCGCCGTAGCCAGGGGCCCCCTCCCGCCATAGCCAGGGGCAGCAGCACTTGGCCAGGCCCTGCCCCAGGGATCAGCCCAGCCCCCTCCCGCCGTAGCCAGGAGGCAGCGCTGCGCTGCACAGCACAGGAGGGGGGCCCAGCTCCCCATCCCAGGCCCATCCACCCCGCAGCCGGCTTCAGCCAGCTGCCCCTGCCCCGGCGGGGACAGACCCACCCCAGGGAGCCTCCTTTGGGGCTGATCCCCCCACATCGCCCTGCGCTCCCCACAGCTCAGGGCCGGTGCCCCCCATGGTCATCCCCACCCCACGCAGGGCGGTGCGATGCTGCCACCTGCTGGCCTGGCTCACTGCAGCAGGCAACCCCTGAAAGCGTGGGGGGGGGGGGGGAGGAGAGACCAAGGCAGGGCCCTGACCAGCCCCCCACCCCGCTCCCCCTACACAGCGCTGCGTCTCCCCTCGGCCAGCCCCCTCTGCCCCCCACCCCGGCCGGCCGGCTCCTTCACAGGAATAGGGGGCTCCTGACTCCCGGGGGGAGACACCGGCCCAGCAGAAGGAGCAGCCCGGCTCCACAATGCAGCCCCTGGGCAAGCAAGGACAGGGCCAAGCCGGGCCAGTTTCAGCAGCGGAGCCACTGGGGGCCCAGCCCCACAGAGAGATGCCGTCCCCCGCCCTCAGCTGCAGGAGCTTGCGACCCCCGCTGCCGTGAACCAGCCCGGGGGGGAGGTGCCCTGCTGCCCCCCAGCCAGCCTGGCCCCACACTCACAGGTGTGCAGACACTCCGTGATGGTCGTGGCGTCGATGAAGTACCCGGCGCAGAGACAGCACACGATGTGCTCGTTCAGCTCCTTCATCTTGACCTTCACCTCCTCCTGCCAAATGAGGCATGTGTCAGCGGGACCCCTCACTCCCGACCCGCAGCCCCTGCGATCCCGCGCTGGGGCCCCCTCCTCCAAGCTCTCCTAGGGCCCCTCTCTCCCGACCCGCAGCCCCTGCGATCCCGCGCTGGGACCCCTCACTCCCGACCCGCAGCCCCTGTGATCCCGCGCTGGGGCCTCTCACTCCCGACCCGCAGCCCCTGCGATCACGCGCTGGGGCCCCTCACTCCCGACCCGCAGCCCCTGCGATCCCGCGCTGGGGCCCCTCACTCCCGACCCGCAGCCCCTGCGATCCCGCGCTGGGGCCCCTCACTCCCGACCCGCAGCCCCTGCGATCCCACGCTGGGGCCCCTCACTCCCGACCCGCAGCCCCTGCGATCCCGCGCTGGGGCCCCCTCCTCCAAGCTCTCCTAGGGCCCCTCACTCCCGACCCGCAGCCCCTGCGATCCCGCGCTGGGACCCCTCACTCCCGACCCGCAGCCCCTGCGATCCCGTGCTGGGGCCCCTCACTCCCGACCCACAGCCCCTGCGATCCCGCGCTGGGGCCCCTCACTCCCGACCCGCAGCCCCTGCGATCCCGCGCTGGGGCCCCTCACTCCCGACCCGCAGCCCCTGCGATCCCGCGCTGGGACCCCTCACTCCCGACCCGCAGCCCCTGCGATCCCGCGCTGGGGCCCCCTCCTCCAAGCTCTCCTAGGGCCCCTCACTCCCGACCCGCAGCCCCTGCGATCCCGCGCTGGGGCCCCTCACTCCCGACCCGCAGCCCCTGCGATCCCGCGCTGGGGCCCCTCACTCCCGACCCGCAGCCCCTGCGATCCCGCGCTGGGGCCCCTCACTCCCGACCCGCAGCCCCTGCGATCCCGCGCTGGGGCCCCTCACTCCCGACCCGCAGCCCCTGCGATCCCGCGCTGGGACCCCTCACTCCCGACCCGCAGCCCCTGCGATCCCGTGCTGGGGCCCCTCACTCCCGACCCACAGCCCCTGCGATCCCGCGCTGGGGCCCCTCACTCCCGACCCGCAGCCCCTGCGATCCCGCGCTGGGGCCCCTCACTCCCGACCCGCAGCCCCTGCGATCCCGCGCTGGGACCCCTCACTCCCGACCCGCAGCCCCTGCGATCCCGCGCTGGGGCCCCCTCCTCCAAGCTCTCCTAGGGCCCCTCACTCCCGACCCGCAGCCCCTGCGATCCCGCGCTGGGGCCCCTCACTCCCGACCCGCAGCCCCTGCGATCCCGCGCTGGGGCCCCTCACTCCCGACCCGCAGCCCCTGCGATCCCGCGCTGGGGCCCCTCACTCCCGACCCGCAGCCCCTGCGATCCCGCGCTGGGGCCCCTCACTCCCGACCCGCAGCCCCTGCGATCCTGCGCTGGGGCCCCTCACTCCCGACCCGCAGCCCCTGCGATCCCGCGCTGGGGCCCCCTCCCCCAAGCTCTCCTAGGGCCCCTCACTCCCGACCCGCAGCCCCTGCGATCCCGCGCTGGGGCCCCTCACTCCCGACCCGCAGCCCCTGCGATCCCGCGCTGGGGCCCCTCACTCCCGACCCTCAGCCCCTGCGATCCCGCGCTGGGGCCCCTCACTCCCAACCCGCAGCCCCTGTGATCCCACGCTGGGGCCCCCTCCCCCAAGCTCTCCTAGGGCCCCTCACTCCCGACCCACAGCCCCTGCGATCCCGCGCTGGGGCCCCTCACTCCCAACCCGCAGCCCCTGCGATCCCGTGCTGGGGCCCCTTCCCCCCAAGCTCTCCTAGGGCCCCTCACTCCCAACCCGCAGCCCCTGCGATCCCGCGCTGGGGCCCCTTCCCCCCAAGCTCTCCTAGGGCCCCTCACTCCCGACTCGCAGCCGCTGCGATCCCGCGCTGGGGCCCGTCACTCCTGACCTGCAGCCCCTGCGATCCCGCGCTGGGGCCCCCTCCCCCAAGCTCTCCTAGGGCCCCTCACTCCTGACCCGCAGCCCCTGCGATCCCGCGCTGGGGACCCTCACTCCCGACCCGCAGCCCCTGCGATCCCGCGCTGGGGCCCCTCACTCCCGACCTGCATCCCCTGAGATCCCGCGCTGGGGCCCCTCACTCCCAACCCGCAGCCCCTGCGATCCTGTGCTGGGGCCCCCTCCCCCCAAGCTCTCCTGGGGCCCCTCACCCCCAACCCACAGCTCCTGCGATCCTCTGCTGGGGCCCCTCACTCCCGACCCACAGCCCCTGCGATCCCGAGCCAGGATCCCCTCCTCCCACAGCTCTCCTGGGGCCCCTCACTCCCAACCTGCAGCCCCTGTGATCCCATGCTGGGGTCCCCTACCCCCCACAGCTCTGCTGGGGCCCCTCACTCCCAATCCACAGCCCCTGCGATCCTGCGCTAGGGTCCCCTCCCTCCCACAGCTCTATGGTGCCCCTCAACCCTGGGGTGTCTCCTGCCTGCTCAATCCCACACCCCACCACTACTTCCCAGCCCAGACAGAGGCGGGGAAGTCGGGTGGCTGTCAGCTCCCATCCTCAGGGGCCCAGAGAGGGCAATGCCTCTGCGCAGCCACCTCGCCCCATGGGTTGGCAAATGAAGGGCCCTCCTGCCTGGCAGGGGATGGCCCGGAGCTGGGGCGTCCCCCACCAACAGCATGCGGGGGGCAGGGCCACGCAGGGACTGCACTCCGGGGGGGCTGGAGCCGCTCTCCCCCCAAGGTACAGCGCGTTGCAGGCTCTGGGATAGAAGGGGGACGGCCCCCGGCACGAGGTGGCTCTGCAGTTACAAGGACCAGAATCACGGCAGGTGCCCATGGGTGGGCTTGGCTGTGGGGCTCCAGGCATGTGAACCTCTGCATGCAGGAAGAGCAGCCTGTAGGCAGAGCCGGCTCGAGGGGGCCCCACCATATGTCCTCGCCCTGTGCCCAGGCAACGCAGGCAGCCCTGGCTGGGCTCCAGCAGGAGGGTGGCCAGGCTCTGCCTGGGGCTGGGCACGGGCACAGCACCAACAGCCCCTATCAGAGCCAGGCCACCAGTCCCCATGGCCTGGGGCCCGGCTGGGGTCAGACCAGCTCGCAGGGCCACTGCAGCGCTCTGTGAACCTGCACTGCTGGGGGTGTGAACCCTAGACCTAGACCTACGCCCCGCCCCTCCCCACCTCGGCCTGCAGAGCAGCTCTCGACCCCGAGCTCCTCCTGACCCATGTGCTGGCTCAGCCCGGGGAGGCAGGGCCCAGCCGAAGGGGGCACTGTGCAGGGTACCCACCGAGCTGCCCCAGCTTGGCAGGAGGGGAACCCCATGGGGACTGTGGGGGGCAGGGAGCGGATGGGCCCTGGGAAGGTGAGTGGGGGTGCGGGACAGGGCTACCACCTCCCCCACTGTACATCGGCCTGTCCCTCCCCCAGATGATATCACCTTAACTCTGCCCCAGCCCGGCTGGGGGCGGGGCCTGGGCACCAGGGGGCGGACTCGGAGTCCCCGCAGCGGGGACACGAGGCTCACGCATGCGCACGGACAGCCCTCGCACCGCCAGACACCGCCTTCAGGGCACGTGCGCGGCGTCACCGGTGCGCATGCGCGGCCCGTTCCCTCGCCCGCTCAGGCGCGGGAGCCCCTCTTCCGCCCGCGCATGCGCGCAGCTCAGTGCGCCCCAGGCCGGCCGGTGCGGGGGCGCCGCGGCGCCTCACCTCGTTGCGCAGCGGGTCCATCTTGTAGACGGCCTGGAGCTGGTTCCGCAGCCGCATGGCGATCGCCATCGGGCCCCCCTGAGGAGGCGACGCCATCTTAGAACCGCCCCACCCACTTCCGGGTTGGGCGGGGCCTGTCCCCTCGGCAACGGGCGGAACTACAGCTCCCGGCCTGCCCCGCGCGCCCAGGCCGCAGCGGGCGGGGCGCCGAGCGGCTGGCGCGGTGCATGCCGGGAGCTGCAGTCCCCGGGGCCGAGCGCCACCTGGCGGCAGCGCCGTGTCCTGCAGCCCACCGGCCCGGCCTCCCCCGCGGTGCCCCTCACTCCCGACCCGCAGCCCCCTCCTCCAGCGGTGCCCCTCCCCCGCTCTGCAGTGCCCCCCCGCTCTGCAGTGCCCCTCACTCCCAACCTGCAGCTCCCTCCTCCAGCCTTGCCACTCCCCCTGCTCCTCTGCAGTGCCCCCCCGCTCTGCAGTGCTGCTCACTCCCAAAATGCAGCCCCCTCCTCCAGCGCTGCCCCTCCCCCGCTCTGCAGTGCCCCTCACTCCCAACCTGCAGCTCCCCCCTCCAGCGGTGCCCCTCCCCCGCTCTGCAGTGCCCCTCACTCCCAACCTGCAGCTCCCCCCTCCAGCGGTGCCCCCCCCACTCTGCAGTGACCCTCATTCCCGACCTGCAGCCCCCTCCTCCAGCGCTGCCCCTCCCCCTGCTCCTCTGCAGTGCCCCCCCCCCCCGCTCTGCAGTGCTCTTCACTCCCAACCTGCAGCCCCCCATCTCTGCTGGTGCCCCTCAGTTCTGACCCGCAGCCCCCCCCATGGTGCTCCTCACTCCCGACCCACAGCCCCTGGGCCCCTGGCTTCCCTCCGCTCTGTGGTACCCCTCACTCCCAACCCGCAGCCCCCCCGCCCTGCAGTGTCCCTCACTCCTAACCTACAGCCCCCCCCACTCTGTGGTGCCCCTCACTCCTAACCTGCAGCCCCCCCCACTCTGTGGTGCCCTTCACTCCCGACCCGCAGTCCCTGGCAGCCTGGCCCTGGACCCCCCCCACATGCCATGCATGGTCTCTTGTGTCAAGGTGGCCTTGGTTTGATCCTGAGGATGCAGGGTGGGGGTGCTGGTCTCATCATCTGGGGATGTCAGTGTGGTGGGGGTTGAGCTGCCCTGCCCAATCTGGCAGGTGGGGGGTGGGGAGCTCTTCCTTGGCGGCCCTTGGGGGCCAGGCTGGTTGGAGGGGCCTGCCCTGACCCCGGTGCTTACTCCGGGGAGAGAGGGAAGGGCCTCTGCTGTGCTGCCCCCGCCCCCCCGGCAGCATCTGACCAGCCGCAGGGGCCTGCATCTGCTGGGCGCATTCCTGCCCACGGGCCAGCACGAGCCAAACTCGGGGATGGTCCCCATGCCCCCCCTTCCAGGGGCAGTGAGGATACGTCTGGGTCTGTGCCCCTCCCCCCAGCCAGATGACACCTGTTGGCCCATCTGGAGGGGCAGTGGGGAAGGGAAACATGGGGGGGGGCCTGGGGCTTGGTGTGAGACTGAAACAGTGACTGTGTGTGAGATACAGTCTGTGCCAGTCAGAGCTGGGAGGGGGCTGGGAGCCAGGCCTCTGGCCGTGACTGACCTCAGCTCTGGGTGGGAGGGATCCAGTGGGTTAGAACAGGGGGCTGGGAGCCAGGCCTCTGGCCGTGACTGACCTCAGCTCTGGGTGGGAGGGATCCAGTGGGTTAGAACAGGGGGCTGGGAGCCAGGCCTCTGGCCCTGACTGACCTTGGGCAAGTCCCTCGCTTGGTGCCTCAGTTTCCCCAGTTGTATAATGGGGAGAGTGGCACTCAGGGGACCTGGGGCAGAGGGGGGCTGGGAGTGGGCAAGGCGCTGGGCTCGCTGCCTCTCCTTCACCCCTGTGGGTGCCAGACGCGCCACAGGCAGGCTGAGTCTGGGCAGGGCCCTCGAGCGGGGATGCAGGTGGTGCCCCGCAAACACGGGCGCTTGTCTGTGCTCAGGGCTGGCTCGTCACGGC
The DNA here is from genome assembly GCF_007399415.2 of Gopherus evgoodei. NCBI lineage: Eukaryota > Metazoa > Chordata > Testudines > Testudinidae > Gopherus > Gopherus evgoodei. The sequence goes on along the minus strand of NW_022060073.1, from coordinate 1,153,190 downwards.
TCAGCCGCCGAGCAGGGCACCTGGCTTCTGCCCTAATTGCAGCTACCCAAGGAGCTGGCCCGGTGAATGGCTCATTGTCCTGCCCGCTGCCAGCTCCTTCTGCTCCACTGGGTGCAGCCCCGGCTGCTCGGCCATGACGCGGGCCTAGGTGGGGGCCGCGCTCTCAATGCCGCACGCCAGCTGGCAGAGCCACAGCCCCACGGGGCCCAGGGGTCTCACTGGCCTGCAGTGCCTGGCCCGAATTCAGGCCTTCATAATGCTTTGTGCAGGGACAAACACCCCCGCCCATGCTCACCCTGCCCCCCCCGAGGCTGACGGGCAAGCCCCTGACACACAGTACCTTGGGGGCGGATGCTGGGACCCCCCCATAAATTCTGCTGCTGCCTGCAGGGGCCTTGGGGGCTGGGCTGGGGGAGGGGCAGGGCAGCACCATGGCACCATGCAGGGGGCTCTCACCAGGGTGTTGTACTTAAAGTTCTGCACAGGCTCTTTCAGGGGGAATAAGGCAAACGCCACATGTATTAGTAATACGGGTTCAATTAACACTGTATCATATGATATATATAGTACACTTAGGTGCACACACACACACACTCCCTCTCTCTGTCTGGTTGGTGTTATCAGTTAGTTGCTCCCCCTAACTACACTGGCCAGGTGAGTTACATGGGGGAGAGGTGGAGCCGGATCAATGCTCCATGTTGACAAGATGAGACCCGGGGTCCTCTGTAAGACACCTCACCTTTATAGCAGCTTCTGTCTCATGCAAATCTGTACCAACTCCAAAATCTGTGTCTGCGTCCATTGGGCCTTTGTCCTGGTTCCTTCTGGGGGTGTCCCAATGCTGAAGAGGGTGTTTCCAAGGGAAGGTGCTGGCTTCTAACCCCCGAGGCTGCTCGTCTTTAACGAGCCCACCTGACAGGTTTTATTGTCCTTGGGGCTGGCTCCCAGCCCCTCTCCAAGGGGTGCAGCTGTCTGGAGGTGCTGCCTTCCCCCCTTGCTCATTCACACCTCGCTCATTCCGCAGGGCCATCGATTAAGGGAGTTGGGGCGGGGTGAGGGGGGAACTTGTTCTACTCTGAGCAAAAAGACATTTTTCTTCTATCTTATTCTATCCTTAGGGGCGATTACATTCTACCAAGGGCAACGCAAAGTTTCTATATGAGGCTTTGATACAAAGTCCCATGAACACAGAGGTCACCCATGGGCAGACCCACTACAAGGTTATATGAAGAGGCACAATGTAAAGTCATATGAAAATTATCAGAGATTTAGCTACCTTGTCCCCCTTTTGACCTCTCAAGAACAATTCTTGAGTGGTCACCATATAAATCTTCTGTATCTGCTGCAAACAAACCAAAGAATCATAACCAGGTGACTATAACAAACCATTACAATTGACTGAACACCAGATAGAACCTACACACAAATGCAACAATTATAATTCTAATAATTGGGAATACAATAAAACCCTCACAATCATTGGGTGCATTGATAAACAAAATGAGGCCCAAGTCTGAGCGGCAATAGCCATCAAACAATAAAAGTCACTGAGGTCAGGATCTCCTTAAGCACACACAACAAATCAGATTTTGTAGGAGGACCACAGTTGTCATGCAAGGTTAAGCTGGTTTGGACTTAAACTAACATTCAGTTGCTAAAAATGTTGCAGAATCCCCTATTCCTAGCAGTTGTTCTCAAGAGGTGCCTGGGGACCTGCAAGACGGGGTCCTGCAATTGTGGGCCAAGGTCTTACAGGTTATGGGGGCCCAAGAACTTCCCTTCAGGGCTTGGGAAAGTAGAACCAGGGAGCATAGAGGAAAGTGTGGAATTAACAATACAAGCAAATATAACTTACAATACAAATGTATCAATAACAAAAATTAACCACAAAATGATTATTAGAGAACCTAACAAAAATAAACCTGATGCACTGGGGACCAAAGCCTTTTGGACAGAGGTGGATGTGACTGGTAATTTGGTTGGAGATGGGGGAAGTAGAGAGAGGAAAAGACATTTGCCCTGTCTAGTGTAGTAACCCCTCTCCATCTGGACCCAATGCCAGCACAGGACACCCACCAGAGACATACACAGAACACACAACACAGAACATGGAACATAGAACACGCAACACAGACTTTGTCATGACACTATAACCAGGGTATTTCTGTAGCTCTTCAGCTGGTACCAGCTCTCCTGATGTTCCAGTTCGGAGGCTGAAAGATAGAAGCTTAGAAACAAATTAGCACAGTGCTCCCACATGGCAGACCCTGCTCGGTCTCAGCCAGTGTGTCTGGTACTTGGGGCTTCGCAAATGCTTATTAAGCGGTGCATTTCTTGTGAGTTTAAATTTTCCCTTTCTCCCGGTAAAGGGCATTAATACTTCATCTAGGAAAATTTTCCTGTTTTAAAATCCCCAGCCACTTTGCCATATCCTGGAGATCTGAGGCAGACGCAGGCACTGTTGTTAACGGTTTCACTCTCACCACCCTCCCTGGTGGTGGTGACTCTTCTTTTTGTTACTGCTGCTGTAACATTTTGGCCCTGGGAGGAGGAATTTTCCCACTTATCCCCTTCCCAATCTCCAGAGGGGTCCCAAAGGTCTGCCCCTTCTGGGCTCTCAAATGTCCCTTCTCCTGCTGTTACTGCTGCTGTAAGATGTGAGAGTGCTGGTTTAACTCTCTGTACCCATCCTTAAGGGCACCTAGCTGGCTTTGGGGACTAGTGGACATACATTTCCATTTCTCTGCTTCTGCAGCAGAGGCTTGTAAATCTTGGTGCAGTGTCTTGTTTTCATTGTTACACTCAGCCGATTGAGGAATAGCTCATTACAGGTTTTTCATACAAGCCAAACTGCGGCTGCTTCCTTTTTCATTTGAGTTGAGGGTTTATATGTCAATATATATCTAGCCAATTTATCTTCTAGGTTTGAAATGGTCTGGACATCAGCTGGCACTTGATCAGACCAAGGCCGTGTCCGAATTTTTGCAAGATTTGCTCAAAAGGGGTAACATCTTTTACAAATGCCAATTTCCCAGTCTCTTCTCTGGGAGCCTTCTTAAAAGACTGTTTAGCTTTAACCATTTTGTAGTAAACCCAACCTCCTGTTGGGACTAAAATGGCAATGTTTCTCTTTACTCTTGTCTACCAGTACCTCTTGTCCTGGAGTGAGAAAGCTACTTCTCCTCCCTACTTTCTAATGCCAGTGACTCTATGGACCGGGGGAGCGAGAAAGCTACTTCTCCTGCTCTCTTTACCCGGGCTTCCACCACCGGGGATGTGCACACCTTAATAATCGATTACTTATTAGCACTTTTCAAGATTTGTGATCACTTTCCATATTTCTCAATACTTTTCCATTACTCAATATTTCATTACTTAAAAAATGCTCGTGGTACCCTTCCCCCTCTTGCAATTCTCCACCAAAATGTTGTACTTAAAGTTCTGCACAGGATCTTTTCAAGGGGAATAAAGCAAAACGCCACATTTATTAGTACTACAGGTATTCATTAACACTGTATCATCTGCATATGAATACCTGTAGTACTAATAAATGTGGCATTTTGCCTTATCCTCCCTGAAAAGATCCCGTGCAGCACTTTAAGTACAACAAGGGCAGGGTCCCCCCCGATCTCAGTGTCACAGGTGACCTGCCTCACGGGGGGTCACTACAAGGCCATGGCCAGGGCGGGGCTCCAGCGTGGGGGGCTCACCAGTGCCCCAGGAGGACAGGGCCAGGCCAGGCTGACATGGACCTCAAAGCCAGCTGTGGGGCCAGGCTGTGACCCTGTCCCAGGGGTGAGGGGAGCAGTTGGCGCAGCCACATGGGAAAGAGGCCCATGGGGGGTCCCTGGGCTGGCAACATCAGGGCCCCAGGGAGCAGGGGAAGCAATGGGACGATGGCCCCTTCCCCATCCCCCTAGGGCCCCCCGATAGCCCCCTTTTCATCTCTGGGCTATACTAAGAGCTGCCAGCGCTGCGCCCGATGACCAGCAAACCATGGCCGGGGCTGGCGCCCCTGGGCCTGGCTCCGTGGGGCTCACCGGGCAGAGCACGGGTGACGCAGGAGGCTGCGGGGCCAGCCCCAGAGGGCATGTGGGGCCCTTGGGGCTGCCCCTCTGAAGGGTTCCCCCAAGGGACTGTTTAGAAGCTGGCAGTGGCACAGATCCTGGGGCTCTGTGACCCGTGTCACTGGCCCGAGACTCGCACACAGGCCCTGTGCCTGGACTGGGCCCCCCTAACCAGGGCCAGGGCTTGCACACCTCCCTCCCAGCTCTGGGGCAGCCCAGCACTGAGCACCTCACCGGCCAGCCCACCCTGGCTGAGACGCCCCCCGGCTGCTGCGCCGGCTGCCTTCCCCCTGAGGGCCCAGGGAAGAAAGGCTCGGCCCAGCGCCCTGTGTCAGGCCCCTCCCTGCCAGGCCCGGGGGCTCAGGGACTGGCTAGGGTGAGGCGTATGGGCTGCGGGACCCTGCAATGATGCCATTTGCAATCAGCTCCTGAAGATGATGTCACACGTCTTCCATCTCTTAGAGTGCAACTTCCTAGATCTCTGTGACGGGTTCCCCCCTCGGGGTGCTGCCTGGAACTGGAGCACCGCTGGGCCTGCCTGACCCACCAGCCTGGGCTCCCTCTCACACTCTGCTGCTGTGACAACTTGCTCAGCTCTCCAAGCTTGACATTCACCAGCATTCACACAGGTAGGGACACACCCAGCTGCGGCTTCACACGCACGCTGAGATCAGCTCTGCCTGGGGAGGCTCAGCTAAGGAACTGCCCAATTACACAAGTGCACCCCCATTTGAAGAGTAAATCCAAAATCAGAGAACGGTACAGTGTGAGCTCACGAAATCCGCTCCCTCCCTCAATGTGAAGGAAGTTCTACAACAGGCTTCTGCCCCAAGTACGATTTCCACACACTGGTTTTAGACAAAACCAAACCAAGTTTATTAACTACAAAAGATAGACATTAAGTGGTTATAAGTGATAGCAAACAAAGCAGATTTCCTTAGTAAACAAAACCACAAACTGAGCTTAACAGGCTGGAGAACTTGGATATGAATTAGCAGATTCTCACTCTGACTCATAGACTGGCAGATCCTTAAGGCCCAAGCTGCCTTGGCTTTCCCAGGTTCTCTTACACAGGCTAGAAATCCCTTAGCCTGGGCCCAGCTTTTCCCTCAGTTCAGTCCTTGCCCCTCAGGTGTTCCCAGGCGTGTTGTTGTGGGGAGAGCGAGGTACCATCATGCTGTCATTGCCACCTTTTTTATCTTCCCCCAACCTGCTGGAAAGCTCCTTTGCTGTGGCCTAGGTCAGGCAGTGCCCATAGTGCAGCGCTGTCTCAGAGAGGTTTGTGTTGCACACAGTCCTGGGGTGATCCTGGTGCCTGTGCGCATCTCCTCACTGAGCCATTAACCTTGTTTGGCCTTTTTACTGTCGTACCTGCCAGGCGGCTTGGGGGTGTTTTCAGCCTCACAACACGTTCCACTAACACACACAAAGCCAAACTTCATAACTTTCCCCACGACAATAGCACAGACAATGCCACGAGATATTAATGTCTAGAAGACCAAGACTTTTAGAATGATACCTCACAAGGCAAACTTTGTACAAAACATGTCCTGATTACATGACTGGTGAATATTGGGGTGCTGGGGTGTCACACTCTCCCTGAAGGGTTGGGAATCTTGTAGTCTGATGTTGTGCTCTGTTCCTTTTGCACATCCCACGTCCCACTCATGCAGTGAGAAGATCCTGGATCTTTCACGAAGTTTCTCCCTCAGGCGATCCTTCCACTCCTTGGACAACGGCGAGTCTCCGAAGTCAAACTTTGCAGGATCTATCGCTGGAACTTGAGTTTCACACGGGGGTCTGACGATGGATTCAGGTCTGCTACCTTCTGCCCTTGCTTCACAACCATGTCAGGGCTTGTTTCATTAGCAATCCCCTTTTCCTGGCTCCAGCAGGCAGGGTTACAACTCCACTGGGGACCAGCCCTCCCTCAGCCGGCTGCTCTACCATTGCCAATGCCCCTCTACTGCCTTTCAGCCAGGTGCTCATGACAAGCACTTCTTGCTCCGTCCTTTCAGGCACTACTAAGGGGGTCGTGCCCATGTACCTTACTGCTCCCATTGGTAGCTCAGATGTCTCCCTTTTAGCCCTCTCCATTAGAGCACTAGAGCAGTGGTCCCCAACCTTTTTCGTCTGGCGGGCACCAGACGAAGGACCATGGCAGCGGTTGAGCATCTGCCGAAATGCTCCCGAATTTTGGTGACAACGCCTCTCGATGATGTCGCTTGTCGGCGGCAAGCGGCGTCATCCAGAGGCATCACCTCTGAAATGCTGCCAGATTTCGGCAGCATTTCGGGGGATGTTCAGCTGCCGGCCAGGACGCAGGTGCATTTAGATGCCCCCATGGGTGCCATGTCGCCCGCAGGCACCGCGTTGGGGACCCCGTCCTATAGGCTTCAGCACAAAGCATCTGGATCATCAGGGTGTTCAGGGATTGGTCCCCAGCCCGTTGTCTGCAGTAATCTGTGAGCACCTCGAAGAGGCTGGAGTTGGTCCCCATCAGCACAGACACATCAGAGGTCCCTTTCGGGTCAGGGCATATTAAGGCAGCGGTGTCCACCTCTTGCTTTACCCCAGCAACCTCCTCTGGGAATTCCAGGTGCACTATGACATACCCTTGATGGGGTATTCATCCACGCCGAGGCCACACAGACCAAGGCTGGTCATGGGCTGTATAGGCAGGTGCCTGAGCATCCACTGGCAGAATGACTGAAGTATACTAGTCACTTGAGATCCCATGTCAAGCTCGGCTTTACACTCCACCCTTCAATCCTCCCCGTGACCTCCGCTCGAGGCCCGATCAGTCCTGCGGGGATCCCAGCTGGAGTCTCTTCTAGGGGAGCCTTCAAGTCCTGCGGGCCTGAAAACGTGCGGGACTCACCCCTGCGGCACCTCCTGCTGGTCAGCTCTGGGAATTAACTCTCCAGCCATTGGAGCAGCCTCTGCAGGCCGGTGTCCCACTGCCGCGTGGCCCCCGTGCCCCTCCCGGACCCGGTGCCCTGTTGTCTGGGGTGCTGCCCCTGGCAGTAACCCCTCAGTCTGGGTCTCCCCCTCCCAGGGGAACCCCCACCCACTATCCCCACCTCGCCTCAGTCTTGGCTGCTGCCCAGTCTCTATCTGCCCCCTGTTCCCCCCCACTCATCACAGGCAAAGGGGTTTGAACCTGCTGCCTCTGGCCACCGCGGCCTGCCCCTGCAAACCAGTATCTAATCAGCCTTACCAGGCCTGCAGCCTGGAGTTTTCCTAGGCCGGAGCTCCCAACTCCCTGGGCCTTTCCCCAGCCCTGCTCCACTCCAGGTACCTGGTTACCCTCCCTGCAGCCAGGCCCTTCTCTCCCGGCACCCAGAGAGACTCTCTGCTCGAGCGCCTGGCTCCCAGCCTCCCCTATAGGGCCAGCCCCACCTAGCCTGCTTCCCCCTCAGCCTGGGCTGGTTTGAACCCTAGAGCGGAGTGGATCTCTGCTCTGGCCCGGAAGGGGTGAAAACAGCCCTGGCCAAGGTGGTATAAGAAAGCCATGGGAGCCAGAAGCAAAGGAGTCTCCCTGTGCCTGCCGAGAACCAGAGCAGGTACCTAGCGTGGAGCAGTGCTGGGGAGCTCCTGCCTGGAAAGCCCCAGGCTGCAGCCTAGAATTAGACCAGGAGGTACTGGGGTTGCAGGGTGTGACCCAGGGGTAGGCCAAGGCAGCAGGTCCAAACCCCTTTGCTGATGATGAGTGGCTGATCCTGCAGTCTGCCCCAGGGTGTGGGGCTAGACAATGACTGGCAGTAGCCTACACTGAGGCAAAGTGGGGATAGAGGGTGGTGGGTTCCCAGGGAGGGGAAATCCCTAAGGAAAAGGGGTTGCTGCCAGGGGCAGAACCCCATGTAAAAGGGGCACCGGGGTCCAGGGAGAGACATGGGGCCTGTAGCAGGAAACAAGGCTGATCACCGGCCTGCAGAGGGCGCTCCGAGCTGGAAGAGCTAATTCCCGAGGACGACCAGCAGGAGGCGCCGGGGGGGGGTGAGTCCGCCTGTCTACACACCCCCTAAAGGGACCCCAGCCCCAGACTCATCAGCAGTTCCCCAGCCCTCCCAGCTGGTTCTCAGTTTCCATACCCTGAGGAGGGATTTTCTTCATGACGCACTTGGCAGCGCTGTGTCTATCCTGAGCACATCGGGAGCAGAAGAATTACCCTTCCCCTCCCCCCGGGGGGGCTCAAAATGCTGAATTCTCCCTCGCCACAGCCAGAGGCCCGGCAGCCAATGGTGCTTTGCAGCTCAGCTGTTCTGTTGGGCTGGGGGGCGGTTTCCTCTCTGGTGCTCACCGTCGGGGGGGCTGTGCTGGCTGGCCCAGAGCTCACCGGCAGCCTCCCTCTCTGATCAGCTGGGAGTAACTCGGGGCACGTTCCTGCCGGTCTCTGAGCCGGACACAAAGTAGAATCGGGCTCCAACACTGAGTTCCTCTTACAATCTGAGCCAGGCCGGTGTGCTCCATCTGCTCAGCAGTCACTGGCTCTAGCCCGCGGAAGCTTACGCCCCAATAAATGTGTTAGTCTCTGAGGTGCCACAAGGAGGCCTGTTCTTTTTGTGGATACAGACGAATACAGCTGCCACTGTGAGACCTGCTCCCGGCTGGACAGCTCTCTGAAGCAGCCACTCCAGCTCCTGGGTATAGGTGGAAACCTTCTCACCCCTTCACTGTCGGGAACTAAGGACCTTACAGTAGCTGTCCCCAGAGCCCCCTACCCTCCCAAAGGTGCTCGAGGGCCACCAGGCAACTCTTCCCACCGACCCCAGGTTAGCGAGCTGCAGGGTGCGAATCACATCTAATGCTGGGCCCCCTACCAGACATTGTCGCTTTTCGGCAGCAGACACAGCCCCCTCCTGCAGCGACCCAACCCGGGCTCAGAGGTCACCACCCACGCAGGGAAAAAGGCTCCAGGCTTGCTCTGGCCGTCCTGCCCCACCAGCCGCGGTCCCAAGCTGCCTGCTCCCCGCTGCCGCGGCCTCTTGGCTGTGAGCTCTGCTGGCCAGTCTCGTAGTGACTGTGAGCTCTCAGCAGGGTCCCCCCACACCTCATTTCAGCTCTCTTTAAGCTCTTAAAATAGCAGAGGCTCCTAACAGACTGTTCAGCTCTCTGTGACCGGGAGGAACAGGTAAGCCAGCCGGGGAGCGTTCATACAGACCCTGCTCACATCAACAGAGCAGAACTGGGGCTGTGGAGTGACCCCCAGGCTCTGGGAACTGGGGCCTGGAGCGTCGGCACCGGGTCAGCCGCAGCCGCTGGCAGCCCAGCCTCTCCCAGCTTTGTCCCACCACATGCTGCTCCCCCCTGCAGAGCCCTACAGCCAGCCTGGCACACCTGGGTGGGGCCTGGAAACCAAGCCCCGCCTACAAGCCAAGCCCCGCCCACACACTGTGCCCACCAAGCCCTGCCCACAAGCCTAGCCCCGCCCACACGCTGTGCCCACCAAGCCCTGCCCACAAGCCTAGCCCCGCCCACACACTGTGTCCACCAAGCCCTGCCCACAAGCCAAGCCCCGCCCACACACTGTGCCCACCAAGCCCTGCCCACAAGCCTAGCCCCGCCCACACGCTGTGCCCACCAAGCCCTGCCTACAAGCCTAGCCCCGCCCACACGCTGTGCCCACCAAGCTCCGCCTACAAGCCAAGCCCTGCCCACACATTGTGCCCACCAAATCCTGTCCACAAGCCTAGCCTCGCCCACACGCTGTGCCCACCAAGCCCCGCTTACAAGCCTAGCCCTGCCCACACGCTGTGCCCACCAAGCCCCGCCTACAAGCCTAGCCCCGCCCACACGCTGTGCCCACCAAGCCCCGCCTACAAGCCAAGCCCTGCCCACACATTGTGCCCACCAAATCCTGTCCACAAGCCTAGCCTCGCCCACACGCTGTGCCCACCAAGCCCCGCTTACAAGCCTAGCCCTGCCCACACGCTGTGCCCACCAAGCCCCGCCTACAAGCCTAGCCCCGCCCACACGCTGTGCCCACCAAGCCCCGCCTACAAGCCAAGCCCTGCCCACACATTGTGCCCACCAAATCCTGTCCACAAGCCTAGCCCCGCCCACACGCTGTGCCCACCAAGCCCTGCCCACAAGCCTAGCCCCGCCCACACACTGTGCCCACCAAGCCCTGCCCACAAGCCTAGCCCCGCCCACACGCTGTGCCCACCAAGCCCTGCCCACAAGCCTAGCCCCGCCCACACACTGTGCCCACCAAGCCCTGCCCACAAGCCTAGCCCCGCCCACACACTGTGCCCACCAAGCCCTGCCCACAAGCCTAGCCCCGCCCACACGCTGTGCCCACCAAGCCCTGCCCACAAGCCTAGCCCCGCCCACACACTGTGCCCACCAAGCCCTGCCCACAAGCCTAGCCCTGCCCACACATTGTGCCCACCAAGCCCTGCCTACAAGCCTAGCCCCGCCCACACGCTGTGCCCACCAAGCCCTGCCCACAAGCCTAGCCCCGCCCACACGCTGTGCCCACCAAGCCCTGCCCACAAGGTGTCACGCACAACAGACAGAGGGTGTGCCCCCAGCTTCGGGGAAGTCTCTTATATGACGAAGTGGGGACGGTCTCAGTGTTTTCTCTGAATAGTGTGTGGGTGCCTCAGTTTCCCCTATGCAGTTCTTAGGTATCTAGGTAGTGGGATCAGGGGGTGTGATTGTTGCAGAGCCCTAGAGGGCAGGTGTGATGGTGTCTGCACAGAGAATGGCCGACACCCTGTCTCCTGCCAACTGATGGCCTGGGCCCCTCCCCTGCAAGGTGCCAACTGACGGTGTTGAGAACAAAGAGATCAGGCGACTTCCTGGCCTGGGAAAGGGACGAAGGCAGAAGAGGGGCTGGAGAGTTTCACTTTGGAGCTGGCAGGGGAAATGGAGGGGAGGCCAGACAGGCTCTGGCTTCCCCTGCCCCCCAGGATGGACCTGACTGAGGGGTCCTGTTGTCTGTACTGGCAAGACCTGTCTTGGACTGTGTCCCTGTCGTCTAAACAAACCCTCTGTGGTACTGGCTGGCTGAGAGACACGGGGAATCGCAGGAGGCCGGGGGTGCAGGGCCCTGACTCCCCCACACTCTGTGACACCTTAGACCTGGCCCCTGGGCCTACAGCCCCCTGCCCCCCCATGAGTCTCATGGAGCCAGATGCTGGGGGAGCCTGGCTCGCTCTGCAGGGTGAATGCCCCTCGCTCAGCACAGGCAGGGGGTGCAGCCAGATGGGGTTATTGGGTGACTGGAGCCAGCCTAGCCAGGCCTGGTCAGCCCAGAGCCCCCAGCCCCGTCCCTCAGAGCTTGCTCTGTCCCAGTTCAGCTGGGCACCGGAGCCCTCAGCAGCCCCCGGCCTTTGCCTTGAGCTGGTGTGGGGGCCACAGGGCTCAGTGGCTGGTGTCAAAAGCGCCATGATTGAATTCTCAACTCCACTGATCCTAGAGCTACGGCCCAGCCACCGGGAGCTGCTCACTCCAGCTGGCCCCAGCAGCACAGGCTGCCCCCCCACGACATTATTGATATAATCTGAGACCATATAGAACATGGTTGCAACCAAGGTCGTGTAAAAGCAGCAGAGAATCCTGTGGCACCTTATAGACTAACAGACGTTTTGGAGCATGAGCTTTCGTGGGTGAATACCCACTTCCTCAGATGCAGGTCCCGTAGTGGCATCAAATCTATGTAAAGGGGGTCATATAAGGTGTCTAAGACCAGGTTATGGGTTACTGGTTAGGATTATGCTGTCTGTATGTCTGTGTCATTTTGTAATTGAAGTTATGAGTATTGGCTCTATACTGTCTGTATTCTGTATTTGTGCTCTGCTTCTGGGTGACACCCCAGACAAGTTGGTGTTGGCTCTGCCTAGCCTGCTTGATGGCCCATTAAGGACCATCAGCTACACAAATGACCCATTGAGAGGAGGCAGATATGCCTTGTGACTCAGCAAAGTGCAGGGACTTGCCCATGCAGGGACTTGCCCACGTGACTGCAAACTCCATTTGGCTGTAATTTTCCACAGTAAGAACAAAGAGGTTCTTACACCTGGAAGTGTCTATATAAGGCTGATGCCTCATCTCCATCTGGTCTTCAATCCTGCTTCTTACCTCTGGAGGGACTTTGCTACAAACTGAAGCTCTGAACAAAGGACTGATAACCCATCCCAGTGGGGGATGTTCTCCAGAGACTTGATTTGAACCTGCAGTTTACTCCAACACTGCTACAAGCCTGAACTAAGAACTTTGCCATCACTGTATGTAATTGATTCCATTTAACCAATTCTAGCTCTCATCTCTACCTTTTTCCCTTTATGAATAAACCTTTAGATTTTAGATTCTAGAGGATTGGCAACAGCGTGATTTGTGGGTAAGATCTGATGTGTATATTGACCTGGGTCTGGGGCTTGGTCCTTTGGGATTGAGAGAACCATTTTCTTTTACTGGGGTGTTGGTTTTCATAAGCATTCATCCCAGGACGGGTGGCACTGGTGGTGATACTGGGAGACTGGTGTGTCTAAGGAAATTGCTTGTGTGACCTGTGGTTAGCCAGTGGGGTGAAACCAAAGTCCTCTTTGTTTGGCTGGTTTGGTTTGTCTTAGAGGTGGAAAACCCCCAGCCTGGGGCTGTGACTGCCCTGCTTGAAGCAATTGGTCCTGAATTGGCACTCTCAGTTGGGCCCCACCAGAACCGCATTGTCAAACCCCGCCCCCACACTGAGGCTGCCGCTCACGCTGGAAACTGAGGCACACACAGGCCTCATACAAACAGCACACATAATTCCCACATTGTGGCTCCCCCCCGCTCCCTCCCCACATGCTTGGCAGCAGCAGTGACATGGGGTTCACTGCTGGGCAGCTCCCCGTGCCCAGGCTGCAGTGCCAGGCTGTGGGCAGAGCACTGCATGCGTTACAGGGCCGGGTCAGTGTGGGCTCACTGGCAGAAGGGCATGGCCCGCCCTGGCCCCGGCAGCAGGCTAGGCTGGCCTGGGAGAACTGGGTGTGCAGGGGTGAGGGGGGGAGCTGCCCTGCGACCCCCAGGCGGGCTGAGCAGCTCCCAGGACACCAGCCGTGTGTCTGCGCCACGGCAGCCAGGCAAACATTCCAGCTCATTAGGATCAATTAGTGCTGAGTGAGCGCTGCAGGCCCCAGCCTGGTGCCAGGCCCACTCCCGAGGAGGGCGCCAGGGCTCATGCCAAGAAGCCCCTGGGCACTTGGCAGGCCTGGGTGCCTGCCCCCCTCCTTGGCCCCAGGCGGGCAGGGCAGATGGCAGCTGCTGCTCTGGCGCAGGCCCTGTGGCGAGGGCCGCTCCAGGGACCAAGCTGCCCATGGCCCCGCTGGGACGCTCTGGGGACTCGCACTGCTCCCTGCCGCTGGCCTTACAGGCCCAGGCCAGGGGCTGCTCCCCTCTCCCCCCATCTCCCCCTTGTCCAGTGGGAGCTCTGCCCCCTCAATGCAGCTCAATGCTGTGGGGAGCAGGACAAACGGGCAGGGGCCACCGTTGGGTGTGCCCAGAGAGCAGGGGATGCCCCTCCCCACCCCCCAATACCTGCCGTCCCCTAACCCACGTTTCCCTCCCAACCCGGCAAATCTCCCCCTCCCTGCCACACCCCACCCATAACTCCCCTGCCCCCACCCACTCCTCCAGCCTCTCCCCTCCCCACCAGGCAAACCTCCCCTGTTCCCACCCCTTCCATCTCCCCACTGCCCTGGGCTGGCCTAGCGAGCTCTGTGGGCAGGAGCCATGCCCAGCTGCCCCCCGGCCAGCCCAGCCCCTCCCCAGGTGCAGCAGACGCAAGGAGAGAGAAGCAGATGCCCAGGCCCAACACCCATGCTAAGCACGGCAATATTTAATTAAATTAACCCCACCAACTAGTCCTAGCAACAATAATTAACAGCAGCCTGGTGCCCTGTGCCTGCCCCTCTGGCAGGACGACACCAGCCCTTCTGTGAGGCAGCCCATGTGCCGCGTTTGGGGTGACCCACCTGCCATGGGCTGTGGGGCAGGGCCCAGCCCCCTGTGCAGTGTGTGGGGTGACCTGCCTGCCACGGGCTGTAGGGCACCACCTGGCCCCATGTGGCATGTGGGGTGAACCCGTCACGGGCTGTGGGGCAGGACCCAGCCCCCTGTGCGGCGTGTGGCGTGAACCCCTGTCCCGGGCTGTGGGGCAGGGCCCAGCCCCCTGTGCAGTGTGTGGGGTGACCTGCCTGCCATGGGCTGTAGGGCACCACCTGGCCCCATGTGGCATGTGGGGTGAACCCCTGTCACAGGCTGTGGGGCAGGACCCAGCCCCCTGTGTGGCATGTGGGGTGAACCCCTGTCACGGGCTGTGGGGCAGGACACGGCCCCCTGTGCGGCGTGTTGGGTGAACCCCTGTCACGAGCTGTGGGGCAGGACCCAGCCCCCTGTGCGGCGTGTGGGGTGACCCCCTGTCACGGGCTGTGGGGCAGGACACGGCCCCCTGTGTGGCGTGTGGGGTGACCCACCTGCCATGGGCTGTGGGGCAGGGCCCAGCCCCCTGTGCAGTGTGTGGGGTGACCTGCCTGCCACGGGCTGTAGGGCACCACCTGGCCTCATGTGGCATGTGGGGTGAACCCGTCACGGGCTGTGGGGCAGGACCCAGCCCCCTGTGTGGCATGTGGGGTGAACCCCTGTCACGGGCTGTGGGGCAGGAGCCGGCCCCCTGTGCGGCGTTTTGGGTGAACCCCTGTCACGAGCTGTGGGACAGGACCCGGCCCCCTGTGCGGCGTGTGGGGTGACCCCCTGTCACGGGCTGTGGGGCAGGACCTGGCCCCCTGTGTGGCGTGTCGGGTGAACCCCTGTCACGGGCTGTGGGGCAGGACCCGGCCCCCTGTGCGGCGTGTGGGGTGACCCCCCTGCCACGGGCTGTGGGGCAGGACCCGGCCCCCTGTGTGGCATGTGGGGTGAACCCCTGTCACGGGCTGTGGGGCAGGACCCGGCCCCCTGTGCGGCGTGTCGGGTGAACCCCTGTCACGAGCTGTGGGACAGGACCCAGCCCCCTGTGCGGCATGTGGGGTGACCCCCTGTCACGGGCTGTAGGGCAGGACCTGGCCCCCTGTGCGGCGTGTCGGGTGAACCCCTGTCACGGGCTGTGGGGCAGGACCCGGCCCCCTGTGCGGAGTGTGGGGTGACCCCCCTGCCACGGGCTGTGGGGCAGGACCCGGCCCCCTGTGTGGCATGTGGGATGACCCCCTGTCACGGGCTGTGGGGCAGGACCCGGCCCCCTGTGCGGCGTGTGGGGTGACCCCCTGTCACGGGCTGTGGGGCAGGGCCTGGCCCCCTGTGTGGCGTGTTGGGTGAACCCCTGTCACGGGCTGTGGGGCAGGACCCGGCCCCCTGTGCGGCGTGTGGGGTGAACCCCTGTCACGGGCTGTGGGGCAGGACCCGGCCCCCTGTGCGGAGTGTGGGGTGAACCCCTGTCCCGGGCTGTGGGGCAGGACCCGGCCCCCTGTGTGGCGTGTGGGGTGACCCCCCTGCCACGGGCTGTGGGGCAGGACCCGGCCCCCTGTGTGGCGTGTGGAGTGACCCCCCTGTCCCGGGCTGTGGGGCAGGACCTGGCCCCCTGTGTGGCGTGTGGGGTGACCCCCCTGCCACGGGCTGTGGGGCAGCACTGCCCAGCCCATGCCCTGCGCTGTGGGACCACACACACTCCTCCTCCCGTGTCCGGCCCATGGGACCGGCATTCCCAGCATGCACCGCTTCGCTTGCCGGCATGTGGGGCAGCGCCTGTGTCCCGGCCCCATGGCGTGGCTGAAGCAGAACTGCATGCTGGGAGCCCGTCTCCTCGCCGTGCTGAGCTGGGCATGGCCTGGGGGCACTGCTGGGCACGGGCCCCTACCTCTAGGGCCCTGGGGCCCACTTAGTCCGCGGGGTGAGGGCGGTGAAGCGGAACGGGCTCTGCCCCCCGCCCCCGGTGCCCTTGGGGGGCCTCTTCATGAAGTGCCCTTCGCGCTGGGTCCGGGGGGTGTGCGGCCCCCGCTGTGCCCGCCCCTGGCGGGTGAAACCCAGGTACCAGCCCCGGTGCCGGGCCGACAGGAAGGCCGTGTAGTTGTTCTCCAGGACTTCTTCTACGAAGACGCAGCCCTGGCTCCGCCCGTCCAGCTGGGGGGAAGAGAGAGACTCAGGCAGGTGGGGGGCGGGGGCACTGGCAGGCATGGGGGGCCGTGAGGATGCAGAAGGGCAGGGATGTGAGATGCAGGTGGGATTGGGGGTGAGGGGATGTGGGACACAGGAAGGGGGCAGGGAGCACAGGCAGGGGTGCTGTGGGTGAGGGGGCAGGCTGGGGGGCGCAGGCGGGTGGGGGTGTTGGGGGCCACAGGCGGGGGGACACCAGCAGACGTCACCGTCAGGCCACAGCGCATAGCAGAAGCAGGGCCCAGCCTAGGCCTGGCAGGCGGCTTGGTCATTGTGACCCCCCCCAGGACAGGCTGCCAGGCCGGGCCAGCCCCCCAGTGAGCTTGGCTGCCCCCATGGCCCTGGCCCAGCCGGCTCTGGGGAGGGGCTGGGGACCTCGCTGGCCGCCCCCTCACCTGGGCAGGGGCTGGGCGTGTCCCCAGGTGGCTCAGGGGTGCAGGGCCTGGCCCCCACTGCTGGGAGGAGCAGGAAGGGACCGGGGCAGCCTGGGGGTGCTGGGGAGCCCTGGAGGGATGGGGCATTGTGCCTCCTGGAGAGGGCAGGCCTGGCACAGGGCAGCCCCATACCTTGCCCAGCACCTTCCCCCTCCTGTCCATGCAGACGTAGTAGCCGGTCTCCTTGCCCTTGATGCGAACGTGGCTCCCAAAGGTGTCGCTCTCCACGGCCAGCAGCGCTGCAAGGAGCCAGGCGCAGGAGTTAGGAGTGACTGAGATTGGGCGGGGGGGCAGAGATGAATGAGCCTGGAGCGTCCCAGCCTGGCACAAATCCAGGCAAAACTGGGGCTAGCATTGTGGAGGGGCTGCGGGTCGGGAGTGAGGGGCACCGGCAGAGCAGAGGGGAGCCCAGGGCTGGGCTAGCAGGGGCTGCGGGTCAGGAGCGAGGGGCACCGGCAGGGCTGGGGGGAGCCCAGGGCTGGGCTGTAAGGGCTGTGGGTTGGGAGTGAGGGGCACCGGCAGAGCTGGGAGGCAGTGCTGTGCTAGCAGGGGCTGCGGGTCAGGAGTGAGGGGCACTGGCAGAGCTGGGGGGCAGGGCTGTGCTAGCAGGGGCTGCGGGTCAGGAGTGAGGGGCAGTGGCAGAGCTGGGGGGCAGGGCTGTGCTAGCAGGGGCTGCGGGTCAGGAGCAAGGGGCACTGGCAGAGCTGGGGGGAGCCCAAGGCTGGGCTAGCAGAGGCTGTGGGTTGGGAGTGAGGGGCACCGGCAAAAGTGGGGGGCAGGGCTGGGCTAGCAGGGGCTGTGGGTCAGGAGTGAGGGGCACTGGCAGAGCTGGGGGGAGCCCAGGGCTGGGCTAGCAGGGGCTGCGGGTTGGGAGTGAGGGGCACTGGCAGAGCTGGGGGGCAGGGCTGTGCTAGCAGGGGCTGCGGGTCAGGAGTGAGGGGCAGTGGCAGAGCTGGGGGGCAGGGCTGTGCTAGCAGGGGCTGCGGGTCAGGAGTCAGCGGCACTGGCAGAGCTGGGGGGAGCCCTGGGTTGGACTAGCAGAGGCTGCGGGTCGGGAGTGAGGGGCACCGGCAGAGCTGGGAGAGCCCTGGGCTGGGCTAGCAGGGGCTGCGGGTCAGGAGTGAGGGGCAGTGGCAGAGCTGGGGGGAGCCCAGGGCTGTGCTAGCAGGGGCTGCGGGTCACGAGTGAGCAGCACTGGCAGAGCTGGGGGGAGCCCTGGGCTGGGCTAGCAGAGGCTGCGGGTCAGGAGTGAGTGGCACTGGCAGAGCTGGGGGAGCCCTGGGCTGGGCTAGCAGGGGCTGCGGGTCAGGAGTGAGTGGCACTGGCAGAGCTGGGGGAGCCCTGGGCTGGGCTAGCAGGGGCTGTGGGTCAGGAGTGAGGGGCAGTGGCAGAGCTGGGGAGCCCTGGGCTGGGCTAGCAGGGGCTGCGGATCAGGAGTGAGGGGCACCGGCAGAGCTGGGGGGAGCTGGCTGCCTGCTCACAGGGCCCCGTTACTCTGTGCTTGCTCCAGCAGAGCAAGTCTCCGGGTGCCAGACTCCTGCTGAGCCCTGGTGCAGTTCCCGGGGGCTCGGGCTTCAGGGTGGGTGCAGCGTGGCCCAGGCCGGAAGGTCGTGCAGCTCCCTGCTGGCGTGCGAGCTGCATGGCTGGGATACTCGGCATTCCTGGGCCCCTGCCAGGATGGCCTGGGAAGCCGGTGGGGCCGGCTGGTTTGCAGGATAAGGAGCTGTGTTATCAGGTGTTTACTGGGCAGTTGGTGGGCGCAGCCGCCCGCCGCTCTCCAGCAGCTGCCCGCGGTGGTGCAGACGGGCGCAGCCCGAGCGGGAGGGCACGGCTGGAATCTGCCTCCTGCCCTAAGAGCCACAGCTTCCGGCCGCCTGTGGGGGTGGGTGGGGAGGATCGCCAGCTCCAGAGGGGAGCAGGGGCATGGGCCCGGGCTGGGTTCACTGGCACCCCTGGGCTGGGGCAATGGTGGCTGTAGAACTAGGGGGCGCCGGCCAACGGAGCCCTCCTGAGCAGCCTCCAATGTAGGGCAGAGCCGAGCTCCCCTGCTCCAGGGGAGCTCTGGGGGTAGGACACATGGTGCAGCCCCCTCCCCCGAGGTCCCCCCAGGCCCGCACCGTATTTGTTGCCGTCCTCCCCATTGGCACGGACCCGCTTGCCCAGGACCTGCAGGTGCCCGCTGCTGCTGCGGCTGTACAGCTGGTAGACACGGACGTGCCGGCGGCTCACCTCGTCCAGGTGCTGTGTGCGGTTCTCCACGTAGAGGCGGAAGTCGGCCGCTGTCTGGTGAGACTCCTGCAGGGAAAGGCAGGCCTGGCTCCCCACTGCGGCTCTGGGGGTCAGGCCCCTCTGGAGGAGGGCTGGAGCATGCTGAGCCCCTCGCAGCATGAGGAGACGAAGGGCAGATGTTGGCCAGGCCCGTAGCCTGTGTGCCCAGGGAGCCACGGGAGGGCCCTCCCAGCCAGGGACCTACCCAGCCCCAAACAGGTCTCTGTCCCCTCCTCCCAGGCAGTGTCTTTCCCTAGGGCCCTGCCCGAAGGGGGCCCCCATCCGTTCCGGAGCAGGCCCATTGGCACATGCTCCATTTCCTGCCCCTCCTGCAGACCGGCCACCCGGGATGCCAGGCCCGGGGAGTTCCTCTGGGACCCTGGTGTGGGGACTGGGACACTGGCCCAGCCGGGCCCAGGAACTGTCTGACTCCAGCCGCTGCCCTGGCCTCTCTACCCAGCCATTTTGCTCTGACTCTGGCCCCGTTCGCCTGGCATGGTCAAGGCGGCCCCGCGTCCACTCGCCAAGTGCCGGGGTCTGTCTCTGCCGGCCCCCGGGGTTACAGCTGCATGACGCTTCCAGTGCCAACACCCCATTCTCAGTGGCCAAATTTCACCCATTCAGGCCGAAATTTCCCTGGCCCGATGCCTGCCTCAGGCCACATCCGCTGACACAGCTGAGCTGGGCGTCATGTCTGTCCTCAGTTCTCCCTGGAGCGTCACAAACCTGGGGCTATTTGGTGCTTTGCTTTAGCCCCAGCTGCTCGGGCAGGAGGTTGCGGAAAATCTCGGCTTCCATTTTCACAAAGGTGCCATGTTTGCAGACAGAAGCCGGAAAGCGGGACCGGAGCGTCTCCACCAGAAAACCCACCTGGTACTGTGGAATATCACCAGGTCTCATGCCAATCACATGCGATCAGCCGGGGGGAGGAGGGGCTAGGCTGGCTCACAACCAGTCTGTGGATGTGTCAGTGCCACTGGGCTGAGGAACAGGGACCTGACATTTGGCAGCAAGTTGCCCTGGGGTCAGGGATGTATTTTAAGGTTGCAGGAACAAAACATCCTGATGTGCAGAAAGAATAGTAAATATGGCAGGTGACCAGCTTGGCTTAAACTCGGTGAGCTTAAACTCAGAAAGGCAGCTTCCAAGAAGTGAAAATTTGGACAGATGACTAGGGAGGAGTATAAAAATATTGCTCGGGCATGCAGGGGTGTAATCAGGAAGGCCAAGGCACAACTGGAGTTGCAGCTAGCAAAGGATGTGAAGGGTAACAAGAAGGGTTTCTACAGGTACCTTAGCAACAAGAAGGTGGTCAGGGAAAGTGTGGGACCCTGTAGTGTGGCTTTGCTGCGGTGCGTCCTCAGCGGGGCTGTGGGGTATCCCACCGCCTCGCTCTAGTCCACTGGCAGTCTGGGCTCTGCGGCAGTGTGGGACGGCCAGCACACGGTCAGGGGCTCAGAGCTTTAAGCAGGGGGGCTGAGCCAATAGTTCAGATAGCCGCCCAGGCCCTAGGGCAGGGCAGGGCAGGGCAGGGCATCAAACAAACAGTCAGAGACCCAGGCCCTTGGGCAGGGGTGGAGTCAGCAGTTCCAATATCGGGAGGCCCTAGCCTCTGCAGGCCAGGGGAAGGGGGAGTCTGCCACCCAAGGAGTGGGTGGCTGGGGGGACGCAGACCCTCCCACTCCACTGCGTCGCAGCCCGGGGCCCTGGCAGTGGCCAAGACGCGCTGCTGTCAGTGGGAATCCTGCTGCAACACACTGACATTGGCCCTGGCAGTGCTGCAGCCAGACTGGGGTCGGCTGCCCCCGGGCCACTTCCACTCTCCCCCTCTTAGGGCACCTGCGTCGTCGAAGCGTCGCTGGCGGTCTCAAACACCGTCGGTTCCTCGCGTAAGTACTGGACGGTAGACTCGGCTCCTCCCCGGGGTAACGAGCGAGGGGCAGGCTCGGCCAGTCCTCCCCAGGGTAACGAGCGAGGGGCAGGCTCGGCCAGTCCTCCCTGGGGTAATGAGCGAGGGGCAGGCTCGGCTCCTCCCCGGGGTAACGAGCGAGGGGCAGGCTCGGCCAGTCCTCCCCGGGGTAACGAGCGAGGGGCAGGCTGGGCCAGTCCTCCCCGGGGTAACGAGCGAGGGGCAGGCTGGGCCAGTCCTCCCCGGGGTAACGAGCGAGGGGCAGGCTCGGCTCCTCCCCGGGGTAACGAGCAAGGGGCAGGCTCGGCCAGTCCTCCCCGGGGTAACGAGCGAGGGGCAGGCTCGGCCAGTCCTCCCCAGGGTAGTGAGCGAGGGGCAGGCTCGGCCAGTCCTCCCCAGGGTAACCAGCACAGGGCAGGCTCGGCCAGTCCTCCCCGGGGTAACGAGCGAGGGGCAGGCTTGGCTCCTCCCCGGGGTAACGAGCGAGGGGCAGGCTCGGCCAGTCCTCCCCGGGATAACGAGCGAGGGGCAGGCTCGGCTCTTCCCCGGGGTAACGAGCGAGGGGCAGGCTCAGCCAGTCCTCCCCGGGGTAACGAGCGAGGGGCAGGCTTGGCTCCTCCCCGGGGTAACGAGCGAGGGGCAGGCTGGGCCAGTCCTCCCCGGGGTAACGAGCGAGGGGCAGGCTCGGCCAGTCCTCCCCGGGGTAACGAGTGAGGGGCAGGCTCGGCCAGTCCTCCCCGGGGTAACGAGCGAGGGGCAGGCTCGGCCAGTCCTCCCTGGGGTAATGAGCGAGGGGCAGGCTCGGCTCCTCCCCGGGGTAACGAGCGAGGGGCAGGCTCGGCCAGTCCTCCCCGGGGTAACGAGCGAGGGGCAGGCTCGGCCAGTCCTCCCCGGAGTAACGAGCGAGGGGCAGGCTCGGCCAGTCCTCCCCGGGGTAACGAGCGAGGGGCAGGCTCGGCCAGTCCTCCCCGGGGTAACGAGCGAGGGGCAGGCTCGGCCAGTCCTCCCCAGGGTAACCAGCACAGGGCAGGCTCGGCCAGTCCTCCCCGGGGTAACGAGCGAGGGGCAGGCTTGGCTCCTCCCCGGGGTAACGAGCGAGGGGCAGGCTGGGCCAGTCCTCCCCGGGGTAACGAGCGAGGGGCAGGCTGGGCCAGTCCTCCCCGGGGTAACGAGCGAGGGGCAGGCTCGGCCAGTCCTCCCCGGGGTAACGAGCGAGGGGCAGGCTCGGCCAGTCCTCCCCGGGGTAACGAGCGAGGGGCAGGCTCGGCCAGTCCTCCCCGGGGTAACGAGCGAGGGGCAGGCTCGGCCAGTCCTCCCCGGGGTAACGAGCGAGGGGCAGGCTCGGCCAGTCCTCCCCGGGGTAACGAGCGAGGGGCAGGCTCGGCCAGTCCTCCCCGGGGTAACGAGCCAGGGGCAGGCTCGGCCAGTCCTCCCCGGGGTAACGAGCGAGGGGCAGGCTCGGCCAGTCCTCCCCGGGGTAACGAGCGAGGGGCAGGCTCGGCCAGTCCTCCCCGGGGTAACGAGCGAGGGGCAGGCTCGGCCAGTCCTCCCTGGGGTAACGAGCGAGGGGCAGGCTCGGCTCCTCCCTGGGGTAACGAGCGAGGGGCAGGCTCGGCCAGTCCTCCCCGGGGTAACGAGCGAGGGGCAGGCTCGGCCAGTCCTCCCCGGGGTAACGAGCGAGGGGCAGGCTCGGCCAGTCCTCCCCGGGGTAACGAGCGAGGGGCAGGCTCGGCCAGTCCTCCCTGGGGTAGTGAGCGAGGGGCAGGCTCGGCCAGTCCTCCCCAGGGTAACCAGCACAGGGCAGGCTCGGCCAGTCCTCCCCAGGGTAACGAGCGAGGGGCAGGCTTGGCTCCTCCCCGGGGTAACGAGTGAGGGGCAGGCTGAGCCAGTCCTCCCCGGGGTAACGAGTGAGGGGCAGGCTCGGCCAGTCCTCCCCGGGGTAACGAGCGAGGGGCAGGCTCGGCCAGTCCTTCCCGGGGTAACGAGCGAGGGGCAGGCTCGGCCAGTCCTCCCCGGGGTAATGAGCCAGGGGCAGGCTCGGCTCCTCCCCGGGGTAACGAGCGAGGGGCAGGCTCGGCCAGTCCTCTCCGGGGTAACGAGCGAGGGGCAGGCTCGGCCAGTCCTCTCCGGGGTAGTGAGCGAGGGGCAGGCTCGGCCGGCCCAGTGTGACCTGCTGTCTCCCCAGAGGGAGCTCGGTCGCGGATGTCTGGTCTCTCCGGAGGCTGGTTCCCAGCTGAGCTCTGCCGGCGAGCTTTTATACTCCCAGGTCTGCACCGTGACCTCTGAGGGGTGTGCGCAGGACCCAGTGACTCGGCCCAAGCTGGTATTAGGGGAGGTCCGTCCCTCAGCGGGGCTGTGGGGTATCCCACCGCCTCGCTACAGGCCCTTACTGAACGGGGGAGGCAAGCTAGCGACAGATGATGTGGAAAAAGCTGAAGTACTCAATGCTTTTTTTGCCTCTGTCTTCACAAACAAGGTCAGCTCCCAGACTGCTGCACTGGGCAGCACAGCATGGGGAGAAGGTGACCAGCCCTCTGTGGAGAAAGAAGGGGTTCAGGAATACTTAGAAAAACTGGACGAGCACAAGTCCATGGGGCCAAATGTGCTGCATCCAAGGGTGCTAAAGGAGTTGGCGGATGTGAGTGCAGAGCCATTGGCCATTATCTTTGATAATTCGTGGCAATCGGGGGAGATCCCAGACGACTGGAAAAAGGCAAATCTAGTGCCCATATTTTAAAAAGGGAAGAAAGAGAACCCAGGGAACTACAGACTCATTTCAGTCCCCGGCAAAATCCTGGAGCAGGTCCTCAAGGAATCCATTCTGAAGCACTTAGAGGAGAGGAAAGTGATCAGGAACAGTCAGCATGGATTCACCAAAGACAAGTCATGACTGACTCATAGACTCATAGACTCTAGGACTGGAAGGGACCTCGAGA
Source organism: Gopherus evgoodei (assembly GCF_007399415.2). NCBI lineage: Eukaryota > Metazoa > Chordata > Testudines > Testudinidae > Gopherus > Gopherus evgoodei. The sequence goes on along the minus strand of NW_022060073.1, from coordinate 1,129,444 downwards.
GGTCATCGAGTCCAGTCCCCTGCCCTCATGGCAGGACCAAATACTGTCTAGACCATCCCGGATAGACATTTATCTAACCTACTCTTAAATATCTCCAGAGATGGAGATTCCACAACCTCCCTAGGCAATTTATTCCAGTGTTTAACTACCCTGACAGTTAGGAACTTTTTCCTAATGTCCAACCTAAATCTCCCTTGCTGCAGTTTAAGCCCTAACTAACCTAACTGCCTTCTATGAGGAGATAACTGGCTCTGTGGATGAGGGGAAAGCAGTGGATGTGCTATTCCTTGACTTTAGCAAAGCTTTTGATATGGTGTCCCACAGTATTCTTGCCAGCAAGTTAAAGAAGTATGGGCTGGATGAATGGACTATAAGGTGGATAGAAAGCTGGCTAGATGGTCAGGGTCAACGGGTAGTGATCAGTGGCTCCATGTCTGGTTGGCAGCCGGTTTCAAGCGGAGTGCCCCAAGGGTCGGTCCTGGGGCCGGTTTTGTTCAACATCTTTATTAATGATCTGGATGATGGGATGGATTGAACCCTCAGCAAGTTTGCAGATGACACTAAGCTGGGGGGGAAGAAGTAGATTCGCTGGAGGGTAGGGACAGGGTCCAGAGTGACCTAGACTAAATGGAAGATTGGGCCAAAAGAAATCTGATGAGGTTTAACAAGGACAAATGCAGAGTCCTGCACTTAGGATGGAAAAATCCCATTCACTGCAATAGACTGGGGACTGAATGGTTAAGCAGCAGTTCTGCAAAAAAGGACCTAGGGATTACAGTGGATGAGAAGCTGGATAGGAGTCAGCAGTGTGCCCTGGTTGCCAAGAAGGCTAATGGCATTTTGGGCTGTATAAGTAGGGGCATTGCCAGCAGATCGAGGGACGTGATTATTCCCCTCTATTCGACACTGGTGAGGCCTCATCTGGAGTATTGTCAGGGCTGGCTCCAGGCCCCAGCGCGCCAAGCGCATGCTTGGGGCGGCATGCCACGGGGGGCGCTCTGCCGGTTGCCGGGAGGGCAGCAGGTGGCTCCAGTGGACCTCCCGCAGGCGTGCCTGTGGAGGGTCCGCTGGTCCCGCGGCTCCGATGGAGCATCCGCAGGCACACCTGCGGGAGGTCCACCGGAGCCACGGGATCGGCGAGTGGCAGAGTGCCTCCCGTGGCGTGCTGCCGTGCTTGGGGTGGTGAAATGGCTAGAGCTGGCCCTGAGTATTGTATGCAGTTTTGGGCCCCACGCTACAAGGATGTGGAAAAATTGGAAAGAGTCAGCAGAGGGCAATGAAAATAATTAGGGGGTTGGAGCACATGACTTATGAGGAGAGGCTGAGGGAACTGGGATTGTTTAGTCTGCAGAAGAGAAGAGTGAGGGGGGATGTGATAGCTGCTTTCAGCTACCTGAAGGGGGGTTCCAAAGAGGATGAAGCTCGGCTGTTCTCAGTGGTGGCAGATGACAGAACACGGAGTAATGGTCTCAAGTTGCAGTGGAGGAGGTCTAGGTTGGATATTAGGAAACACTATTTCACTAGGAGGGTGGTGAAGCACTGGAATGGGTTCCCTAGGGAGGTGGTGGAATCTCCTTCCTTAGAGGTTTTTAAGATCAGGCTTGACAACGCTCTGGCTGGGATGATTTAGTTGGGGTTGGTCCTGCTTTGAGCAGGGGGTTGGACTAGATACCTCCTGAGGTCCCTTCCAACCCTGATATTCTAGGATTCTGTGATTCTATGACTGTAGGTGCCTTGTGAAAATCTGGCCAAGTTATAGGGTTCTGAAAAGAGTTCCCAACTGCACATGCTCAGCAGAGCTTTGTTAGCGTTCAGCAGCTAAATTCTCCAAAGATTCCACCTGCACTGGCCATGCTCCAGCCCAGGGCTGCAGGGACCGAGCAGGACTTTCCCGCAGTGGTTTCTCTGGGGCCCAGAACTGAGAGCAGCTGATGCCCCATTTGTGCTCAGTTCTGGGGGCTCAACTTTGCAGCCTTAACATTCTCGTCATGCACAGCAATGACAGCCCTGTACAGCTGCAGCCCACGCCCTGCTCGCCTCAGGACGCACAAGGGCCAGCCACCCCCAGGGGGCAAGAGCCGAATTTGCTGTCCCCCAAACCCTGGGGCTTTCCAATCACGGCTCTTAGGTTGCATCTGAGGAAGTGGGTATTCACCCACGAAAGCTCATGCTCCAAAACGTCTGTTAGTCTATAAGGTGCCACAGGATTCTTTGCTGCTCTTACAAATCCAAACTAACACGGCTACCCCTCTGATACTTGGCTCTTAGGTTGTGCCCATCAGCACAGTGCCGGAGCCTCCCCACACGCTCCCCCGAGCAGTGGGGCAGATGTTAGACCAGAAAGGCCCAGAGAGACTGCATGACGCACCCAAGGGCACAGGGAGCTCGGTGGCAGAGCAGGATGCTTGACATAGGTGTCCTAGGCCAGGTCCCAAACTGCCAGGCAGCCTCCAGTCTTCTGCCCTGCTCTTGCTCCAGGCCCTGTCGTGCTGCCAAGGTGGATCCCCCACCTGGCCCAGGGATGTCTCACAGCCAGTGATGGGGGCTGTCTGGCACTGCCAGCAGCTCTTGGGGTGTCCCAGCCCTCATGGGTCTGGTCGGGCGTCTCTGCCACCAGCTGTGCTGGCCTGAAGGCTCGGCCTCTTGAGCGCTGCTGGGGCCGGTGTCTCTGGTTCCCGGGCAGCCTGCCAGCCACTTTTGGTTGGCATCTTGTTCCTGGCTCTTTTGTACCAGGGTTAATTGTCTTTGGCTCAGGGAGCTTGTTAGCTGTTGAGACTAAGACTCTTGTCCTTGTGCCCATGAGGCTGCCCACGAGCTGCGCTGCCAGCCAGGAGCCCTCCACCCACCAGGGCTGCACAGACGCTCCTGGGAGGTCCGGCTCAGGGCCGTGCCCAGCCCGAGACAGCAGAGAGGGTGGGGACAGCAGCCGGGAGACACACGCGCCAGCTCCTGCTACCAACCATGTGGCTGTGGTGCCTTGGGAAGCTGCATCAAATCCCAGTCCTTGCTCATGCACAATCCCCGGGAGATCCTACGCAGAGCTGGTGCAAGGATGTTTCACGCCTTTCACTGTGTGCCCCCCCCAAGGCATGCCTCCCCCCCGCAGTAGCTCCCCCCCTCCGCCCTGAGGCACCCCCCACCCCAGCTCACCCCTGCCCTGCCTCCTCCCCGAGCACGCCGTGGCCGCTTCGCTTCTCCTGCCCCCCAGGCTTGTGGCGCCGATCAGCTTGGGCACTGCAAGCCTGGGAGGCGGGAGAAGTGAAGCAGCCACGGTGTGCTCGGGGAGGAGGTGGGGCAGGGGTGAGCTGGGGTGGGGAGTTCCCCTGCGTGCTGCCCCTGCCCCCCCCTTCCTTACTGCAGCCGGCCCTCCCTGTGCTCCCCTGCCCCAGCTCCCTCCGCCTAAATGCTGGTGGCGACCAGGGCGGCCGAAGATCTGGCCACCACGGCCACTGCCGAAGAAAATGCCGCCCCCCAAACGTCAGCGCCCTAAATGGTTGCACCGGCCCTGATCCTACGTCTGCCCCGGCCAGGCAGGGTCCAGCCGTGGCTTGGCCTCACCCCGTGGGCTGCCGGCTGCAGCAGTGAAACCCTTCCAAGGCCAGAGCTTGGCCTCCTCGCCGGGGGGGTGGGGTGGGGGATGTGCATGGCTCACAGCCAGCTGCTCCCCCCAGGGGGATGGCAGGAGAACCGGGGCTCCATCCATGGGGCAGAATGACAGTGACAAAGGCCCCGCCCTGCGTGCACTGCCAGCCAAGCTTAGCTCGCTACTGCACGAGCTAAGGGAGCAGCTCCACTAGCATGCAGCTTTAGCAGGTTGTTACCCTCCGGTCAGGTTTGAGTTCTGGGTTCAGGCAGAGCCTCCTCCCATCCCCAGAGCTGATAAGGCCATGGCTTGCGGAGCCCATCATGGGGCTGGGCCCAGCAGCACCCACCCCCTCCAGCCCCTCTCTGCAGCTTGTGCTAATCTCTGATCAGATCTGCAACCTTTGTTTTCCTCTCCCCCTTCCCAGACGTCCCCTCTGACCTGGGGAAGCATCCAGGGCAGGCACCACGGGGCCCCAGGGCTGGGAACTCGAGTCCCTGCAGCCCAAAGCGAGAGTGCTCGGCCGGCCACGGGGCTGGAACAGAACCAACGAGGGGCATGGCCCAGCAGGGTGCACCAAGCCACATCCGGGGCAGGGGTGTTGGGGGTGGGGGTAGCTGGCTGGGTGAGTCCTGCAGTAGCACGTTCCCAGGGAATCCCAGCCCAGGGACCGCCCCCACCCCCCGGCTGCCCTGGCACACGCTACCTTAGTGGTCACTGCCTGCCTGTCCCCGGGATCTCCCCCTGGCATAGCAGCTCCAGGCGCCCATCCTCGCCCACCCAGTGTCTCAAGAGCAGGGCAGGGGGCCAGTGGGTGGGCAGCAGGGCACATCAGAGGCACCTCCCAGCTCGTCTAACCTGGCTCCCCCAAAGGCGACAGCAAGGGGCAGGGCACCAATGGGGCCTGCTCCCTGCCTGAGCTCCCCGCCCCAGGCCACAGTTCACGCCATGTCTATATGAGCCCTGGGGAGCAGGCAGGGCCCCGACCGTCGGGGAGCTGCCACCAGCAATAAGGGCCTTGCCCCCAACACAGTTGCCCTCTACTGAGCAGCCGGAAGCGGGGCTGGGTTGGGGGCTCCCACAGCCCCTCCTTGGGAACCTGCAGCTGGGGCCCAGCCCCCCCAGGACCCGCCCACGGGGCAGGCAGCGCAGACGAGCTGGGGACGGCTGACAGACACCCCACGAGGGGCCAGCAGCAGCCACGTTCATGGCAGGAGGTTGCTGCCGATTCCTCAGCTGGCCTAGTTACGTCTCCGCAGCTCCCTGAACCGCCTCCGCTGAGCGCCGGCTGAACTGCGCTGACTCAGGGGGCCGGGGAGGCTGCCCGGGGCTGAGCCCAGTGGGCCCAGAGCATGGGCAGAGCAGGAGTGAGCAGGCTGGGTTATCGTGGGCTCCTGGCTCAGAGAGCACCCAGGGCCAGCTGCTCCAGAGCACACGGTGGCAGGCAGTTCCACTGGCCACTCGTGTGGAAAGCGCTGCCTTGTGTCACTGGGAGATTTGCTGCCCCTCCATTTAATCGACTGTGCCCATGTGCCAGCTTCTGCCCCACTGCAGGCCCCACCTTGCCCCTCACGCACCGGCACATGGACTGTCTCTGACAGGCCCCACCCCCTTGGATGAGGCCCCGCCCCCAGCACAAGCCCCAGTAGGGCTGGGACAGGAGGCAGAAGTCGCTGGCAGCCACCCCCACCCTGAAGGGCCAGGCTCCCCGGGAAGGGGGGGGGGCGCCTGGCTGTGCTGCCAAGAGTGGGATCAGGGCCCCACTCGTCCCAGCTGCAGGGGGCCCAGAGGGGGGCAGGGGAGGCTCCTGGCCAGGGGACTGTAGGGGTGGGGGAGCTGCTGGCCCTGCCTCCCTCACTCCGGGGTCCCCCCTTGGCCTTCTGCCCCAGCTCCAGTCCCTTGGCCATGGCGAGGGCTCCAGGCCAGCTGCACCCAACGCACTTTGCATGGCAGGCTTGGCGGCCGCGACGGGCGTGACATGGGCTTGCCAGCATGTTCCCTGGACCTCCCAACCCCCAGCGCCTTGGGGCAGCCCCAGCCTTGCTCCCCGGGGAAGGGACACAGCGTCGCCCCCCATAGCCCGACCAGGGAGCCCCTGGGCAACAGAGAAGGAAGGGGGCAGGCCCACATCCTGGAGGAGCCAGGGGCAGAGCCACTAGTGGGACCCAGCCTCCCCGGACCACCCGACCCGCTAGAGTCAGGGGTTCCAAGGCCAGACGGGCCCCTTGGGATCCTCCAGTCGGGCCCCCGGCATGGCTCAGACGGACCTGCCAAGAAAGCAGGCGGCAGTGACAATGGTGGCAGGACCCCCCCTCGGCCCAGCTGCTGCCTCTTGTGGGGGGGGGGTATTATCGCAGCCACGGGAGCACCCCCCGGTCTGCCCTGAAGCACGGCCGCGGAGCCAGTTTAGTGTAGACGTGCCCTTGGGAAATGGTCCAAGGGTCACAACCTCACTGGTAGATCCCTTGGTTCCAGGCTGACTCTAGCTTCAGCGTCCAGCCACTGGCCCGCGTTCGACCGTCCCGGGCTAGGCTGATGGGCCCCCCAGGTACCTGCAGGCTGGGATCACGGTGCCCCGAACCTGCTCTGTGTTAAACCAGACAGACCGAGCACCCTGGGTCTCGCACTCCGGGCAGGTTCCTCGCCCCTCGATCCTTCCCAGGGCTCTTCTCTGACCCTCCCCAGTTACCACCAGCCTCCCTGAACTGTGGGCACCAGCCCTGGCACAGGATCCCAGCAGCGCCCGCCCCAGAGGGGAAATCACCTGTCTGCATCCCAGGATAACAGCAGCACAATGCTGGGAGCTCACAACCCCACCTCCTTGTCATCCCCTGCTCCCGGGACAGAGCCCCCCAGCCTGTAAATCTGCCCCTTGATCCCAGATGGACATTTACATGGAGACATTTTAAAACACACTCGTTTGCTTGCTTCTCCCCTGCAGAGCTGGGGACAGAACCCAGGAGTCCTGGCTCCTCACCCCACCTTTCTCCTCTCAGAGCTGGGGATAGGAACTGCCCCCTGCTCCCTGAGCTGTTTGTCCCCTTTGCCGGGCAGCCCTGATGCTGTGGGACGAGCTCCCAGGCTGGGCTCCGGGGCACCGGCTCAGCCAGGAAACTGCTGCAGCTCCACTTTGCTTTGAGAGCCGCCCGGGACCCTGGTGCACAAGGGAGGTGAGAGGGGCTGGGGCCATGGGCCAGAGGGATCCCCGGTCCCTCTCCCCTGGCCTGGTAGAGCGGTGTCCAGCTGGACGCAGCACTTACCTGCATGGGCAGGAGCAGGAGCAGCAGGTACCTGGCAGGAGAGGAGAGAGGCAGCATTAGTCTCGTCCCCACCAGCCACTGCCCCGCCCGACGGCCCCTGGCACAGGGAACTTACAGGCAGGCGAGACGGCCCAGGGACAGAGGCATCACGGACAGGTGGGACCCCACAGCCTGCACCCAGCAGCTGGTCTGGGGGTACTTATTCAGCAACTACCATGGGGGCACCAGTGGGTGGGATGGAGCAGGGGCCCTGGGTCAGACCCTGGTCCTTCCCACAGCGCACGGAGCTGTGCCCAGGGCAGCACCCCCGGTCAGGGCTCTGCACCTCTCCCCATCGGCTTCTCCTCGCTCGGCGGGTGGCTGGGTGCCAGGGCGGGCATGGAGCCCAGGCAGGGCTGCAGGCGCCCAGAGCCCACCTCCGCGGCGAGGGCTGGGGCTGCAGGGAAAGCTCCGTGCTCCAGAGAGCTGGGGTGGGTGCGAGCGGAGTGGGGGGCAGCCCATGCCACCTCCCTGGGGCTGTCAGGGCCAGGCAGGCAGAGAGCAGTTCACATGCATCCTGGCCGGGGGTGAGACTGAATGACTCTTGTGGTCCCATCTCACTCTGTGGGTCCAGAGCCAGGCGCAGGGGACCTGGCCAGGGCTGTGGGCATGGGCCCAGCTGGTAGCCCCCCAGGTTGCTGGGAGGATCCCCCCCCCCACAGCTAGGACAACGTCCCAGCAGGCCTGTAAAGACCCCATGCGAGGCCTGGGCTCCTCCGCGGCCAGAGCAGCCCCTGTCCCATGGCTCAGGGGAGGGCACTGGGGGTATCAGGCTGACGTACACTGCGCCTGTGCACCAGCTGGGCACTGGAGAGGGGCCCACCCTGCCCCAAACCTGCCCCCAACAGGGCTGCCCCACGCCTCTGCCCAAGCCCACTGCTCTGCCCCCAGCCAGCCCATCCCCCTGGAGCGGTACTGCCCCAGGGGGCTGCGAGGCCAGGCCAGCCTGGGAAGGGCTCAGTGGAAGGGCTCTTCCTGGCAGTCAGGGCAGCCCCAGGGGGGCACTAGGGGGTGCTGTGCGGCAGGGAGCAGGTGGGGCAGCAGGGGGCGCTGTGCCGCAGGGAGCTGGCGGGGGCAGCAGGGGGCGCTGTTCCACAGGGAGCAGGCGGGGGCAGTAGGGGGTGCTGTGCCGCAGGGAGCAGGCGGGGGCAGCAGGAGGCACTGTGCTGCAGGGAGCTGGCGGGGGCAGCAGGGGGCGCTGTGCCGCAAGGAGCAGGCGGGGGCAGCAGGGGGCGCTGTGCCGCAAGGAGCAGGCGGGGGCAGCAGGGGGCGCTGTGCCGCAGGGAGCAGGCGGGGGCAGCAGGGGGCGCTGTGTCAAAGGGAACAGGCGGGGGCAGCAGGGGGCGCTGTGCCACAGGGAGCAGGCGAGGGCAGCAGGGGGCGCTGTTCCGCAGGGAGCAGGCAGGGGCAGCAGGGGGCGCTGTGCCGCAGGGAGCAGGCGGGGGCAGCAGGGGGCGCTGTGCCGCAGGGAGCAGGCGGGGGCAGCAGGGGGCGCTGTGCCGCAGGGAGCAGGCGGGGGCAGCAGGGGGCGCTGTGCCGCAGGGAGCAGGCGAGGGCAGCAGGGGGCGCTGTGCCGCAGGGAGCAGGCGGGGGCAGCAGGGGGCGCTGTGCCGCAGGGAGCAGGCGGGGGCAGCAGGGGGCGCTGTGCCGCAGGGAGCTGGCGGGGGCAGCAGGGGGCGCTGTTCCACAGGGAGCAGGCGGGGGCAGTAGGGGGTGCTGTGCCGCAGGGAGCAGGCGGGGGCAGCAGGAGGCACTGTGCTGCAGGGAGCTGGCGGGGGCAGCAGGGGGCGCTGTGCCGCAAGGAGCAGGCGGGGGCAGCAGGGGGCGCTGTGCCGCAAGGAGCAGGCGGGGGCAGCAGGGGGCGCTGTGCCGCAGGGAGCAGGCGGGGGCAGCAGGGGGCGCTGTGTCAAAGGGAACAGGCGGGGGCAGCAGGGGGCGCTGTGCCACAGGGAGCAGGCGAGGGCAGCAGGGGGCGCTGTTCCGCAGGGAGCAGGCAGGGGCAGCAGGGGGCGCTGTGCCGCAGGGAGCAGGCGGGGGCAGCAGGGGGCGCTGTCCGGCAGGGAGCAGGCGGGGGCAGCAGGGGGCGCTGTGCCGCAGGGAGCAGGCGGGGGCAGCAGGGGGCGCTGTGCCGCAGGGAGCAGGCGAGGGCAGCAGGGGGCGCTGTCCGGCAGGGAGCAGGCGGGGGCAGCAGGGGGCGCTGTGCCGCAGGGAGCAGGCGGGGGCAGCAGGGGGCGCTGTGCCGCAGGGAGCAGGCGAGGGCAGCAGGGGGCGCTGTGCCATAGGGAGCAGGCGGGGCAGCAGGGGGCGCTGTGCCGCAGGGAGCAGGCGGGGGCAGCAGGGGGCGCTGTGCCGCAGGGAGCAGGCGGGGGCAGCAGGGGGCGCTGTCCGGCAGGGAGCAGGCGGGGGCAGCAGGGGGCGCTGTGCCGCAGGGAGCAGGCGAGGGCAGCAGGGGGCGCTGTCCGGCAGGGAGCAGGCGGGGGCAGCAGTGTGTGGGCGGGGTAGGGCAGGGGGGCGCTGGGCTGCCGCTGTTTCCTGGCGGATCCGGGGGCTGCCGGAGGGTGACTGGTAGGGCAGGTTGGCGGGGGGGGGGTGAGATGGGGGCTGGGGGGCCGGGCTGGGAGAGGGTCCCCAGGGAGCAGACTTGGGGCAGGTGCTTGGGCCCCTCGATGCCCCCCTGGCTCCTGGCCGGATCCGCGGAGCGGACCGAGCTGCCGTGGGGAGGCGGCGCCACTGCGTGGCCCGGCCCGTGGGCAGCGAGCACGAACCGGGTCACGGGGCGAGGAGGGCACCTGATCTTCAGACCCCGCCGGAGCCCGGCCCGGGAGCAGCAGCTTCTGCCCACGTGGGACCCAGATCCCGCCCCTCGGGGCCGGCTGGTCAATGGCAGGGGGCAGCTCTCCCGATCGGCTGCACCGCGGGGCGCCTCGCTGTGGTTCCCTGTGCTGCGGGCAAGGTGCGGCCGTGGGGGCATTGCGTGGGGCTCTGCACAAGGCTGCCGTGGGACACTGCACAAAGCTGGCGTGGGGCACTGCATGGGCCTCTGCACAAAGCTGGCGTGGGGCACTGCATGGGGGCACTGCACAATGCTGGCATGGGGCACTGTACAGGGCACTGCATGGTGCTCTGCACAAAGCTGGCATGGGGCTCTGCACAAAGCTTGCATGGGGCACTGCATGGGGCACTGCACAAAGCTGGCATGGGGCACTGTACAGTGCACTGCATGGTGCTCTGCACAAAGCTGGCATGGGGCACTGTACAGTGCACTGCATGGAGCTCTGCACAATGCTGGCATGGGGCACTGCATGGGGGCACTGCACCAAGCTGGTATGGGGCACCGTACAGGGCACTGCATGGGGCTGGTTTGGGGGCACTGCATAGGTTTTCTAACCCTTTGATCATTGTCGTGTCTTTTCAGTTCACCGCCTGATCGATCGTCCTTCGGGAATGGTGGGCACCAGCACTGGGCACCGGATCCCAACGGCGGTCGCCCCAGTGCTGAATGCTGAGGACACAGAGTTTCCCTGCTCCCCGAGCTTCCCTTGTTCAGCATTGCACTGGGGGCTCCTGTTCAGCTGATTCCCCACCATGACCCCAAAGCTGTTCAGAGTCCTTGTTCCCCCAGATAGAGCTCGCCGCACAGCCCCCGCCCCCCCACAGAGCCCCCACCCAACTCCCCCAGACAGAGCCCCCTGCGGAGCCCCCACCCCGCTCCCCCGGACACAGCCCCCACCCTGTCCCTCGGACCAAGCCCCCCTGCGGAGCCCCTGCCCCGCTCCCCGCTGCCCCCGCAGAGCCCCCCCCACTCCCCCAGCACGAGCCCCCCACAGAACCCTACCCTGTTCCTCTGGACTGAGCCCCCCGCAAAGCCCCCACCCGCTCCCCTGGCCTGAGCCCCTGCAGAGCCCCCACCGCAGCCCCCCACGGAGCCCCTGCCCCCTGCAGCCCCCCCACAGCCCAGTGCCCCCCCGAGCCCCCACCCCACTCCCTGCAGCCCAGTGTCCCCAGACAAGCTCCCACCCTGCTCCCTGCAGCCCAGTGCCCCCGCGTCCCCACCCCGCTCCCCACAGCCCAGCGCCCCCCGAGCCCCCACCCTGCTCCCCACAGCCCAGCGCCCCCCTGAGCCCCCGCCCCGCTCCCTGCACAGTGCCCCCTAGCGTCGCTCTGGGGTTGGGCCCAGCACTGTCTGCTAGGGGCTGGTGGCCAGTGGCTCCCTGGCTGGTTGATGCCGGTGGAAGGCCACGGTCGTGCCTGCTCGTGTGGGCCCTGATCAGGGCAGTGCCCAGCCCCGAGGTGGAGCTGGCCCTGGGGAGGCGGCAGGCCTGGGTTCGGGGCTCCGTGGCGCAGCCGGCCTGGAGCCGTGCTAATGGCGCCTGATTGGATAAGGGCTCTGGAGGGGAAGGAGCGGCCCCGCTAATGCAAAGCAGAAGCTGTTCCAGGCCATAAAGGCTCATTATGGTTATTATTATTGCTTCAATCCTAAGCAGCAAGTGCTGCCTGGGGAGCAGGGGGGTGGGGGAGCCGGCAGGCCAGGGGTGGAGAGCAGGGGTGAGTGTGCTGGGGAAGGGGCACAGATGGTGCTGGGGGGGGGCGAGTCTCTCGTCGAGTTTGCTGCTGTGTCTTCTGGCTCTGCTCTCACCTCTGCCCCTCAGCAGGGCAGCTCAGTGCCCAGGGCACCAGGCCTGGGAACCCCTCTGCCCCCAGCCCCTGGTGGGGGAGGGATACTCCACAGCCCATTTGGGGGATGCTCTGGGTTCCAGCGTTGCCCCATCTCATGCAGGGATCCAGCTCTGCTTTAACAACCCCCCTGTGCTGCAGCGAAGAGAGAGCAGGTCCCCGGGGCCAGGCCCCAGCCCTCAGACAGGGGGGACCTGAGGGCAACAGGTGACTGCAGGTCGGGAGTGAGGGGCACTGGCAGAGTGGGGGTAGCTCTGGGCTGGGCTTGCAGGGGCTGTGGGTTGGGAGTGAGGGGCACCAGCAGAGCTGGGGGGGCAGGGCTGGGCTGTAGGGGTGCGGATCAGGAGTGAGGGGTACCTGCAGAGCTGGATGGGGAGCCATGGGCTGGACTGGCAAGGGCTGTGGGTCAGGAGTGAGGGGCACCGGCATAGCTGGGGGAGCCCAGGACTGGGCTGCAGGGGCTGCGGGTCAGCATCTCCTTTCCCATCATACAAGGCTGCCCGCTCCCAGCGCCATGTCACTAATGGGTTAATGGGGGAGGGCCGCATGGCATGGGCTGGGGGGTGACGGGTTTGCCTCTGCCAGCTGCCAATCGCCCGGAGGCCCCGTGACTGCAGAGGCCCCAGGCTGGGACTGTGCCGCTGTCAGTGCCACCCCCCGGTCTGGTGCTGAGACCTGCCTACCTGACAGGTAATAACGCCCGCAGCCCCTGGGGGCCCCTTTAATTAGTGGAGCCGGCAGAGCTGTCATTCTCCCCTCCAGCTCGTTGGCTCCCCAGCGGCTCCTGAGGAAGGTAATTAAATGCCAGCTGAGCTGGGGGGAGGAGACAGGAACTGGGTACGGGGGAGCTCAGCGTCGGCAGCCCCTCACCCCGGCATTGGGGCAGCCGCTACAGTGGCCGTGGGTGGCGAGGGGAGGCTGCTGCCCTGGGGTGGCACATGCAGAGGGCTCCAGCCTGGAGCTGGGAGGGCCTGTCCCCCTCCCTCTAGCTTGGGACATCGCACGTGGGCTCCTGCACGTGGCTCTGGGTGCAGCAGGGGCCAGACGAGCGGGGGAGGAGGCAGCTCTCCACCACCAGATCTCTCGCTCGTTCACCTGCCCAGGGTGAGGGCAGCCCTGGACTCCCAGGGTGGCGGCTGGGAGCTGGGGGTTACCTGGCTCCCCCACCCATTGTCTCCTGCAGAGGGCCAGTCCCCAGCCCCAGGGCTGGGGGGGTTCCCCAGAAGACATGAATGGGGGAGGGAGTGCCTTCCTGGGGGCTCTGAGCAGAGATGCCCCCTGGCATGATGGACCCCTGGGGCCAAGAGTTCAGCCGGGTGCAGTGTGGGGTCAGGCCTCTGAGGGGAACATGCAGATTTGCCCCCAAGCACCTCTGCCCTGTGCTGCATATGGGGGGGTCTCCGCACATCTGGGCTGGTCCCCATGCTGCGTACGAGGGAGCCCCTTATGTGACAAAGTGGGGGATTTTCTTCTTTTTTTCCTTGGTTTCTCCGTGCTTCCAGTGGGTTGCATGCAGAGGGGATGGGACTCAGTGTCCCCGGGTGTTACTGGTTTAACGAGGGATGGGAGAGGGAGTTTGCTGGGACACAGGACCGGAGAGAGAACTTGGGACCCCAGCCGATGGCCTGGAGGATGGAGACCCCAGCAACTGATGACCTGACGACCCGGAGACCCAGCTCAGGAGACACAGCCAGTTCTGGCCAGTGGGAGGACAATGGGCTGCGGGGAGAGGACCCCGGTGACCTGACCAGCCGGTTCCAGCCAGAGGGGCCAGAGGAGAGGAGACCCAGGTCACCCTGTTTACGACCCTGTTTACCTGGAGAGAAGACAATGGACAGAGGGAGCTTGGGGCCCCGGGGATATCAGCAGGGGGGCTCAGGGCTGGAGAGGGGGAGCAGGCAGAGCCCACCTGGCTGCAGGGGGACTGGGATATGCTGGGCTGAGGGAGGCCAGGCCTGAGGCCCTGAGAGTTTCCTGTGCTGAGTTCAACTCTCAATAACCGCTCCTGTGTTACGCTGGCTGAGAGTCTCTCCAGGCTAGAGAAGGGGGGGGTGGGGGGATTATTCCCTCGGAAAGTGGAGGCCCCAGAGGACCAGAGCGCGTGGACTCCCAGAGGAGGCCCATGGCAGAGACAGGTGTGCTAAGGCTCAGGGAGGAGCAGCTCCAGGAGGTGGAGGGGCCTGACCCCGAGAGCGAGTGGACTCCCGAGAAGGGCTGTTGCACTGAAGGGGATTCCCGCACAGGGCCATGAGTGGGCACGATCTGTGCGTCTGTGACACTTTCCCAGCTGGGCTGGGCCCTGCGCTGAGTCAGAGAAGAGGCACAAGAATGATCGACAGGTTAGAAACCTGCCTTCTGGTGACAGACTCAGGAGCTGACTGTATTTAGCTGAACAATGACAATGTTAAGGGGTGACGATCCCGGGGTCCTGCTGTCTGGAGCTGCTGATGCCTAGGACCTGACACGCTGTCAGCACAGGGCAGACACCCCAAGCTGGGGGTGTCACCAAGCCAGTGACAAACGGGAACTCCTGGATCTCTGCACCAGTCCTCGCCGGAGACACAGACACTCCACTCTCTCTTCCACCCAAAGAACCTGCACTGAGTGATAATGGTCCCTCACATCGTAACTCCCACAGCTGGGTGCTCCCGGTCTCGAGAGACTGTCACTTCCCCAGATCAGCTGGTCCCTAGATCAGTGAGTCTTAGCCAGGGGTACGCAGGGGTCTTCCAGAGGGACGTCAACTCAGCTGGAGATTTGCCTACTTTCACAGCAGGCTCCAAAACCTCTGTTAGTCTATAAGGTGCCACAGGACTCTCTGCTGCTCTCCCCTTCTGTGACATTTTCCCACAACAACTTTACTTATTTCAAAGGCCAATTTCCTCGCACGCCTTCCCGGATCATTGGGATGCCCAACAGCAGACCTATTTCCTGGGCCTGGCTACAGACTGGGGCTAGGGACACATTTTCCTGCGTTGGCTCCATAGTCCCTGTGTGACTATGTGGTTCTGGCGGGACCCAACTGAGAGTGCCAATTCAGGACCAATTGCTCAAACAGGGCAGTCGCAGCCCAAGGCTGGGGTTTTTCCACCTCTAAGGCAAACCAAACCAGCCAGACAAAAAGGACTTCGGTTTTACCCCACTGGCTAACCACAGGTCACACAAGCAATTTCCTTAGACACTCCAGTCTCCCAGTATCACCACCAGTGCCACCCGTCCTGGGGATGAATGGTTATGAAAACCAACACCCCAGTAAAAGAAAAAGGTTCCCTCGATCCCAAAGGACCAAGCCCCAGACCCAGGTCAATATACACATCAGATCTTACCCACAAATCACGCTGTTGCCAATCCTTTAGAATCTAAAATCTAAAGGTTTATTCATAAAGGGAAAAAGGTAGAGATGAGAGCTGGAATTGGTTAAATGGAATCAATTACATACAGTGATGGCAAAGTTCTTAGTTCAGGTTGGTAGCAGTGTTGGAGTAAACTGCAGGTTCAAATCAAGTCTCTGGAGAACATCCCCCGCTGGGATGGGTCATCAGTCCCTTGTGTAGAGCTTCAGCTTGTAGCAAAGTCCCTCCAGAGGTAGGAAGCAGGATTGAAGACAAGATGGAGATGAGGCATCAGCCTTATATAGGCTCTTCCAGGTGTAAGAAACTCTTTGTTCTTACTGTGGAAAATTACAGCAAAATGGAGTCTGGAGTCACATGGGCCAGTTCCTGCACACCCTGCTGAGTCACAAGGCGTATCTGCCTCCTCTCAATGGGTCAATTGTGTAGCTGATGGTCCTTAAGGGGCCATCAAGCAGGCTAAGCAGAGCTAACACCCACTTGTCTGGGATCTTTCCCAGTAACACAACACAAGTTTGAAATATAGACAGGATAGAGCCAATACTTATAACTTCAACTACAAAATGATACAGACATACAGATAGCGTAATCATAACCAGTAACTCATAACCTGGTCTTAGACACCTTATATGACCCCCTTTACATAGATTTGATGCCACTACAGGACCTTGGTTGCAACCATGTTCTCTATGGTCCCAGATTATATCAATAATGTCACACTCTGCTAAAAGGAAGACGCACGTTAAAAATAATTGTTGCCCCATTGCTAACTAGCCTTCCAGGTGGAGGAGGGGGGAGGGCACTGGCTGCAGATGGGCCTTCGCACCCAGCTTGGGCCCCTCTGTCCCGGGCAGTGGGGCTCTGGGCTGGGCCCGTTCCCCCTGTGCTCGTCTCTCATGCTATGGCATCGCTCAGGCCCGGGGGACAGGCTGCCGACTGTGCCATGGTCATTGCAGGAGGGATGTAGGGACGAGGTTGGCTGAGTTCTGTGACGTGCAGAATGTCATGCTCCAAAGCTACAGGTGCCGAACCCGTCCCAAGGGCAGGGCTCACAGATCACTCAGGCAGCAGAAAGAACGGCGGGTGGCTCTCGCCCCCACCCAGCACAGGGACAGGCTTGGCCTTTGCCAAGTACAGCGAGCCCAGCAGAAAGCTGAGTGGGGGCCGAGATTCCCAGAGGCTCGGAGCTCACCTCGCCTGCCCCCCAGCCTGCAGCAGAGCTTTGGGACGAGCGGCTGGAGAATCCGCCACAGTCCTCTGCCCTTGGCTGGGGCCCATGGGGGCAAGCTGAAGGCAAGGAAAAGCCCTGGCCATAGGGTGGCCATAGGGCAGGGACGCCCGGTCCAAAAGGGACCCAGTCAGCGGCGCAGCGGGGGCCTGGGGCTAAGGCAGGACCCCTGCCTGCCCTGGCTCCACGTGGCTCCCGGAAGCAGCTGCCAGGTCCTTGCAGCCCCTAGGCACATGGACAGCCAAGGAGACTCTGCGCGCTGCCCCTGCCCTGAGGGCCGGCTCCGCAACTCCCATTCGCTAGGGGCCATGGGACCTGGCAGCCACTTCCTGGGAGCTGCGGTAAACAGTGCTGAAACCTCTCATCCGCTCCTACATTGCAACGCCCTGCCCCAGGCTGAACCCCCTCCCACACCCAAACTCCCTCCCGGATCCTACACCCTGCACCGCCCACCCCCTCCCCCAGGCTGAACCCCCTCCCACACCTAAACTCCCTCCCAGAGCCTGCACCCTGCACCGCCCACCCCCACCCCCTCCCCCAGGCTGAACCCCCTCCCACACCCAAACTCCCTCCCGGATCCTACACCCTGCACCGCCCAGCCCCTCCCCCTCCCCCAGGCTGAACCCCCTCCCACACCCAAACTCCCTCCCGGACCCTACACCCTGCATCGCCCACCCCCACCCCCTCCGCCAGGCTGAACCCCCTCCCACACCCAAACTCCCTCCCGGACCCTACACCCTGCACCGCCCACCCCCACCCACTCCCCCAGGCTGAACCCCTCCCACACCCAAACTCCCTCCCGGACCCTACACCCTGCACCGCCCACCCCCTCCCCCTCCCCCAGGCTGAACCCCCTCCCACACCCAAACTCCCTCCCGGACCCTACACCCTGCACCGCCCACCCCCTCCCCCTCCCCCAGGCTGAACCCCCTCCCACACCCAAACTCCCTCCCGGACTCTACACTCTGCACCGCCCACCCCCTCCCCCTCCCCCAGGCTGAACCCCCTCCCACACCCAAACTCCCTCCCGGACCCTACACCCTGCACGGCCCACCCCCACCCCCTCCCCCAGGCTGAACCCCCTCCCATACCCAAACTCCCTCCCGGACCCTACACCCTGCACCGCCCACCCCCAACCCCTCCCCCAGGCTGAACCCCTCCCACACCCAAACTCCCTCCCGGACCCTGCACCCTGCACCGCCCACCCCCACCCCCTCCCCCAGGCTGAACCCCCTCCCACACCCAAACTCCCTCCCAGACCCTACACCCTGCACCGCCCACCCCCACCCCCTCCCCCAGGCTGAACCCCTCCCACACCCAAACTCCCTCCCGGACCCTACACCCTGCACCGCCCACCCCCTCCGCCTCCCCCAGGCTGAACCCCTCCCACACCCAAACTCCCTCCCGGACCCTACACCCTGCACCGCCCACCCCCACTCCCTCCCCCAGGCTGAACCCCCTCCCATACCCAAACTCCCTCCCGGACACTGCACCCTGCACCGCCCACCCCCACCCCCTCCCCCAGGCTGAACCCCCTCCCATACCCAAACTCCCTCCCAGAGCCTGCAACCTGTACCCCCCACCCAACCCCCTCCCCCAGGCTGAACCCCCTCCCACACCCAAACTCCCTCCCGGACCCTACACCCTGCACCGCCCACCCCCACCCCCTCCCCCAGGCTGAACCCCCTCCCACACCCAAACTCCCTCCCAGAGCCTGCACCCTGCACCCCCCACCCAACCCCCTCCCCCAGGCTGAACCCCCTCCCACACCCAAACTCCCTCCCAGAGTCTGCACCCTGCACCGCCCACCCCCACCCCCTCCCCCAGGCTGAACCCCTCCCACACCCAAACTCCCTCCCGGACCCTACACCCTGCACCGCCCACCCCAACCCCCTGCCCCAGGCTGAACCCCCTCCCACACCCAAACTCCCTCCCGGACCCTACACCCTGCACCGCCCACCCCCTCCCCCTCCCCCAGGCTGAACCCCCTCCCACACCCAAACTCCCTCCCGGACCCTACACCCTGCACCGCCCACCCCCACCCCCTCCCCCAGGCTGGACCCCCTCCCATACCCAAACTCCCTCCCGGACCCTACACCCTGCACCGCCCACCCCCACCCCCTCCCCCAGGCTGAACCCCCTCCCACACCCAAACTCCATCCCAGAGCCTGCACCCTGCACCCCCCACCCAACCCCCTCCCCCAGGCTGAACCCCCTCCCACACCCAAACTCCCTCCCAGAGTCTGCACCCTGCACCCCCCACCCCCTCCCCCAGGCTGAACCCCCTCCCACACCCAAACTCCCTCCTGCCCCAGCCTGGAGCTCCCTCCTGCATCCCAAATACCTCATCACTGGCCCCATCCTAGCGCCCACACTCCCAGCTAGAGTCCTCACCCTCGCCTGCACCCCAACCCCCTGTCCCAGCCCGGTGACAGTGAGTGAAGGTGGGTGTCACAGACTTTGGGGGAGACAAGGCCCGGCCCCCCCAGCTTCCTGCGATTCCCCGTGTCTCTCAGCCAGCCAGTACCACAGAAGGTTTATTTAGACGACAGGGACACAGTCCAAGACAGGTCTTGCCAGTACAGACAACAGGACCCCTCAGTCAGGTCCATCCTGGGGGGCAGGGGAAGCCAGAGCCTGTCTGGCCTCCCCTCCATTTCCCCTGCCAGCTCCAAAGTGAAACTCTCCAGCCCCTCTTCTGCCTTCGTCCCTTTCCCAGGCCAGGAAGTCGCCTGATCTCTTTGTTCTCAACACCGTCAGCTGGCACCTTGCAGGGGAGGGGCCCAGGCCATCAGCTGGCAGGAGACAGGGTGTCGGCCATTCTCTGTGCAGACACCATCACACCTGCCCTCTAGGGCTCTGCAACAATCACACCCCCTGATCCCACCACCTAGATACCTAAGAACTGCGTAGGGGAAACTGAGGCACCCACACACTATTCAGAGAAAACACTGAGACCGTCCCCACTTCGTCACGGTGGGGGAGAGTGGGCGATGGGGCGGGAGAATGGAGTGAGTGGGGGGCGAGGGCTCAGAAAAGAGGTGGAGCGGAGGCGGGGCGGGAAGGGGTGTTCAGGTTTGTGCAGTTACAAGGTTGGCCGCCCTACCAGGCCATGAGAAGCGACCAAAGGGCGAGAAATGTCACACGGGGCGGAAGGGCACAAGCTGGCATCTGTTCCCAAGGGGCTCTCTGCCAGTGGGAGCAGCTCCTGGGGCACTGATCCCAGCTCTCTGCCCTGGCCCAGTGCTGCTCGGCCTGACCACAGCGTGAGAAACACCTTCCTGGCCAGGACTGGGGCGTAGGAATCAGCAGGGGCTCTAGGCTGAGCCTGGTACCTGTGGCCTGGTGTTTCCCGGCCTGTGACGTGCCCCTGGCTGGCTCGTTCCACGAGCTCGGCCATGTACCCGCTGCTGGGCCTGACCGCGACCGAGCTGCGTGTTGCACGGAGGGGGGTGGCAGCGAATCTGTGAGCCCTGCGGGCGTGCTGAGGCCAAGGGGCTGGGCACTAGGGTGTAGCAAGGTGGGCTGCACTGGTGGGGCAGGACTCCAGAGACGTAGCCCCAGGGACTCGTGGGGGAGCAAAGCCCCAGGTGCTGGAGGGCAGAGCGGTGCCTGCGGTGGAGCTGAGTGTTGGGGGGGGTTCCCCCGGGGGCACAGCCGGGGCCCCTCACACTGCACATGGGCGGTTGCCGTGGACCCCTGGGGGACAGAGATCTGTGTGTCACTCTCCCGCTTGGCTGGCTGGTTCTCGGCCCCGTCCCGCCAGCTGGGCAGGGGCCAGACACGTTCCCCTTTGCTCCTGTCTGGAGAGCGGCAGCCTCCTGTCGCTGGAGGATCTGCCTCACGTGGGCCCAGCAAGGAGCTTGGCCCATGAACAGACGGGCCTAGGAGGGAGGAACAACCCCACTCAGGTCCCATCGGCGTGAGGCCCGTGTGCCCCCGGCAGGCGGAAGGGGTGGGAGGGGCCCCAACTTGCTCTGGGGCCCGGGCCCCAGAAACTCCTAATCTGCCTCTTTCTCCACGGCTCAGCCCCCAGCCCCCCCACAGCCTGGCCCTGCATTGCTCAGCCCCCAGCCCCCCCCCCCCAGTCTGGCCCTGCATTGCTCAGCCCCCAGCGCCCCCCAGTCTGGCCCTGCATTGCTCAGCCCCCAGCCCCCCAGCCTGGCCCTGCATTGCTCAGCCCCCAGCGCCCCCCAACCTGGCCCTGTGTCGCTCAGCCCCCAGCCCAACCCCCTCCAGCCTGCCCCTGTGTGACTCAGCCCCCAGCCCCCCACACCTGGCAGCCAGCACATGGGGCGCAGCATTGGTAGGAGCCCCAAGAAGGCTTGGGGTGGGGGGATCCACAGCCTCTGGCTGGAGACTCTACCCTGCTCCCCTCCCCCCGCGGTCTGGGCCAGGCACAGCACATGGGTAATGGGGCGTGTGGCAGGGAGTGTCCGGGTGTGGCCCAGAGCCGGGTGGGTTCGCAGCAGGGGGCGCTCTTCCCCCACGGTCAGTGCTGACACCCCCCCCAGTGCGGCGCTGGGGGGCTGAGCTAGAGAAACTGAGGTAGGGGGTGGGGCGCAGCAGGGGGCGCTCTTCCCCCACGGT
Source organism: Gopherus evgoodei (assembly GCF_007399415.2). Classification (NCBI taxonomy): domain Eukaryota; kingdom Metazoa; phylum Chordata; order Testudines; family Testudinidae; genus Gopherus; species Gopherus evgoodei. Next base: position 1,108,720 of record NW_022060073.1, on the reverse strand, counting down.
CAGTGCTGACACCCCCCCCCCCAGAGCGGCGCTGGGGGGCGGAGCTAGAGAAACTGAGGTAGGGGGTGGGGCGCAGCAGGGAGCGCTCTTCCCCCACGGTCAGTGCTGACACCCCCCCCCCAGAGCGGCGCTGGGGGGCTGAGCTAGAGAAACTGAGGTAGGGGGTGGGGCGCAGCAGGAGGCGCTCTTCCCCCACGGTCAGTGCTGACACCCTCCCCCGTGCGGCGCTGGGGGGCTGAGCTAGAGAAACTGAGGTGGGGAGTGGGGCGCAGCAGGAGGAGCTGGGCTACAGGGGGCGGGGGGCAGTAGGGGGAGCTCTCCCCTGCCAGGCAGGGCTGGCTCCAGGGGGGCAGTATGGGGTGCTGGGCTGCAGGGAGCAGGGGGCAGCAGGGGGCGCTCTCCCCTGGCAGGCAGGGCTGTGATGGGGGGCACTAGGCCTCGGAGGGGGGGCAGCAAGGGGTGCTCTCCCCTGGCAGGCGGGCTGTGATAGGGGGCACTGGGCCTCAGGGGGCAGGTGGGGGCAGCAGGGGGGCTCTCCCCTGGCAGTCAGGGCTGTGATAGGGGGCACTGGGCCTCAGGGGGCAGGTGGGGGCAGCAGGGGGGCTCTCCCCTGGCAGTCAGGGCTGGTCCCAGGGGGGCACTAGGGGGCGCTGGGCTGCAGGGGGCAGGGCTGTGATAGGGGGCGCTGAACTGCAGGGGGCGGGGGACAGCAGGGGGCGCTCTCCCCTGGCAGTCAGGGCTGGTCCCAGGGGGGCACTAAGGGGCGCTGTGCCACAGGGAGCAGGGGGCAGCAGGGGGCGCTCTCCCCTGACAGGCAGGGCGGTGACAGGGGGCGCTGTGCCACAGGGAGCAGGGGGCAGCAGGGGGCGCTCTCCCCTGGGAAGCAGGGCTGTGATGGGGGGCGCTGGGCTGCAGGGGGCGGGGGACAGCAGGGGGCGCTCTCCCCTGGCAGGCAGGGCTGTGAGAGGGGGCGCTGGGCTGCAGGGGGCGGGGGACAGCAGGGGGCACTCTCCCCTGGCAGGCAGGGCTGTGATGGGGGGCACTGGGCCGCAGGGGGCAGAGGGCAGCAGGGGGCACTCTCCCCTGGCAGGCAGGGCTGTGAGAGGGGGCGCTGGGCTGCAGGGGGTGGGGGACAGCAGGGGGCGCTCTCCCCTGGGAAGCAGGGCTGTGATGGGGGGCACTGGGCCGCAGGGGGCAGAGGGCAGCAGGGGGCACTCTCCCCTGACAGGCAGGGCGGTGACAGGGGGCGCTGGGCTGCTGGGGGTGGGGGACAGCAGGGGGTGCTCTCCCCTGGCAGGCAGGGCTGTGATGGGGGGCACTGGGCCGCAGGGGGCAGAGGGCAGCAGGGGGCACTCTCCCCTGGCAGGCAGGGCTGTGAGAGGGGGCGCTGGGCTGCAGGGGGCGGGGGACAGCAGGGGGCGCTCTCCCCTGGGAAGCAGGGCTGTGAGGGGGGGCACTGGGCCGCAGGGGGCAGAGGGCAGCAGGGGGCACTCTCCCTGACAGGCAGGGCGGGTGACAGGGGGCGCTGGGCTGCAGGGGGCGGGGGACAGCAGGGGGTGCTCTCCCCTGGCAGGCAGGGCTGGTCCCAGGGGGGCACTAGGGGCGCTGGGCTGCAGGGGGCAGGGCTGTGATAGGGGGCGCTGGGCTGCAGGGGGCTGGGGACAGCAGGGGGCGCTCTCCCCTGGCAAGCAGGGCTGTGATGGGGGGCACTGGGCCGCAGGGGGCAGAGGGCAGCAGGGGGCACTCTCCCCTGACAGGCAGGGCGGTGACAGGGGGCGCTGGGCTGCAGGGGGCGGGGGACAGCAGGGGGCGCTCTCCCCTGGCAAGCAGGGCTGTGATGGGGGGCGCTGGGCTGCAGGGGGCGGGGGACAGCAGGGGGCGCTCTCCCCTGGCAGGCAGGGCTGTGAGAGGGGGCGCTGGGCTGCAGGGGGCGGGGGACAGCAGGGGGTGCTCTCCCCTGGCAGGCAGGGCTGGTCCCAGGGGGGCACTAGGGGGCGCTGGGCTGCAGGGGGCAGGGCTGTGATAGGGGGCGCTGGGCTGCAGGGGGCTGGGGACAGCAGGGGGCGCTCTCCCCTGGCAAGCAGGGCTGTGATGGGGGGCACTGGGCCGCAGGGGGCAGAGGGCAGCAGGGGGCACTCTCCCCTGACAGGCAGGGCGGTGACAGGGGGCGCTGGGCTGCAGGGGGTGGGGGACAGCAGGGGGTGCTCTCCCCTGGCAGGCAGGGCTGTGATGGGGGGCACTGGGCCGCAGGGGGCAGAGGGCAGCAGGGGGCACTCTCCCCTGGCAGGCAGGGCTGTGAGAGGGGGCGCTGGGCTGCAGGGGGCGGGGGACAGCAGGGGGCGCTCTCCCCTGGGATGCAGGGCTGTGATGGGGGGCACTGGGCCGCAGGGGGCAGAGGGCAGCAGGGGGCACTCTCCCCTGACAGGCAGGGCGGTGACAGGGGGCGCTGGGCTGCAGGGGGCGGGGGACAGCAGGGGGTGCTCTCCCCTGGCAGGCAGGGCTGGTCCCAGGGGGGCACTAGGGGGCGCTGGGCTGCAGGGGGCAGGGCTGTGACAGGGGGCGCGGGGCTGCAGGGGGCGGGGGACAGCAGGGGGCGCTCTCCCCTGGCAAGCAGGGCTGTGATGGGGGGCACTGGGCCGCAGGGGGCAGAGGGCAGCAGGGGGCACTCTCCCCTGACAGGCAGGGCGGTGACAGGGGGCGCTGGGCTGCAGGGGGCGGGGGACAGCAGGGGGCGCTCTCCCCTGGCAAGCAGGGCTGTGATGGGGGGCGCTGGGCTGCAGGGGGCGGGGGACAGCAGGGGGCGCTCTCCCCTGGCAGGCAGGGCTGTGAGAGGGGGCGCTGGGCTGCAGGGGGCGGGGGACAGCAGGGGGTGCTCTCCCCTGGCAGGCAGGGCTGGTCCCAGGGGGGCACTAGGGGGCGCTGGGCTGCAGGGGGCAGGGCTGTGATAGGGGGCGCTGGGCTGCAGGGGGCTGGGGACAGCAGGGGGCGCTCTCCCCTGGCAAGCAGGGCTGTGATGGGGGGCACTGGGCCGCAGGGGGCAGAGGGCAGCAGGGGGCACTCTCCCCTGACAGGCAGGGCTGTGAGAGGGGGCGCTGGGCTGCAGGGGGTGGGGGACAGCAGGGGGTGCTCTCCCCTGGCAGGCAGGGCTGTGATGGGGGGCACTGGGCCGCAGGGGGCAGAGGGCAGCAGGGGGCACTCTCCCCTGACAGGCAGGGCGGTGACAGGGGGCGCTGGGCTGCAGGGGGCGGGGGACAGCAGGGGGCGCTCTCCCCTGGCAGGCAGGGCTGTGATGGGGGGCACTGGGCCGCAGGGGGCGGGTGACAGCAGGGGGCACTCTCCCCTGGGAAGCAGGGCTGTGATGGGGGCCACTGGGCCGCAGGGGGCAGAGGGCAGCAGGGGGCACTCTCCCCTGGCAGGCAGGGCTGTGAGAGGGGGCGCTGGGCTGCAGGGGGCGGGGGACAGCAGGGGGCGCTCTCCCCTGGGAAGCAGGGCTGTGATGGGGGGCACTGGGCCGCAGGGGGCAGAGGGCAGCAGGGGGCACTCTCCCCTGACAGGCAGGGCGGTGACAGGGGGCGCTGGGCTGCAGGGGGCGGGGGACAGCAGGGGGCGCTCTCCCCTGACAGGGAGGGCTGTGAGAGGGGGCGCTGGGCTGCAGGGGGCGGGGGACAGCAGGGGGCGCTCTCCCCTGACAGGGAGGGCTGTGAGAGGGGGCGCTGGGCTGCAGGGGGTGGGGGACAGCAGGGGGTGCTCTCCCCTGGCAGGCAGGGCTGGTGTCAATCCCCACCGTGGTGCCAGGGGCACTGTGCTGCTGAGTTTGGCCTGAGCTGTAGCACTGAGACCATGTAGACCATGAAAGGTCTCGGGCAGGGCAGTGACAAACCTGGTGTAGTGGCCCACTCTGAGCAGAGGATCTTGGGCCGCTGCCTGTGGATTTGAACTGGAGATGGGATCCTCCTTCCCCTCCTGTGGGAGGCTGCGAAGCTCGGGGATGCCCCCCAGCCCATGCCATGCTGTCTCTGTTCTCCACGGGCGCTCTGAGGGTGGCAGGGGCTGGCAGGCCCATCGGCTCCAGCTGTTCCCAGGGCAGGGCCCAGAGAGATGGAAACAGCCTGTCTGGCACATGGCTGCTGGTGACTTGCTGGCTGGGGCGAAGGCTGGGCTGTGAGTGTGCATCTGTGTGTGTCTGTGTGTGTGTGCATTTGTGTGTGTGTGTCTGTGCCTGTCTGTGTGCATGTCTGTGTGCATGTCTGTGTGTGTCAGTGCGTGCATGTGTCTGTGTGTGTGCGTCTGTCTGTATGTATCTATGTGCATCTGTGTGTGTGTGTGCATGTCTCTGTGTGTGTTTGCGTCTGTATGTTTGTGTGTGTGCATCTGTGTGTGTGCGTGTGTGTCTGCGTGTCTTTGTGTATGTGCGCGTGTCTGTGTGTGCGCAAGTCTGTGTGTCTGTATCTGTGTGTGCGTCTGTGTGTCTGTATGTGTGTGCATCTGTGTGTGTCTGTGCATGTCTGTACGTGTCAGTGTGTGTGTGCGCGTCTGTGTGTGTGTCTGTGTGCATCTGTGTGTCTGTGCATGTCTGTGTCTGTGTGCGTGTCTGTGTGTGTCTGTGCATGTCTGTGCGTGTGTGTGTGTGTGTGTGTGTGTGTGTGTGTGTGTGTGTGTGTGTGAGCGTATTGGGGGCTGGGCTGGTAATGGACTCCACTCCCTGCCTAATGCACTGGATTGGATTTGCTCAATCCGATTACCTGCCCTTTGCCTTTGATAATGAGGTTCCAGGACGGCTCCTGTCAGCACAGCCAGGGGCTCCAGCCCGCATCCCCCTGGCTGCCAGCACCTCTGGGCTCAGCAGAACCCGGCCTGAGGGGGCATGGGGGCGGGAGCAGGGGAGTCGGGCTGACACAGGAGCCAAGAGCAGGGATGGCCGGGAACCTGGGCTCCAGTCCAGTCCAGTTAGACTGACCCCCCCGGCCTCCCTGGCCCTGCTCTGCCCCTGACTCCCTGCTGCCCCGCCACCAAGGCCAGGCCAGGAAACCAGCACTGGCTGCGGGCACAAGGGGAGGGTGTCGCGGGGGAGCGGGCCAGGCGAAGGGCCCTGCGGAGGTGATGGGTTTGTGTACCCTAGGTGGGCACAGAGCCCACGTGCCTCTCCCTGGCGCCTGGCCTGGCAGAGCCAGACACTCGTGGGAGCGAACGGAGAACCTGGCCTGGGAGGTCTGTGCGCACCCCAGCTGGCCCATGTCAGCTGTAACCCTTCCGGGGGGCCCGCGGGTGAGTTATCGCAGTGCACACATAGCCAGCGTGCCAGGCTGCAGTGCAGCGGGCAGCTCTGGAGAGGCCTGGAGGTCCCGAGTGAGCAGCCAGGCCTGCGGGCTGGGATCTGCAGCATCTGCAGTGGGCGCTGAGCTCAGCACCGGAGCGGGCCCCAGCACCCTGCAAGCTGTGGCCTGAGCTGAGAAGCTGTGGCCAGGCCCCTGCCCCGTCAAAGCTGGACTCCTCGGAGAGCTGCTCTGCCCTGGCAAAGCCGCGGGCGCGCTCGGGTTCTGCCGCTCGTCCTAGCGCCTGGCACCACCGCGGGCACGCTTGGGTTCTGCTGTTCGTCCTAGCGCCTGGCACTGCCGCGGGCATGATCGGGTTCTGCTGTTCGTCCTAGCGCCTGGCACTGCCGCGGGCACGCTCGGGTTCTGCCGTTCGTGCTAGTACCTGGCAGCGCCGCGGGCACGCACGGGTTCTGCCGCTCATCCTAGCGCCTGGCACCGCCGCGGGCACGCTTGGGTTCTGCTGTTCGTCATAGTGCCTGGCACCGCCGCAGGCATGCTCGGGTTCTGCTGTTCATCCTAGCGCCTGGCAGCGCCGCGGGCACGCACAGGTTCTGCCGCTCGTCCTAGCGCCTGGCAGCACTGCGGGCACGCTTGGGTTCTGCTGTTCGTCCTAGCGCCTGGCACTGCCGCGGGCATGCTCGGGTTCTGCTGTTCGTCCTAGCGCCTGGCACTGCCGCGGGCACGCTCGGGTTCTGCCGTTCGTCCTAGTACCTGGCAGCGCCGCGGGCACGCTCGGGTTCTGCCGCTCGTCCTAGCGCCTGGCACCGCCGCAGGCATGCTCGGGTTCTGCCGCTCGTCCTAGCGCCTGGCACCGCCGCAGGCATGCTCGGGTTCTGCCGCTCGTCCTAGCGCCTGGCACCGCCGCGGGCACGCTCGGGTTCTGCTGTTCGTCCTAGCGCCTGGCACCGCTGCAGGCATGCTCGGGTTCTGCTGTTCGTCCTAGCGCCTGGCACTGCTGCGGGCACGCTCGGGTTCTGCTGTTCGTCCTAGCGCCTGGCACCGCCGCAGGCATGCTCGGGTTCTGCCGCTCGTCCTAGCGCCTGGCACCGCCGCGGGCACGCTCGGGTTCTGCCGCTCGTCCTAGTGCCTGGCACCGCCGCGGGCACGCTCGGGTTCTGCTGTTCGTCCTAGCGCCTGGCACCACCGCGGGCATGCTCGGGTTCTGCTGTTCGTCCTAGCGCCTGGCACTGCCGCGGGCACGCTCGGGTTCTGCCGTTCGTCCTAGTACCTGGCAGCGCCGTGGGCACGCTCGGGTTCTGCTGTTCGTCCTAGCGCCTGGCAGCGCCGCGGTCACGCACGGGTTCTGCCGCTCGTCCTAGCGCCTGGCACCGCCGCAGGCATGCTCGGGTTCTGCTGTTCGTCATAGTGCCTGGCACCGCCGCAGGCACGCTCGGGTTCTGCTGTTCGTCATAGTGCCTGGCACCGCTACGGGCACGCTCGGGTTCTGCTGTTCGTCCTAGCGCCTGGCACCGCCGCGGGCATGCTCGGGTTCTGCTGTTCGTCCTAGCGCCTGGCACCGCCGCGGGCACGCTCTGGTTCTGCTGTTCGTCATAGTGCCTGGCACCGCTGTGGGCATGCTCGGGTTCTGCTGTTCGTCATAGTGCCTGGCACCGCCGTGGGCACGCTTGGGTTCTGCTGTTCGTCCTAGCGCCTGGCACCGCCGCGGGCATGCTCGGGTTCTGCCGCTCATCCTAGCACCTGGCACCACCACGGGCACGCTCGGGTTCTGCCGCTCCTCCTAGCGCCTGGCACCGCCATGGGCATGCTCGGGTTCTGCCGCTCCTCCTAGCGCCTGGCACCGCCGTGGGCACGCTCGGGTTCTGCCGCTCATCCTAGCGCCTGGCAGCGCCGTGGGCACGCTCGGGTTCTGCTGTTCGTCCTAGCGCCGAGGTGTCTGGGGATGTGGTGGAGGATGACCCAGGAGCTCAGCCGCATTCACTGGTGCCTGGGGCTGCGTTCTGTGAGCAGCGAAGCCCGTGTCCATGTTGCACGGGACCGGAGAGAGATCTGAGCCCGGGCGACCATGCGGCCGAGGGGCTGGTGGGTGTTAGGCCCAGTCTAGCACATTCCCCTGGGCCCAGGCACCTCTCCTGGCAGGACAGCAGTGTCCTGTGAGCGCCAACAGCTGGTGCTGCAGGGCCGGGGCAGCTGGGAAGGGCTGTTCTCCCTTTTCCTCCCCCGCCTCCCATGGGCACTTCATGCCACCCAGGGCTGCCTGGCATTGGGCATCTTGTGGGACACTCGTGCACCTGCCAGCCCCATGCCCCGCCCGGAGCCCTCTTGCTGGCAGCCCCGTGCCCCTGTGCCTATGGCTGTGCCGCCCCCTTCACACCCGTCTGTGCGATGCCCCCTCCTGGGCCCTCCCAGCACCCAGCCTGGTCACAGCTGACCAGCGGGGGTGGGGTGGATTGTTTCCCCAGCCGGGGGCTGGTGCTAGGCAGGCGTGCTCCTCCTTCTGGGGCCCAGCAAGGCAAGGGACTGTGGCCGGACCCTGGCCAGGAGGTGCTCCCAGCTCTGGGGTGCTGTTAGCCTGCGCCCGTACACTGGGCCCCACTGAGCCGCAGCTCCTTGGACAGCGTCTCCATCTCGGCTTCGCTCCACACGGAGACCTTGGAGCTTGTCTGCAGCTGCCGGTGGGGGGCTCAGCACCACCTTTGCCTGGTCCCAGTGTCTGGCCCTGAGTGCCAGGGGTGGCCCAGCGCCCGGCCTGAGCCCCGCTCTGCTGCAGGGCTGGGGGGGGCAGCGGGATTGCCGAGTTTGGGGGAGGCTCCCAGAGGCAGATGCTGCGGGGCAAGCTGAGGTCCCAGCCCTTCTCTGGCTCTGGCCACCAGGGCTGTCCCAGGCTGGGACCGTGACTTCTGTCTGGGGCTGGGTCTCCCCCTGCTTGGGGCTGGCTCAGCACTGCACTGGCCTGCTGGGAGGGGAGACGTCCCTGTGCTCTGGGGGCACCAGCAGGGAGGTTTTTAACCACATTCCTAAGTGCGTTTTTTGCTGTGGCCCCTGACAGCGGGGCCCCCCGTGCTGGGCGCTGCCCGGACACAGGGAGGGATGGTCCCTGCCCCAAGGCTCAGTGGAGGAAGGAAGGGAGGGAGCGTGGCTCATCCCAGGTGACGGGCAGGTTGTTTGCCAAGCCCCAGCAGATTGGGGTTGGAGCCAGCCTTGAAACTCAGGGGTCCTGCTGCCCAGTGCAGTGCCCTCCTCCTGCCTGGGTGCCACCACTGCCCTGCTTGTGCCCTCGGGGGCTGTGTCGTTCCTGCGTGGGCGTGGGCTGGCTCCCCCTGGCCAGCCCTGGCTTCGCCCTCCCGGCTCGCTGGCATTTGTTCCCATTGGGTTTAACGACTTTCCGGCCTCGCCAGGCGGAAGCGGCGCCGGTTGTGCAGACGTCACTGGCTGCCGCTCGCGTCACCCCGCCCCGCGTGCCAGCTCCCGCCCTGGGGTGGGCACGGGCTCAGGGAGTGTTTCATGCAGTTACGAAGTGTCTGATTGAGGCAGGAGGCGCCAGCAGCTCCCTGGGGAGTATCAAGGCCAGGACTGGAGGCCCGAGTAATCCAATCTGGGCCGGCTGCAATCGAATTAGCCCAGAATTAACCCAGCGGCCAAGAGGAGCTGACTGTCCCTCCTGGCCAGCGGGTTTGGGGGAGAGGGAGGAAGCCGGGAGGTCTTGGAATAATGAGATTACACAGGGGCGGGGGATCGAGTGGCTTGGCAGCCGCTGCCTCCCATAACCCAGGGCCCTAGTGGGCCTCGCAGCTTAATTGACGCGTGTGCGGGGCAGCTCCTGGGAAGCTGGGCTGTCAAAGCTGAAGGGCGGGCAGGGCCCGTTTTAATAACAGCTGCCTCCCCCCTTCTCCAGGAAGGAGCATCTGAGCCCCTCACAGATCCTGGAGCAGGGAGGAGCCATTGCCCAGGGCGTCCCTGCAGAAACGCAGAGCCAGGAAATTCTGCATCTGCAGCGACGCCAGCTGCTCCCCACCACTGGCAGCGACGCCAGTCTGCCAACGGAGCACAAGAGCTGCAGGGCTTGTGCTTGGTCCAAGGCCAGTCACTGGGATGGGGGATCTTCGCAGGAAATGATTCACACACTCCCTGCCCTGGGGTGGGATCAGAAATTGTCCTCTGGAGGGGGCACATCTGTCTCTGGGGCAGGGACTGTCCAGCCCCTGGTGCAATGGGGCTCTGGGCTGTGGCTGGGACCTCTAGGCTCCACTGCAATGCAGACCAGAACCATAATATCTCACCGGGGTGTGTTATGCTCATCATTGTAACATCAGCATGTCTTCATTCACACACACACACACACACACACACACACACACACACACACACACACACACACACACACACACAGGCTGCGCACACAGTCCCACACACAGGGTGCACACGCAACCCCCACACACAGGGAGCCCACACACACCCACACATGTAGGGTGCACACACAGACACACATGCAGGGTTCGTGACGATGTGGTGATATGTCTCGGTTGTTTGACCAGGTTTTGTTGAGAACACATCTTGGTTCCGGAAGATCATCTCAGACACCTCATTCTTCTGGTCTGGTGTTAAATTGGGAGACACTCTCACCAGTTTGAAAGGCTTGTTTTCCTGGGTTAGGTCATTTTGGACACTTATGCACACCTCTTGTGCATGCCAGGGTTTCAGAAGGTTGATGTGATAAATCTGTTCTTGTTTTCGGCGTCCTGGCTGCCACACCTTGTAGGTTACTTCCCCCACGGGTTCAACCACCTCATAGAGCCCCTGCCATTGGGCCAGAAGCTTGCTTTCTGCCGTGGGTACCAACACCATCACCTGATCCCCTGGTTGGAACCGTTAGACTTTTGCCTGGCGATTGTAATAGGTTCTCTGGGCCTCCTGTGCCTTTTCCCAATGTTCCCGTACAATAGGGGTGACCCAGGCTATCTGGTCTCGCATCTGTATTACATGTTCTATTATATTTCTCCCCTCATTGGGTTCCTCTTCCCAAATCTCTTTGGTGATATCTAGTATGCCATGGGGGTGACGCCCATATAATAACTCGAAGGGGGAAAACCCAGTTGAGGCCTGAGATACCTCTCGGATAGCAAACATAAGGTAGGGTAGTAGGGTGTCCCAGTCCTTCCCGTCCCAACTTACCACCTTTCTTATCATAGCCTTGAGGGTTCGGTTAAACCTTTCTACCAACCCATCAGTCTGCGGATGATAGACTGAAGTTCTCAGGGAATGTATATGGAGCAGCGTACAGAGGTCCTTCATTAGCTTTGACATAAATGGGGTTCCTTGGTCTGTTAATATCTCCTTTGGTAGCCCCACTCAGGCAAAGATCCCCATCAGCTCTTTGGCTATCGTTTTAGAGGCTGTGTTCCTCAGGGGGACGGCTTCTGGGTAGCGTGTAGCGTAGTCCAAAACAACAAGTATATATTGGTGGCCCCGAGCCGTCTTCTCCAGGGGTCCCACGAGGTCCATGGCTACTAGCTCAAAGGGACCTCTATGATGGGAAGGGGTACTAAAGGTGCCCTCAGGTGCGGATGGGGACTGTGCAGCTGACACTCCGGGCAGGACGCACAGTACCGCTGCACTTCTTCACGTACTCCGGGCCAGAAGAACGGTCGTAGGACTTGTGCCAGGGTCTTCTCTACCCACAAATGCCTCCCAAAAAGATGACTATGAGCAAGACTTAATACAGCGTTCTGGTGTTTTTGAGGTACTAGGATCTGCTGTACCTCCTGCCCCTGTACTGGTGCAACCCGATATAAGAGATTCTTCTTCATTATGAAATAGGGTCCTGGTCCCTGGGTTTTCCCTTCCACGGGGACCCCATCTATTTCAGTCATCTCCTTCCTAATGTTGTCGTACCTTGGGTCTTTGGCCTGGTCTCATCCAAAATTTCCTCTCCCGAGGCTAATTTGCCCAAGGTCTAGGGGACCTGTCTCTGTTATCTCTACTGGTTCAGAGGCTTTAGGGTGGGGGTCAGACTCGGGTGCTTCTCCCTCCGGGGTGGCCTCCTTTTCAGCTGCTCGGGTCCACCTGCCTACGAGAGCGACCCTCTGGCTTTGAGTCAGTATTTGGGTTCCCAAGGCCTTAGCTGCCCTCCTTTCCCTTTTCGACTTTCTACCCTGTCTGGGAATGGAAAATAAATCGGGGGATATTTCAGAGAAGACTGGGGGTTGATAGTCTACTGTGGAGACTTCACTAACTTCAGGGTTCCCCTCTTCCTCCAAACCTCCTCCTGGGAGTAAGTTTCCAAACCCTAGGAAGTCCCTCCCTATGAGCACTGGGTATGGGAGTTTAGGGACTACACCTGCTGCTACCTCAGTGGTGTTCCCCTGAATTTCGAGTTTTACTGGGATGGTGGGGTAATAACCTGCTGTCCCATGGACGCATGTTATCCCCGTACTCTTAGCCCGCAGCAGCTGACTACACTCCACGAGCTTCCCCGAGCAGGGGCAGCACAAGGGTTTTTGGCACCCTCGGCAGGGGTCCTTGCACACTCCTGGTTGTTGGCGGCAATTCTGCGGCGGGGGGGTGGTGGTGTCCTTCCGTGCTCCCGGTCTTCAGGGCACTTCAGCGGTGGGTCCCGGAGCGAGTGAAGGACCCGCCGCAGAATTGCTGACGACGACCCAGAGCGCGGAAGGACCCTCCACCGCCGAATTGCCACCAAGGGCGGCTAAATGCCCCCCCCCAAATCCTGGAGCCCTAGGTGACCGCCTAGGTCGCCTAAATGGAAGCGCCGACCCTGTCCCCGAGACGAGCATGACAGACTCCCCGAATCAACCAGTGCTGTGGTCTCTACCCCATTTAGCTTTACTGGTCTGGTGTACATATGTGGGGTTAGTGAGACCCCACAAGGTGGATTAGGGAGCATGGGTCTGCCCAGTTCCCCAGGTTACGCTGCATCCACTCCTCAGCATTGGGACACTGTGCAGCTATATGTCCCCACTCCCCACGGGCATAACATCTGTATGGAGCCCTAGGCATTCCCCGGTCTCTTGGTTTGGGCAATCTAACATCATGATCCTCTTCTCCCTCAGTGCTCCGACTCTTTGTGGCCTCTGGTGGGCCTTCAGCCCCTCTCTTTTTCCACCTGGGATCTCCTGGTTGCCCAGTCACCTGAGCTCTAGGGCTTGGTGCTACTAGTTCAGCCTGGGGTGCCTCTTCCTTAACTGGTCGGGTCAGCTCCCTCGCTGTCCTTCGCCTCTCTACCAGTGCAACAACCTCGTCATAGGTGGAGGGTTCGTTCTGGCTTACCCAGGTGCGAAGGTCTGGCGGTAGTCCCCTCATGTATCGGTCAATGGCCAGAACCTCTAGTGTCTCTTCTGGACTCCGGGACTCCATTCGCAACCACTTTCGTGTGAGATGGATGAGGTCATACGATTGGGACCGCGGGGTTTTATTTTCCTGGTACCTCCACTCGTGACACCGTTGGGCCCGCACTGCAGTCGTTACCCCAGATCTGGCCAGGATCTCTGCCTTCAGCTGGGGGTAGTCTGCTGCAGCCTCTTCAGGCAGATCATAGTAAGCCTTCTGGGCCTCCCCACACAGGAATGGGGCCAGGATGCCAGACCACTGATCTCGAGGCCAGGCCTCCCGTAGGGCTGTCCTCTCAAAGGCCAGAAGGTATGCCTCTACATCATCCTGCCGTGTCATTTTCTGCAGCCAATGGCTGGCCCGTATGATCTGCGTCCCATCATGGCCATGGTTCAGCTCGATAAGGCTCTTTACCTGGTTTACCAGTTCCCACAACGTAGCTCGGTCTTGAGAAGCCTGGTCCATCAGCAGGCGATTCGTCTCTTGCTGCAGCCGCACTGCCTCCTGTTGGGCCGCTGCCTGGACACGGGTAGCCTCCTGCTGGGCTGCTGTAGCTTGTATCAATGCCCGTACTAAGTCATCCATTGTGGTGGAAAAAAAAAACACCTCTCCTTTTTTTTTAAATCACCCTCCTTCTTCCGCCGTGCCGTGCACACCAAATCCCACTTCTGACACCAGTTGTGACAATGTTCCTCCTCTACCTTGGTGGGTCCTGCGCTTATTGGCAGAGTTTGCTCACCTCAGTGATCTTCCCCACAATCTGGGTCAACTCCTCCTGTGTCTGATCAGCAGTTGGGAGGTTTGGGGGGAACCCAGGCCCGCCCTCTACTCCGGGTTCCAGCCCAGGGCCCTGTGGATTGCAGCTGTCTATAGAGCCTCCTGTAACAGCTGCATGACAGCTACACCTCCCTCGGCTTCTTCCCCATGGCCTCCTCCAAACACCTTCGTTAACCTCACCTCAGGACCTTCCTTCTGGTGTCTGGTAACGCTTGTACTCCATAGTTCTCCAGCAGCACACCCTCACCCTCACCCTCACCCTCCCAGCTCCTCACATGCACTTCCTCTCCTCTGGATCCCCCCGCCTGACTGGAGTGAGCTCCTTTTTAAGCCCAGGTGCCCTGATTAGCCTGCCTTGATTGGCTGCAGGTGTTCTAATCAGCCTCTCTGCCTTAATTGGTTCTAGCAGGTTCCTGATTACTTTAGTGCAGCCCCTGCTCTGGTCACTCAGGGAACAGAAAACTACTCATCCAGTGACCAGTATATTTGCCCTCTACCAGACCCCTGTACCTCACTGGTCTGGGTCTGTCACAGTCCATATTCACGGTGACTCCAGTCAGTGACTGGGGATCTCAATCCTTGTGGTTTAAGGTTTCCCCCTCTTGAAACTCAAAGCAGATCTGAGATGAAGCAGGATTGTGTCCCAGGATTTTTATATGTTTCCAGCAGCCTTTTGGCCTGAGAAAAAAAATAGGCTTAATTCTCCTTCCAAACATCCTGGCAATTAGCACAGGGTAATTTATCCATGAAACAGTTCAGATACAGGTTACCACAACCTTCAACCTTCACAGAGACACATAGACATTAATACTATTTCTTTCAAGTGTCTTCCTAAACGTTAATATTCCTTTTTTGATCCTTGAATTAAAACTATAGCAATAGACAAGACTTGTTTGCTGACATCCTAAGACCTGAGCAAACATCTACCCTTCTACCTCTAACAATGCAGACTTGCATTTCAAAGCTCTGTTCATTTACAGATCTTCCTAACCAGTCTTTAAAGTTTGGCCCTGGGTCAGGTCAGTCTGAGTTAATTAACTCTTTCTGGCCCATCATCCTTCAGTGAGAAATTAGATCAGACTCATAATGTCACACAGGAGTTCAGAGTATCTGCTGGCAAGTTGTGGCCTGAAGCTCTGTGGATCCCAGGACTCCAGCCGATGGGGCTTTAAAGGGAACCCAGAACAGTGGGCAGGGTGGCGGCACAGAGCTGGCAGCTCCTCCGGGTGCTTGTCCGGGCAGTGCCAAGTGCACTCATGATGGTGTAGGAATGCCAGTGAAAACCCAAGCCCCGTATCCCACGCACCCTGGGGCAGCGCTGCCATCAGGCTCCCAGCCAGGGAGAGCCGGCGGGAGAAGGCAGGAGCTGGGACCACCCTGGGTCCAGCTGCTCCCGACGCTAAGTCTGCAGAACAGTTTCCATTCAACCCCATTCCCGGGGCTCAGACCTTTCCCTCACATCCCCCTTCACAGCTGACATGTCCCAGCCCTGGGCTCTGCCTGCAGTCAGATCAGCAGCTGAGCAGAATCCCTCCAGCTCTCCTGAGCTCACCGGGAGCGTGTGTGTGTGTGTGTGGGTGACCATCCTCTCCTGTCCTGAATGAGAAATCTGGCTTTTCTTCAAACACACCTACACAGAGCTAAATTCAAAACCAGCCTGGAAGCTCCACCCTGGTCCTGGACCACTTGTCTTGCAACTCTGGCAAAATCAACCTGAGAAATTGGTTTGGAAATCCTGGAAAGCTGCAAAGGTTTGAGAGGGAAGCAAGTGTGGGGATTGTTGCAAAGAGTCGTCTCTGCACTCAAAATGCAGTGCACACGCGCACACCTATGCACATGCACACACCCACCCAGGCACACACACACTCCCCATGTGCACACTCACATACACATACACACACAGAGACAAACCCACACACACACCTGTGCGTGCGCACACACACCCATGCACACACACACACCCATACACACACACTCTCACATATGCACACACAGACACACCCACCCACACACCTTTGCACACACACCCATGCGCACATGCACGCACGTGCACACCCATGCAGACACACACACCCATGCAGACACACACACACTCACATATGCACACAGACACACCCATGCACGCGCGCGCACACACACACACACGGGCACACACACATACCCCCCACACATATATGCACACACACACAGACACACCCACGCACACACCCATGCACACCCACCCATGCACACGTGCACACCCATGCACGCGCACGCACACACACACGGGCACACACACATACCCCCCACACATATATGCACACACACACAGACACACCCATGCACATACCCATGCACACCCATGCACACGCACACCCACCCATGCACACGTGCACACCCATGCACACCCACACCAGATTCCATGTATGGAGGGTTGACAGACACATGCTAACCTGGACAGACATGTGACTTGCAGACACCTCTAGCTCCATCACCTGCCCATTAACCCACCTGCTAGGGACTTCGGTTAAAATTCCAGCCCTCTGGGTCATTTCAACCAGCTGCCAGTTTGGAGTTTTAATCAAGCTGCTGGCAAAAGGTTTCCTTCTCCCCAGTGTGAACCTGTGCTCCTGGGTGCCCAGCCGAGCCCCAGGGCTGATGCCACTCAGCCAGGGCCAGGGTCAGAGCTGGGGCCAGGGCCAGAGCCGGGGCCAAGGTCAGAGCCAGGGCCAGGGTCAGAGCCGGGGACGGGGTGGGGGCCAGGGCCAGGGTCAGGGCCAGCAACTGTCTGCCCAGGCGTGTTTGTCACATGACATCCTGAGTTGCGCGGGGAGGGGATCGGCTGCTCCAGCCCATGGCTGGGGCAATTCCCAGCTGCAGTGGGACCCAGCCCTTGCTCTGGCCCCTGAAGTCCTGGGGCCTCAGGGGTGGGAGGGGCATTCCCAGGGCTAGGAAAGGTCCGTTAGGATCCTTTCGGGAGCCATTTCAGACGTATTAGGAATGTAATTCCGGGCTTTTCCTGCCCTCTCAGCCCTGTGCCAACCCTCCTGAGGGGGTGGCAGATCCTGGACTAACGTTCCCATTGACTCCACCATGGGCAGGATTCACCTGGCTTCCCATGCCAAGGGACCCAGCCAGGAGCCCTGCCAGCTGGGTTGAGCTCCCGGACTCCTCAGGATTGTCTTTGCCCCTCTATCTTACCAGTTTGGGGGTGGGTACAGCTCAGCTCAGGCTCTGCCACTTGGGATCCACCCTCCCCCCAGCCCCGGGTAACCCCGCACCATCCCAACCAGCCTCGGTGCCAACGGGCACCTGACCTCACTACAGTGCACAGTGCAGGGCCAACCATGTGTGCACGGGGGAGGCCTGTCTGGGGGGCCATGTGCAGCGGCTACCAGAACAGCAGGAACCATTAGGAAAGGGACAGATAAAAGGACAGTCAATATTGTTCTGCCCACACCTTGGATACTGCGGGCAGATGTGGTCGCCTCATCTCTGGAAAGACCTGTTGGAATTGGAAAAGGTGCAGAAAAGGGCAGCAAAACTGCGGAGGGATCTGGAACAGCTTCTGAATGAGGAGAGGCTAAAGAGACTGGGGCTGTTCAGCTTGGAAAAGAGGAGACTAGGGGGATATGATAGAGGTCTATAAAATCATGGCTGGTGTGGAGAAAGTAGGTAAGGAAGTGTTGTTTACTCCTCCTCCTAACACACGAACCAGGGGTCACCCAATGACATTAACAGGCAGCAGGTTTAAAACTCACAAAAGGAAGTATTTCTTCACATGGTGCAAAGTTAACCTGTGGAACTCCCTGCCAAGGGGATGTTGTGAAGGCCAAAAGTATAACTGGGTTAAAAAAGAATTAGAGAAGTTCCTGGAGGATGGGTCCACCAATGGCTACTAGCCAAGATGGTCAGAGACGCAATCTCATGGTCTGGGAGTCCCCAAGTCTCTGGCTACCAGACGCTGGGACCGGAGGACAAGGATTGGATCACACAGTAAGTGCCCTGCTCTGTTCGCTCGCCCTGCAGCACCTGGCACTGGCCACGCTCAGAGACAGGATACTGGGCTAGCTGGGCCATCAGTCTGACCGTATGGCCGTTCTTGTGGGGGGGTTGCTATGGATCACTCCACCCGCCCACATGTTCATTCAGGCCTCGGCAGCGGTGGCCTGTCTGTGAGTCCCACTAGCAGAGCCGTGTCGTTGTGGGGTCCCTCGGAGGTGGGACACTCTCCGCTCTGATGTTGCTGGTTGCTCTCTGTGTGACCCCCAGGGTCGGGAACGCACTCTGCTCCCTGGCGGGGGTTGGACGGCTCTGGGGGAGACTGCGACTGGGAACCACTGCACATGGGCCAGCCCAGAGTGTGACCCTGGCCCGGCTCGCACTCACTCCTGACGCTGGCTCAGGCCAATGGTCCATGCAGCCCTGTCCCCAACAGTGGGCAGCGCCTCTGGGGAGTGGACGAACAAGGCACTTGGAGGGATGCACCTGTCTGCCCTCCCCCCCCACCCCCCCGGCTTCCAGCAGCCAAAGGTTTAGAGACACCCAGAGCATGGGGCTGCAGCTCTGCCCATCCTGGCTAGTAGCCACTGCTGGACCTGACCCCCAGGAACTGAGCTAGTTCTTTTCGACCCCCATTATCCTTCTGACCTTCCCAATACCCCGGCAGTGAGTTCCCCAGGTGGCCTGTGCGCGGGGGGAAGAATGTGTCCTCTGCTGCCTGCTAGTTCACAGCGTGGCCCCAGGGGCTGTTGTGGGAAATGGTAGCGAATGGGTCACAGACACTTTCCAAGTGTCAAACTTCTGCAGTTGTACTCTGGGCCTTGATTTGCCCCAAGAACCCTGGAGCCCCAGCCACACCCCTGCGGGGACAGGGAGAGGGGGCCTGTTTGGCACTTTGGATCCCTGCTCCAACTACCAGCCTGGAGCCTGCATGTGAGCCCTGGGAGCCTGCCCCGGGGGAGTCCTCCAGGCTGGCCGGGAGCCAGTGCCAAGCCTGGGGCTAGGGGTGTCGCCCTCCCTTATGGGACCAGAGCCCGGCCCAGGGAATCTGAGCCTGGGGGTGTGGCCCTCCCCCATGGGACCGGGCACTAGGGGCAGGGACCATAGCACTGCAGGGATCTGAGCCTGGGGAGACGGTCCCCCTTGTGCCGCTGGGGGTTGGGGCATCGCCCCGCCCTGCCCCTGTAATTAAGGGGTGGGGGCATGCAGTGAGAGGCGGCCCAGCAGCCCCGGGACTGGGACTGGGGGGCTGGCAGGTGGGAGGGCACCTCCTGGGAGATTTACAGCCTGGCTGCCCCAGCCGCGGGTTCCCCCCAGACAGGATGCGCTGGGGCTGCGCCTGTGGGTCTGCAGGTCCCAGCTCCGGGGGCAGCTGCCATCTGTGCTCCGGAGCGGGGAGCCCGACCCGGCCCGGCCAGGCCCAATCCTGCGCCCGGGGCTCAGCGCCGGCCCAGCCCCCCCACACCGCCAGACGGGTGAGGCCGGCCCGAGTCCGGGAGGTTCCCGGTGACCAGCTGGGCTGGGCGGGGGTGAAGGGGGCTGGAGCCCCCCCCCCACGCCGCAGGTGCCGCGGGCAGGGGCGGAACGGCCCCCGGGAGGGGAACGGTCCTTTGCAGCCCCTGCCCCGGGCCCCTGGCCGGTATAGCTCTGCGCTGCCGAGCCAGGCTGGGCTGGAAGCCGGGACGGACGCAGCCCGGGGCCCAATCCGCAGCCACCAGCGAGGGGAGTGATCCCGCGGCCGCCCCGCGCTGCTGTGGGCGGGTCAGTGGGAGCCCCCGGGGCGCGGCGCTCCCGGGCGGATGAACTCGGTTATTGCCCTTACTCTGCCTCGAGCGCCAGAGCGATTCCCGGGGGGGCGGTGAGGAGCCGGGGCGGCAGTGCCCTGCGGCGTCCTGCGGGGGGGAGTTGCTGGGGGGGCAGTGCCCTGCGGCGTCCTGCGGGGGAGAGTGTTACGGGCGGGGGTCAGTGCCCTGCGGCGTCCTGCGGGGGAGAGTGTTACGGGCGGGGGGGCAGTGCCGTGCGGCGTCCTCCGGGGGAGAGTGTTACGGGCGGGGGGGCAGTGCCGTGCGGCGTCCTCCGGGGGAGAGTGTTACGGGCGGGGGGGCAGTGCCGTGCGGCGTCCTGAGGGGGAGGGTGAGGAGCGGGGGGGGCAGTACCCTGCGGCGTCCTGCGGGGGGGAGTTGCTGGGGGGGCAGTGCCCTGCGGCGTCCTGCGGGGGGGAGTGTTACGGGCGGGGGGGCAGTGCCCTGCGGCGTCCTGCGAGGGAGGGTGAGGAGCCGGGGGGGGGGGCAGTGCCCTGCGGCGTCCTCCGGGGGAGAGTGTTACGGGCGGGGGGGCAGTGCCGTGCGGCGTCCTGCGGGGGGGAGTGTTACGGGCGGGGGGGCAGTGCCGTGCGGCGTCCTGCGGGGGGGAGTGTTACGGGCGGGGGGGCAGTGCCCTGCGGCGTCCTGCGAGGGAGAGTGAGGAGCGGGGGGGCAGTACCCTGCGGGGGGGAGTTGATGGGGGGGCAGTGCCCTGCGGCGTTCTGCGAGGGAGGGTGAGGAGCCGGGGGGGCAGTGCCCTGCGGCGTCCTGCGGGGGAGAGGGT
This sequence comes from Gopherus evgoodei, assembly GCF_007399415.2. Taxonomy (NCBI): domain Eukaryota; kingdom Metazoa; phylum Chordata; order Testudines; family Testudinidae; genus Gopherus; species Gopherus evgoodei. The sequence continues at coordinate 1,088,759 of NW_022060073.1, read as the reverse complement.
TATGAGCGGGGGGTCAGTGCCCTGCGGTGTCCTGTGGGGGTGTTGCTGGGGGGGCAGTGCCCTGCGGCGGACTGTGGGCCCCAGGATCTTCGCAAGGGGAGACCCCGGGCGCTGTGGGGCGGGCGCGGCTGGCGCTGCTGGTGTTGGCAGATCTGGCCCCTGCCCCCCCCCCAAGGCCCTGCGCTGCGCTTGGGGGGAGCCGTTCCGGACCTCGGAGATCCCCCCCCGCGGGTCCAGCAGACACTGGCCGGCTCCTCTGACCTTTCTTCCTCCCTGGGCCCGGGGCCCGGGTCCCTTCGCCCCACCCCTCGCCAGCCCGTGGCTGCCCCCGCCGCTGCGCCCGGGACGGGACGGGACGGGCTGCGCTGACTCCTGGACCGCCCCCAGGTGGAAGGTGCCTGACCCTGCGGCAGCCGCTGAACCCCGAGCGGGGCAGCTGAGTGGGGCGCTGGCTCCCCGCGGCTCCGGCCCGCCCGTCAGTGGCTCCGGCGAGGGGCGGCCCGTGGCTCCTGCCCCCGGCTTGTCCGGGCTGGGAGGCAGCTGCAAGGGGCGGCCGGGGGCCGGGCTGTGGGAAAGCGGCCGCCGCCTTCGCTGGGATTGAGCGCTAGGTTGGGAGCCGCGGAGCCGAGAGAAGGCGCCGTCCAGTGTCCCGACCCGGCCCGGCCTCCAGCCCCCTGCCCGGCCGGGCTCGCTCCGTCTGGGCGCTCGGGCCCGCGCTGCCCCGGCTCGGAGCGGGGTAAATGGAAGCGAATCCGGCCTTGCCCTGGGGCCCGGCCCTGCTCCGGGGGCCCCTCTGGCCAGGGCGGCTCCTGTGCCCTGGAGGCTGGGCCCGCGCCTGGCCTGGGCCGCGCCGAGCCGTGCCGAGCCGAGCCGCGCCTGGGCTCCAGGCCCGCTCGCGGGGCCCGGGGGCGGGTGCGCCCCGAATTCGTTTTGCACAGAAATAAAAGGGGCGGTTCCCCTGGACTCCCTTGACCACGCCCTCTTTGGGTGAGGCCTGTCAATCACTGCCCGAGGCCGCCAATCAGCGGGCAGGCGCCGGGCTTTGGCCCCCGCCGATGGACCCCGGCAGCAGAGCGCGCGCTGCCCCGGGGGCCCAGGCGCTCTCCGGGTACGTGCGGCCGCGCGCGGAGCGCCCAGGGGCCCGGGGCCCTGCGCATGGGGCCGGCCCCGGCGAGAGAGCGCGCGGGGAGCCGGGGTGCGCAGCGCGTCCCTCCCCATGGAGCCCTCGGGGCTGGAGCAGGAGGGCGCGGGCCAGACCCACCCGCCCCACGAGCCCATCAGCTTCGGCATCGACCAGATCCTGAGCAGCCCGGAGCCGGGCAGCTGCTTGGGGCCGGCCCGCCCGGCGGGGGAGCCGGACTACGCGCTCTACGGGAGCGGCTGCGGCGGCGCCTACAACCCCGCCTGCTCACTGGGCTCCCACAGCCTCAGCCGGAGCATGAGCGTGGCCCCGGGGGGCCCCGCGGGAGGGGTGATCCGGGTGCCGGCGCACAGACCCCTGCCTCCCCCCGCGCCGGCAGCGCCCGCAGCTCCCCCGCAGCCGGGGGTCCCCGGCCTCCCCAGCCTCACCTTCCCCTGGATGGAGAGCAGCAGGCGGCTCGCCAAAGACCGGCTTTCAGGTGAGCCCCCGCCCGCCGCCAGCTCTCTGGCCCGGCTGGGCGAGCCCCATTCCCAGCGGGGTGCGCCCGATCCCCGCCCCTCTCTCGGGGCCGCTCAGCCACGGGGCCCGGACAGGCATGAAACGGGGCCCGATCCCGGCAGGTGCCGAGCGCTCCTCGCTGACATCCCGGGCCGGATCGGGCTCTGCCACCCTCTGTCCGCGGGGCTCGTGCGGGGCGGAGCTGCCCGGCCCTGGGCAGGGAGCGGCCAGCGGCTCCGCGTCCCGCAGCATGAACCCGGGGCGCGGCAGGGCGGTGGCTCCGGCTGCTCGCCCCGGGGAGATGCCGGCCAGCAGGGGCCTGGCCCGGCTCCCCAGTCCTGGCCAGTTCGGTGTCTCGGCTCCGGGACAGAGTCAGCGCCTGTTGTCTGTTCCCGCACCCCGCTGCGGGGCCGCCGAAGAACCAGGACGAGGAGAGCGGACCCCGAGTGACAGCGGGATGGCGCCCGGGGGGCCCGGCTGCGCTGGGCAGGTGCGGGGGCGGCTCCAGCCACCAGAGCACCGAGCGGCGCCGGGGGCGGCAAGCTGGGGGTCGGGAGAGGGCGCAGGACCGGGGACCTCCCGCGAAAGCCGCCTGCCTGCCGTGCTTGGGCGGCAAAACACACAGAGCCGCCCCTGGCTGGTGGGTCCCCGGTCCCGAGGACTCCGGCTGGGGCTGGGGCTGTGCCAGGGCCCGGCTGGTCTGAACTCTGCTGGCCGCAGCCCCCGGGCCCCGGTGGCCCAGCTGCCTCTCCCCGCGCAGCGCCCGGCGGGGGGCAACCCCCGACCCGGATCTGGGGAGAAAAGTCCCCGGGTGCGCGGCCGCTTCGGAACCGGCTCCGGCTCACGTTGCTGTTTCCAGACCGCCCGGTCCTTTTCCGTCCAAGTCCCCGGCGAACTGCAGCCGGGTCCAGCAGCCCCAGACCCGGCTTGCTGAGCTGGAGCAGGGCACAGCCCGGAGCCCCGATCCCATCCCGCGTCCCCTCGGAGCTGGAGCCAGGCGGCGGGAAGGAACGGGGGTCCTGAGGCGGCCTCTGCAGCCCCCTTCCCTTCCCGCGCCCTCGCCCGCTCCCGCCGTGCGCTCCCCCGGGGCTCCCCCCTGCGCACCCCGCTCCCGCCGTGCGCTCCCCCGGGGCTCCCCCCTGCGCACCCCGCTCCCGCCGTGCATCCAGGACTCCCCCACCCTCAGCTGGTGGGACTGGCGATGTCCTGCTGGGGATTGCGAGGGCAGGTGCTGTGAGCACCAGCCCGGACGCCTGGGTTCTGTGCCCAGCTGTGACAGGGCCACCCAGAGGATTCAGGGGGCCTGGGGTCTTCGCCGGCGGGTCCCAGGGGGGGGAAGGACCCCCCCGCCGTCGAATTGTCCATGGTGGGGCCCGGGCCCTGCGAGAGTTTTCTGGGGCCACCGGAGCGAGTGAAGGACCCCGCTCCAGGGGCCCCGAAAAACTCTCATGGGGGCCCGTGCGGGGCCTGGGGCAAATTTCCCCACTTGCCCCCCCCCCCGGCGGCCCTGGGCTCTGAGCTGCTTTGCCAGGGAAGGTCAGTCTGTCCGTCTGCTCTCCGAGCACCCGGGACCCAGAGCAGCAGGCTTCTGCCCAGGTGTGTTATCGCTCCAGCGGACCCATCCCTGTCTCTGAAGCACCGGGGCACTTCCCCTGGCCGCCGGCGGAAGCTGGGGGCCCCAGGGGCTCCCCCTGGGGAAGGGTGTTTGGCTCCCGGCTGCCCCGGGGGAAGGGCCTTTTCCCAGAGCAGGGCCGGAGCTCCAGCCCTGGCTGCAGAGGGCCTGTGGCGTGCAGGGGGCTGTTTTGCCTGGGCTTTGAGCCGGTTCTTAGCCCTGGGGCAGGGAGTCCCTGTCCCTCTCCTGCCCCATTTCTGGGAGAGGGCAGTGATGAGGTGCAGTTGCCAACCCTCCAGGATTGTCCTGGAGTTTCCAGGCACTAAAGCTGATGCCATGGGATGAAATCTCCAGGAATGTGGCCAGCCACAGGTGGCATCCCTAGGTGAGAGCAGGCGGCCTGGGCAGGCCAGGTGTCTGGAGAGCCAGGGCTGGGCTCTGCCATGCTCCCAGGGTGCCCTCAGCTCAGGGCTGGGCCTCACACCTACCTGTGCCTTGCCAAGGAGCCCATGCATGCTGGGCTGTGGCTGGCATGTTGAACGGAGCCAGCCCTTCCCACGCGTAGCTGCAATCAATGGGGCCAGTCTCGGCTGCATCTGCGACCCGCCTCCGAACCCCCAGCCAGCGCCTGGATGGCTGAGCTGCAGTGACGGGAGCCCAGCCAGGTGGGGTGGCCCTGCCCGGCTGGGCCCCCGGCTGCGTGGCCGGTTTCCACTCCTTCCTGGGGGAGTCTTGATTCCTGTGCAATAATCAGGGGTGGGGGGACACGGGATGGTTCCCGAAGCCAGACCGTGCTGGCGGGAGTGGCCCTGAGCCATGGATAACGAGGGGATGGAGCCAGCCGGCTGGGGTGCCAGGCTCCCCAGTGGCGCCGCACCATTCCTCTAGGCCTGGGGTACCTGTCGGCCCTGCCATGTGCAGCTGGTGCAGTGGGGACACTCAGGGCCTGGGGTCAGAGTCTGGAGCCTGGCTCCCGGGCAGCTCCACCGGCTGCTTTGGCCCAGATCCCAGCTATGCCCGGTGCCTGCCCTCCAGCCCCCCGTGCAGTGCTGGCCCAGGATCTGGGCATGCAGGCAGTGGGCTCCAGCCATGCCTAGCCCGCGAGTTCGCCCGAGGCAGGTGGCCAGTCACTGCCAGAGGAGCTGCTGTGCCCCAGCAGGAGACCAGACCCCAGTGCCCATCGCGCCCCGGGGCCCCAGTATCCAGGCTGGCCTCTGCCCTGACCTCCTGCCTCCTGTCTGCCTGCAGCTGCCCTGTCCCCGTTCGCGGTGACGCGGCGCATTGGGCACCCCTACCAGAACCGCACCCCCCCCAAGAGGAAGAAGCCACGCACCTCCTTCAGCCGACTGCAGATCTGTGAGCTGGAGAAGCGCTTCCACCGGCAGAAGTACCTGGCCTCAGCTGAGCGGGCCACCCTGGCCAAGGCCCTCAAGATGACGGACGCCCAGGTGAAGACCTGGTTCCAGAACCGCCGCACCAAATGGAGGTAACAGGCTGCAGCCCAGGGCTGGGCCCCGCCACACCCAGCCGGGCCGAGTGCAGGGCAAGGTGTGCAGCACAGCCTCCCTCGCAGCTAGGGGCACCGCGAGCACCCCTGCCAGGCGAGGGAGAGCTCAGGGGGCTGAGCACTGGCCTGCTAAACCCAGGGTTGTGAGTCCAGTCCTTGGGGGGGTCACCTAGGGATCTGGGGCAAAAATCTGTCTGGGGATTGGTCCTGCTTTGAGCAGGGGGTTGGACTAGATACCTCCAGAGGTCCCTTCCAACCCTGATATCCTAGGACCTCCCCCTAGAGCCAGATTCCTGCCCCACTCCCCCTGCTGGGAGTAGCCACGGCTCCTGTTTTGGCAGGGCAGGGTGGCACAGCACTGAGGTGGGGGGCTTGAGGAGCTGGCGTGGGGCAGGGGAGTGTAGGTGAGGGGCAGGGTGGCACAGTGCTAGGACAGGGGACTTGAGCTGGCGTGGGGCAGGGGGGTGTGGGTGAGGGTCAGGGTGGCACAGTGCTGGGGTGGGGGGCTTGAGGAGCTGGCGTGGGGCATGGGGGTGTAGCTGTGGGGCAGGGTGGCACAGTGCTGGGGCAGGGGGATTGAGCTGGCATGGGGCAGCGGTATGTGGGTGAGGGCCAGGGTGGCACAGTGCTGGGGTGGGGGGCTTGAGGAGCTGGCGTGGGGCATGGGGGTGTAGCTGTGGGGCAGGGTGGCACAGTGCAGGGGTGGGGGGCTTGAGCTGGCATGGGGCAGGAGTGTGTAGGTGAGGGGCAGGGTGGCACAGTGCTAGGGCAGGGGGCTTGAGGAGCTGGTGTGGGGCAGGGGTGTGTGGGTGAGGGGCATGGTGGCACAGTGCTGGGGCAGGGGGCTTGAGCTGGCATGGGGCAGGGGTGTGTAGGTGTGGGGCAGGGTGGCACAGTGCAGGGGTGGGGGGCTTGAGGAGCTGGCATGGGGCAGGGGTGTGTAGCTGTGGGGCAGGGGTGGCACAGTGCTGGGGCGGGGGGCTTGAGGAGCTGGCATGGGGGAGGGGAGTGTGGGTGGGGGCAGGGTGGCACAGTGCTGGGGCAGGGGGCTTGAGGAGCTGGCATGGGGCAGGGGGGCATAGGTGTGGGGCAGGGTGGCACAGTGCTGGGGTGGGGGGGCTTGAGGAGCTGGCATGGGGCAGGGGTGTGTAGCTGTGGGGCAGAGTGGCACAGTGCAGGGGTGGGGGGCTTGAGGAGCTGGCGTGGGGCAGGGGGGTATAGCTGTGAGGCAGGGTGGCACAGTGATGGGGCAGGGGGCTTGAAGAGCTGGCGTGGGGCAGAAATGTGTAGGTGAGGGGCAGGGTGGCACAGTACTAGGGCAGGGGGCTTGAGGAGCTGGTGTGGGGCGGGGGGTGTAGCTGTGGGGCAGGGTGGCGCAGTGATGGGGCAGGGGGCTTGAGCTGGCGTGGGGCAGGGGTGTGTAGGTGAGGGGCATGGTGGCACAGTGCTGGGGCAGGGGGATTGAGGAGCTGGCGTGGGGCAGGGGTGTGTAGGTGAGGGGCAGGGTGGCACAGTGATAGGGCAGGGGGCTTGAGTATATGGGGCAGGGGGGTGTGGGTGAGGGGCAGGGTGGCACAGTGATAGGGCAGGGGTGTGTAGCTGTGGGTCAGGGTGGCACAGTGCTAGGGCAGGGGGCTTGAGGAGCTGGCGTAGAGAAGGGGGGGTAACTGGGGCAGAGTGGCACAGTGATAGGGCAGGGGCACACAGGGATGGGGTAGAGGGCTTGAGGAGCTGGCGTGGGGTATGGGAGTGTAGCTGTGGGACAGGGTGGCACAGTGCTGGGGTTGGGGGCTTGAGCTGGCGTGGGGCAGGGGTGTGTAGGTGAGGGGCAGGGTAGCACAGTCATAGCGCAGGGAGCGCACAGGGATGGGGCAGGGGGGTGTAGCTGTGGGGCAGGGTAGTACAGCGATAGGGCAGGGGTGTGTAGGTGAGGGGTAGGGTGGCATAGTGCTGGGGCAGAGGTGTGTAGATGAGGGGCAGGATGGCAGAGCGATAGGGCAGGGTGCGCACAGAGATGGGGCAGGGGTGTGTAGGTGAGGGGTAGGGTGGCACAGTGCTGGGGCGGGGGCTTGAGGACATGGGGCAGGGGGTGTGGGTGAGGGGCAGGGTGGCACAGCAATAAGGCAGGGGACGCACAGTGTTGGGGCAGGGGTGTGTAGGTGAGGGGCAGGCTGGCACAGTCATAGGGCAGGGGGTGCACAGGGATGGGGCAGGGGGGTGTAGCTGTGGGGCAGGGTAGTACAGCGATAGGGCAGGGGTGTGTAGGTGAGGGGAAGGGAGGCACAGCAATAGGGCAGGGTGGTACAGCGATAGGGCAGGGGTGTGTAGGTGAGGGCTAGGGTGGCATAGTGCTGGGGCAGGGGTGTGTAGATGAGGGGCAGGATGGCAGAGCGATAGGGCAGGGTGCGCACAGAGATGGGGCAGGGGTGTGTAGGTGAGGGGTAGGGTGGCACAGTGCTGGGGCGGGGGCTTGAGGACATGGGGCAGGGGGGTGTGGGTGAGGGGCAGGGTGGCACAGCAATAGGGCAGGGGACGCACAGTGTTGGGGCAGGGGTGTGTAGGTGAGGGGCAGGCTGGCACAGTCATAGGGCAGGGGGTGCACAGGGATGGGGCAGGGGGGTGTAGCTGTGGGGCAGGGTAGTACAGCGATAGGGCAGGGGTGTGTAGGTGAGGGGCAGGGTGGCACAGTGCTGGGGCAGAGGTGTAGCTGTGGGGCAAGGTGGCACCGTGCTGGGGCTGGGGTGTAGCTGTGGGGCAGGGTGGCACAGTGCTGGGGCAGAGATGTAGCTGTGGGGCAGGGTGGCACCGTGCTGGGGCTGGGGTGTAGCTGTGGGGCAGGGTGGCACAGTGCTGGGGCAGGGGTGTGTAGCTGTGGGGCAGGGTGGTGGGAGAGAGGGACCGGCCTGGGGCCGGGCGGGGCCGGGGCCGGGGGTCGAGGGGCTGCTGGAGGCACTAACGGGCTGTGCCCACGTCCCGCGGCAGGAGACAGACGGCCGAGGAGCGGGAGGCCGAGCGCCAGCAGGCCAGCCGGCTGATGTTGCACCTGCAGCAGGAGGCCTTCCAGAAGAGCCTGAGCCAGCCGCTGCCGCAGGACCCGCTCTGCATGCACAACTCCTCCCTCTGCGCCCTGCAGAACCTGCAGCCCTGGGCCGAGGACAGGAAGGTCACGTCCGTCTCAGGGGTGGCATCTGTGGTGTGAGCCCCCCTGGCGCAGGGGGAGAGACCTGTCTGCATGTTCCCACGAGGCTGCGGGGTGGCAGGGGCTGAGGCCGGACCCTCCATGCCTGCTGCAGAGGCAGACTCCTGGGGCCTAGGGACCATGATGCTGGTGCCCTCCCGGCTGTGCCTGCCCTGGCTGGGGTCTGCCCTGCCTCAGTACCCTGGGGGAGCAAGGAGCCCCAGACACCCCCCACACCCTGGCAGGCCAGGCCCCGCTGACTGACTCAAAGGCTCTGCCTACACCTGACGTACTAGTGACCTGTACTGCCAATAAAGGGTTAAAGTCTGTGTAAATGGAGACCTAGATCCCATCGGCCAGGCCCTCCCCCTGGGAGCTGGGCCCTCCGTGACTGGTTGGGGCTCTCTCCAGGGCAATACATGCCCCCGCCCCGTAGGGGAGACAGCCACCCCAACACCTGCAGGCCCTGCCCAGAGCTGCCTCAGCCTCAGCAAGGCCCAGTCCCCATGCTCCTGGCTCCCCTGGCTGGCTGCGGAGCCCAGGAATGGAGGGGAAGGCCCCCAGAGGGAAGCGGGCGCTTGAGGGCGAATGGTGCTCTGGGGCCAGCTCCGCACAGAGGGAGCATGGAGCTGCGGGCGCTGCTCTGGCCAGAGCCAGGGTCCGCTGCGGGCAGTGGCTGGGGCCAGAGGCAGGAGAGGGAATGAGGAGAGCAGCAGGGGGCTTGGAGCAGAGCCACGTGGGTCTGACTTCCCCTGACGGAGCCAGAGCAGAGCTTTCGGAGACCCACCCCAACTGGATTTCAGCTTTTCAGGAACGGAAAATCCACCACGCCCCCAGGAAATGGGTCCCATGGTCATTTCTCTCTCTCAGATTCCACCTTCTTTCCCGACTAAATTAGTCTGGCTTCAACTTCCAGTGTTTGAATCTATGTGACCAGAGCGAAGAGCATTTGGTTCCCTGCGTGAGAATGTGCCGGCTGGGACCAAGTCACCCGTGGACCTTCCCTTTGTGTGAGCTCCTGGGGCCGTCCCTTCCAGGCAGGTTTCTAACCCTTTCACCATCCCTTGGCGCGTCTCTGACCCCACTCCCATCTAGCCACATCCTTCGGGAATTGTGGGCACCGGAACTGGGCCAGGATCCCAGCAGCGGTCGCACCAGTGCCACACACTGAGGGGAAATCACCTCCCTGCTGCACCTCGAGATTCCCGTTTACACACGTCCCAGGATCGCGTTCGCCTTGTGGCTGCAGCATCATACGGGGAGCTCACGTTCAGCTGGATAGCCCCGAGTTGCTGCTCCCCAGGACGGAGCCCCCGCCCTCGGGACGGCCTGCACACTCTGCTCCTGATGGACTTCACGTGTGGTTGAACTGAAATACACATGGGTTGCTTGTCAGGGTGGGGACACACCCCTCTCTGTCCTGGGCCTGCCCATGCTGATCTCCCTCCCCGTCCATGATGCCCGATCAGCCCTTGCCCTGGGCGCGGGCAGGGGGGCCGGTCGGAAAGGGGACCTGACAGTGTCTGGTCAGATCTACTGACAGACACCCAAAGTCCGGTTACTGCGAGCATGGAGGCGCTGGGTCATCACCTGCATCGGCCCATACTCAGCCAGGGCTGCCTGCTGCCTGCCTGGGGCTGCTGCAGCTCCCAGCCCGGTCCCTCAGGACCCAGGCGGGAGGGAGTGAGGAGAGCAGCGAGGACAGGAGGAGGGGGAAGAGGAGCAAATAGGGCGGAGCATGGGTGAGGTGGGGGCACTGCAAGGGAGGTACAGACACTCCTGCTAAAGGGTCTGTTTTTTAAACATTGCAAAGTTGGGATCGCTCTGGCCATACCTACTTGCCCTTTTCCTCCCAAGCTGTGCAGGGCTTGGGCCCAGAGAAGAA